>NW_026606227.1:1135000-1705039 GCF_029834395.1 Sorex fumeus
ACACAGGATCCTGCCTCAGGTTTCCCAGATATCAGGGCTATGCTGTCTGGCCTTTCTGCCTTACTACTTATTTTGTTTCAATTCTGGGTTCCCAACTCATTCATAACTTGGTGTCATTCAGTGTATTACTTTTGTCTCAATAATGGGACCAACTATTACAATGTGTTATGAGATTATGGTATAAAGTATTTAAGTTTTTAAGTTACAAATGGTGCATAAAACAGAAGTATGACTATAGATATTACATGATAGTCATCAAAAATAAGGACAAAATATCTCAAATTAAATTTGTTGTCATATAATAATTGCATGACAGAATCTTTTCCAGGTCACAAGTCACCCCCGGAGCCTGACACTTACTCTGGAGTCCTTCTCTTACTCTTTAGGTTCAAATAGAACTTATGTAGGAGGAGAATATGCAAATTGTCCTTTCCATGCTATGATGAAAACAGGCCAAGCCAGCCTCAGTTCCAGGAGAGGAATCAGTTCAGGGGTTCCCAGGGGCTCCATCCTGATTCACACAGAACCAACATGGTGTGTGGACTGAGCTGGCTTCTCCTGGTGGCTGTGTAAGGAGGTAACTCACAGGTGACAAAGACACGGAGCATGGTAGAGATGGGAGAGGCAGATCCTCTGTGTGAGGAGAGTTTTCTGACAGGATGTCTTTGTGTTTGCAGGGGTCCAGTGTGAGGTGCAGCTGGTAGAGTCTGGGGGAGACTTGGTGCAGCCCGGAGAGTCCCTGACAGTCTCCTGTGCAGCCTCTGGATTCAATGTTGGCAGCTCTTATATGAGCTGGGTCTGCCAGGCTCCAGGGAAGGGCCTAGAGTGGGTCTCATACATTAGTGCTGGTGGTAGTACATACTATGCCGACTCTGTGAAGGGCCGATTCACCATCTCCAGAGACAACAACAAGAACACACTCTCTCTGCAAATGAGCCCCCTGAGGAAGGACGACACGGCCCTGTACTACTGTGCGAGAGTTACAGTGAGAGGAAGGCCCTGTGGGCCCAGACACAAACCACCTGCAGGAGGAATCAGGGTGAGCTTCAGGGGTGAAAGCCCCCAGGAGGCTCTGAGGACTCTTCCTTGAGGAAACGTTGCTCATGACCAGATGAATCATGTTTCTGAGGAGATCGGGCCTAACCTGCCACTCAGCTCTCAGATGACTCCAAGGGCACCTTGTTCTGTGGGTTTTGGCTCTGAGTTCTCTATCCCCTCTGTGGGTGGGAAGGAGTTTGCCTCACTCTTTCTCATCTAAGTTTTCACTAGTGGAACCATGACTTTTCTGGGGCTTGCGGGGCATATGATTCTCTTGTCAAAATTAACCTCTGACCCTACAGAGATTATCGTGGTCTCATGGTAAGGGTTACTTTATCAGGAAGTGAAATCCTGGAGTCCACTCAGCTGTGTTCTGGCAACTTCCTTCTGCTCTCACACACACACACACTCTGTGCCCTCTTACCTGCACCCAGTTAATCTCTACTTTGTCACCCACACCTGAAAGTCCTGCTCTCTGGGATGGGCTGACCTCCCATCCCTCACCCACTCACTAAATGCACATTCATATTTCCCCATTCCCTCTCTGCCCCTCACCTCTTGTAGAGGAGAGACCAGGTCCTGTGACATGAACTTTGCTGACCCCTTCACAGTGAGACAAGAGGCAGGACCCAGAACATTGTTGTTCTCCCTGAGCCCCCACTCTCCTGGTACCCCCGATATACCACACCTCAGAGCCCAGGGACCTTCCTTATGCTGAGGCCCCATATGGAGACCATTGCAGATGTGACTTTTACTGAATTTCTCATTGTGCATCAACCTCAGTTTGCGGTCTGTCCTCCCGAGACAGAGAAATTTGGGATTATAATCTACTTTCCTCTCTCCTCTCACATGCTGAACCCCCGAAGCAATATTCTTTTTCTGGTAAACTTACAAAGTCACTTCTTTAAAATCACAAGTGCACCATTAATTCTTCACTTAGTGAACTGAGTTTTAAAGGTTCAATATCAATAATAAAGAGTAATGTTGAAGGTATATTTCTGATTAGAAACAACACTATCAGTCATGATTGCAAATGGCTAGTTTAGAATAAAACTAATGGATACATAATGATTACATAATGATTATGTAATCATTATGGGCTGGAGCGATAGCAGAGCGGTAGGGCGTTTGCCTTGCACACAGCCAACATGGCCGACCCGAGTTCAATTCCTCCGCCCCTCTCGGAGAGCCCGGCAAGCTACCGAGAGTATTTTGCCTGCACGGCAGAGCCTGGCAAGCTCCCCGTGACGTATTCGATATGCCAGACACAGTAACAACAAAGTCTCCAATGGAGACCTTACTGGGTCCGCTCGAGCAAATCGATGATCAACGGGAGGGCCTTTATGAAAAACTGTACTATCCAAATATGGGTAATCTGTTTTTTATTTAATTTTGGGGTCATACCTGGAAGTATTCTGTGTTTACTTCCTGTCTGTGTCCTGGTCTCCCCTGTAGTGCTCAGGTGTCATGCTAGTGGTAAGGGAAAACTAACGTGTGCAAAAACGCTCCAATTCATTTTATTCTGTCCAAGTTTCTGTGAAAAACAAAATTTTAAAGTTTCTGTTACATGAGACTTTTCTAACAATGATAAAATAAAAATGATTGTTCCTGGTTTTTTTCCTTTATAATTTATGTCTTTTGCTGTTTCTAATACATTACTAATTATACAACTAGAATGTTTTATGTATTCTACATCTGAAGGAGTAAAACACAAACAACATGAGTCAAGAAGGTTAAGGAAATAAAATATGCCTAATATAATACGATGAAAATTAAACAAAACTTGTTAATCTACAGTTCCTTGGTTATTGAAAACAAGCTTTCCTAAGTTTAAGGAAGTATCCTGTTGGTCTTGGTGCAGCAGCTTTAGGAAATATTCCCAACATTCCCCAGGCACTCCAGCATCTTTGCTGAGGACTGGGAGCCCAGCTCCCTGGAAACTGCTGACTTTGAAGAGTACAGAGATAGCACATGTGGGTCGGGTCTGTGGGGATTCACTGTCCTGGACCTGCAGTAGCTCTGGGACAGGACACCTGGGTACAGACACAGTGAGTCACGTGCTTATATACGAGAGTGTGTGTGAATCCTATAGTCACTTGGTACCAGAGGTGTGACATCATCCATCTCAATCCTCACGTTGACTGAGTTGGTGTTTGTGTGTCTCTGTGTCTATCTTAGCAGAATTTTGTAGAACATGCTGAGTATGTAGGTCATTTTTGATTCTTAATGCTGCCTTTTTCAACAACAAATTTCAGAGCATATTTTCTGTCCCCGTAGATCGAACTCAATCCTCTGGTTCTCCATGGAATTAGGGGGTTTATGTATATGACACAGTCTGTGTCTAGGTTCCAAGCATTTGGGAGGGGGTGAAGGGCCACGCCTGGAATTAATCAGGGCTAGCACACTAGTACCCGTATAAAATGTGTGAGTCTGAGCACTAAGACCAGGTTCCAGGCCCAATAGTTTGTGTGCTAAGGACTCTAAACGAGCTATTTTCAGGCAACTGATGGGGCTGGAATTCCTCAATTTTCATTTCATTTCATCATCCTGTTATTCGTCGATTGCCTCAAGCAGGCCCCAGTAACGTCTCTTTCATCCTAACCTTGAGATTATTCAAGGCTCTTTAGGAGAATGAGACCCATCATTGTTACTGGTATTTGGCATATTTGGTATGCCATGGGGAGTTTGCCAGACTCTGCCCTGTGGGCGGGCTACATTAAATAGCCTGCAAGTTTGTCCAAAGTAGGAGGAATGAGATAATAAGATGTCATAAAAGATGTCTTGATAAGATGTCGCGCGGCCGCATTTGCGGCCGCGCAGTTCCGGGAGCTGGATTTTATAGTCTCTGAGTCTTGGCCATTGATGGGATTACACGGCGCCAGGGGGCCAGGTGGTGGGTGTGACCCCCGCCTACTGGAATTTGGAGGATCTGGATGGAGGATGCTGGGAGTAGGCTGGGAGATCCGAGTAGGCTGGGAGATCTCGGCCCCGGAATCCGTGTGGATTTGTCCCTCTGCCAGTACCTTCAGGTGTGCGGAGAGTGGTCTCAGCATGGTGGTGGCTGGTCCTGGAGGTCTTCGGCTGCCGGAGCCCTGGCGAGGAACAGCCATTCCTCAATAATGATCCCCAATAACAGGGTCCTGAGGATGACGGTCATCTTCTGGGTGCTGAGCTATATACAGGACAGAGCAGATTGAACCTGGAGGTGTGACTGTGCAGGAGATTGTGGGTCAGTCAGGGGAGCCCAGACACCAACTCCTGCTGGGGACACTGGAGCAGTTGCAGGGGCGACTTTGACCACCAGAGGGCACTCGGGAGCCACCTGGAAAAGGTCTCAGCCCCACCAGGGGAAGAGGGTCAACATGTGCTAGAAACCCACATGGGCCAATATTCTGTCACAACACAGAGACACTCAGCCCCCACCACTAACCATTCATGCCTAGTTCTAGCGTCTTTGCTGGGACCCCTCCCCATCACTCCCAGAGCAGTTCCATTCTCAGTGACACCCTCACACTCCCAACCCCCTCCCTGTGATCTGTCCTCCCTGTCCCCCACACTCTCCCCACCAGGCCCCCAGCACTCCAATGCCTTGCAGGGTGAGTATTAATCAGTACTTTCCTGTTTGTTGTTCTTTGTATAGCTTTCTCTTTGATATTCATGTAAGATGTAGAACAACTTTTCCTCATTTTTCTCCCTCCTTTTAGAAACCTCATTTGACCTGTTCTAAAGGTCCAGGACTTAGAGTAACCCAAGACATCTTTAGTCATAAGTAAAAACCCATAATATATCCCCAGAATGGAAGGCTATTGAGAGTGAGTCTCTGTCATCACACCCTACACACACTTACACAAACAGGAAGCACTGCAGAGAGCATGAGGGAGGGTTGAGACATAGGGGAAGGAATACCATGGGCTAAAGGGAAACACTGGTGTAAGAGGCTCATCCACTGTTTTGGGTGTGATGATCACTGCATGGGTGTCCATATATGTGAGTGCTCATAAAACATTAATGATCTATAATCAGTATTCTGTTTAGGTCATGGGCGGTTGTGAATTTTATTGCTAATCAAATGCTTACATGGCAAGAAGAGAGACAGACCCAAAATTAATGTGAAGTCACAGTACATGCACTGTCATGCACCACGGTCTCTAACATACTCCAGGTACTCACACAATAAAGACATCTTGTTCTCATTACAAGGAAAAAGTTCTTGACAGTTATCTAGCCCATATTTTATTTACTTTTCTGGTTTGGGTTTATTGTTCATTTGGTTTTAGTTTTGGGGCTAGACCCGGTGATCCCCAGAGGTTCATCCTGGTTCTGTATTCGAGAATTACTGTTAAAGGTGATCAGAGACCTCATGGAATATAGGGGATCAAACTTGGGTCAGCCATATGCAAGGCAAGTGCCCTGCCATTGTACTATCAGTTCCTGCTGATTTAGTTGTGTTATTTCTGACTTTCTTGGTATACTTCTGACTCTGTGCTCAGAGATCACTCTTAGTGGGGCCATGGGAAACCATCTGAAGGGAAGGAAATCAAACTGAATAACCACATGCAGGGGAGGAAACTTCCCCCTCTACTGCCTCTGCATCTCTAGTTACAGGGACGATCCTGGTGAACAGGGGTCAACTGTGGGATGCTGTGAGTATAAACAGACAGACAGACTGAAGAGAGAAAAGGTGTTGCTCAGGGGACTAACTCCCTAGAGGACTGAGAGCTCCAAATGCCCATCACATTGAGAGTTACTGCTTAGAATCAGAAATCGTCAGGAGACGACATTCTTAGGTGATTTTTCTAACTTGGTATGTCTGAGTTAAGCTCTTACACATTCGAGGGCCTTAGGACATGGAAATAAATACCTTTAACTACTGAGATGTTTCTCTGGGAGAAAGAGCAGAGATGAGCAGACACAGGAGCCTGCCTCAATGAGATTACAGTTATCAGGGCCTGTTACCAGGCCATGCTGCCTTTCTCCTG
Source organism: Sorex fumeus (assembly GCF_029834395.1). Classification (NCBI taxonomy): domain Eukaryota; kingdom Metazoa; phylum Chordata; class Mammalia; order Eulipotyphla; family Soricidae; genus Sorex; species Sorex fumeus. The sequence goes on from NW_026606227.1 coordinate 1,141,018, forward strand.
ATTCTATATTAACACTTGGTTCCCAAAACATTGATAACTGTGAGAGACTCAGAGGATTTCTTTTGTCTAGGTGGTGGGAACAACTCTTAAAATGTATTTTGAGTATATTGCACAAACCATTTAAGCTTTTTTGTGTCCTATTATATTATGAAATAGAAGTAATACTGTACATATTGCAGGATTTACATAAAATAAATATTAAAGAACATCAATTAATTGGTTGCCATGTAATAATGCATACTGGAAAAATGCATATTTTTTCTAAATATTATCACAAGCTCCCGGGAGAGCACAAGACAGAGTCTCCTACCCTGTGTCTGACTATCCTCGCCAGGGCCCAACAGCTGAAGACCTGCAGGCCCCAACCAAGGCCTTACTGGGGCCACTCTCCACACACTTGGATAAGCCTCAGACATAACAAAACTGGCAGAGGAACCCAGGTGTGTGGGACCCGGGGCTGAGATCTCCAAGCCTGCACGGTTTGGGACTGGACCTGTCAGTAGCTAGACAGTTACACCCTCCAACTGCCGTGTAACCCCAACAAAGGCCAGGATCCAGAGATTATCACAACAAGCTCCCGGGAGAGCACAAGGCAGAGTCTCCTACCCTGTGTCTGACTATCCTCGCCAGGGCCCAACAGCTGAAGACCTGCAGGCCCCAACCAAGGCCTTACTGGGGCCACTCTCCACACACTTGGATAAGCCTCAGACATAACAAAACTGGCAGAGGAACCCAGGTGTGTGGGACCCGGGGCTGAGATCTCCAAGCCTGCACGGTTTGGGACTGGACCTGTCAGTAACTAGACAGTTACACCCTCCAACTGCCGTGTAACCCCAACAAAGGCCAGGATCCAGAGATTATCACAACAAGCTTCCGGGAGCGCGCGGCCTGCGGCTGCGCGACTATTCATTTACTTTTCTCTAAATTTTCAGGGTACCTTAAATATCCTTAAATATCCAACCCGCACGGCAGAGCCTGGCAAGCTATCCGTGTTCTATGCCAAATAGACCAAATTGATATGCCAAATCCAGTAATAAATGGATCTCATTTCCCTAATCCTGAATATGCAGAGTCGAGAAGAATATGGAAGGAGAGGCTGATAAAACACCAAGGCAGACATAGGCTACCAAAACGCAGAAAAACAAAAATGATTGTCTGTACTTTTAATGCTCGTACCCTGGCATCTGCTGCATCCATTGAAGACCTTATGGTACAAGCACGAAAGATCAAGTACAACATCATTGGTCTGACCGAAACGAGAAGACATCAATTCCATCATGCTGTTTTCGACACTGGAAAAGAACTGTTCCTTGGAACATGTGATAAAAGAGGCGTCGGTGGTGTCGGTATCCTTGTCAACACAAACTTAGTCACGAGCATTGATTCATTTGAATGCCTAACAACCCGAATCGGACGATTACACTTGAATAAATGTGGCTCACTACCGGCAGTTTCTATCATTGTTGTCTATGCACCAACATCCAGTTATGGTGAAAGAGAAACTGAGAAATTCTACATGGAGCTGGAGAAATTCCATAAAGAAGATCACACCTTCTACAAGATCATTGTCGGTGATTTTAATGCCAAGATAGGACCAAGAAGATCAGTCGATGAACTCCACATTGGAACCCATGGCCTGGAATGGAACGAACAGGGTGACAGACTGTCTGAGTTCATCATGTCAACCAAAACCTTCCATGGTAACTCACAATTCCAAAAGGCTGAATCTAAACGTTGGACATGGGAGTCTCCCGATGGACGGTTCCACAATGAAATAGACCACATCATATTCAATCGGCGGTTTTGCCTAACCGATGTTGCTGTTGTCCCAAAATTCCAAACGGGATCAGACCACCGTCTTCTTCGTGCAAAATTCTACCTCACAGAACGAGGAGAAAAGAATGCAAGGTTTAAGAAGAGGACTCCCAGAACAACCACCAACTGGGAACTCTTTGGCTCTGTTGCGGCAACATGGGAAGATGCCGTCATTGACAACATTGATGAGGAATACGATCGAATGATTCAGCACCTCCATGATTGTGCAAGGAATGCCAAGAGAGAGATAACCACAAAAAAACCATCTTTCTTCGAACACTCTTGAACTTATTCGCCAACGTGGCTTGGCACGTGCCTCAGGCAACCACAAGCAAACGTCCGAACTGGCAAAACAGTGCAGAGAAGCCATCAAGGATGACCTCAAAAACAGGAGAGCAGCAGTACTGGTAGATGCAGCAGAAGCTGGAAAAAACATTCGTAATGCCCGCCTGTCCTTCACCAACTACAAAACCAAGATGACTGCCCTCCGACATCATGATGGATCTATCACATCTTCCAGAAGGGCAATGGAGAAGATTATTCATGACTTCTACTCAGATCTCTTTAATAGCCACATCCACTTGCCCACATACCACATACCACATGATGGATATGTCGTTCCCAATGTTCTCCCTTCCGAAATCCAACATGCCATCTCGTCTGTAAAGAAACAAAGAGCACCTGGCCCAGACAAGATCAGACCTGAACACCTGAAGAACTTACCATCAGTACTCATCAATACATTGGCTCGACTCTTCACACGCTACCTGTCTGAATGCAAGGTTCCATCCCAATGGAAAACCAGCAAGACTGTACTACTATACAAGAAAGGAGACATCCACGACATTGGCAACTATCACCCAATCTGCCTATTGTCTGTCATCTACAAACTATTCACTCGAGTCATCCTGAATAGGATTAGCAGAACACTAGATGAAGGACAACCATGTGAACAAGCTGGATTCCGAAAAGGATTCAGTACCATCGACCATATCCACACAGTAACCAAGCTCATTGAGGTATCTCGGGAGTTCAAGATGCCACTCTGTCTAACGTTCATTGATTTAAAGAAGGCCTTTGATTCTGTTGAGACGGAAGCGGTCATAGATGCCCTAGCCAATCAGGGCGTACAACTCAATACATCAGGATCCTTCGTGAGCTCTATTGCGATTCACTACCAAGATCTCACCATTCTACAAAGAAGTAATCATCCATATCAAGAGAGGGGTTCGGCAGGGTGATACCATTTCACCAAAACTCTTCAGTGCCACCCTTGAGAACATCATGCGACGGCTGGAATGGGAAAACATGGGAGTGAAGATAGATGGTCGGCAACTACACCACCTCTGCTTTGCTGATGACATCGTTCTAATAACACCAAACATCAACCAAGCGGCACAAATGCTGAACGACTTTGACCGTGAATGTGGAAAGGTCGGACTACAGTTGAATCTTGCGAAGACAATGTTTATGAGAAACAGCCTTGTTCCTGACGCTCCATTCGCTCTCAACGGAACCACCATCTCCGAATGCAACAGTTATATATACCTAGGTCGAGAAATCAACATGATGAATGACCTGGCACCTGAGTTGCACAGGAGGAAGAGAGCGGCTTGGAATGCCTTCAAGAGCATTGAAGAAATAACTAAAAGGACAAAGAGCCTCCAGCTACGAGCACATCTCTTTGATTCCACTATTCTTCCTGCATTAACATATGCCTCAGAGACCTGGACCCTACGAAAACAGGATGAGAACACTATTCGGGTCTCTCAAAGAGGAATCGAAAGAACTATGCTTGGAATATCACGATTCACTCAAATGAGAGATAGAATCCGGAGTTCTGATCTTCGTCAACGCTCAAGAATCAGGGACGCTGTCTCATTTGCCAAGACATCAAAAATCAGATGGGCTGGACACGTAATGAGGTTTACAGACAACCGCTGGACTAGAGCCATTACTGATTGGATTCCACTAGACATCAAAAGATCACGTGGACGCCCACCTATAAGATGGTCAGACTTCTTCGTCAAGACCCTAAATGATCGCTTTGAGGCTCTACATGTTCCTAAAACTAACAGATACCATTGGGCTACGCTAGCACGCAACCGGGATGAATGGAGACGTTACTGGCACCCGCTCGAATAAATCGATGAATAACGGGGATTAAGTGATTAAGTGATTATCCTGGTTGCTGGCACCACAGAACCCCTAACCTGCTCTGGAGTCCTCCCTTCTCTCTACCAGTTCAAAGATGACTTTTTATAGAGGAGTACATGCAAATATCTCTCCACAGTGATAAAAATATCCCAGTCCAGCTCCGGGAGAGGAGTCAGTTCAGGGGTTCTCAGGGGCTCCATCCTTACTCACCAGAAGCAACACGGTGTGTGGACTGAGCTGGCTTCTCTTGGTGGATTTCTTAGGAGGTAACTCAATGGCAACAGAGACATGGAGCATGGTAGAGATGGGGGTGGAAGATCCTCTGTGTGAGGAGAGTTTCCATACTAGGATGTCTTTCTTTTCTCAGGGGTCCAGTGTGAGGAACAGCTGGTAGAGTCTGGGGAACACTTGATGCAGCCCGGGGAGGGCCCTGAGACTCTCCTGTGCAGCCTCTGGATTCAATGCTGGCAGCTATTAAATGTACTAAGTCTGCCAGGTTCCAGGAAAGGGCCTAAAGTGGGTCTTATACAATAGTATGGTGGTAGTACATACTATGTGGTCTCTGTGAAGGGCCGATTCACCATCTCTAGAGACAACAGCAAGAACACACTCTCTCTGCAAATGAGCAACCTGAGGGAGGAGGACACAGTTCTGTACTACTGTGAGAGATGCACAGTGAGAAGAAGGCCATGGGGGCCCAGACACAAACCACCTACAAGAGGAAGCAGGGTGAACTTCAGGGCCATAGACCCCCAGGAATCTCTGAGGACTCTCTCCTGAGGAAACGTTGCTCATGACCAGATGAATCATGTTTCTGTGGGGATCAAGCCTGACCTTTCCCTCAGTCTCACATGACCCCCATGGGCACCTTGTCCTGTGGGTTGTGGCTGTGATTCCTCCATCCCCACTGTGGGCGGGTAGGAGTTTGTCTCACTCTTTCTCATGTTGTAAGTTTTCACTGGTGGAACCATGAAGTCCCTGGGGCCTGAGTGGCACATTATTCTCTTGTAGAAATTAAAATGACCCTGTAGGTATTATCATGGTCTTATGATAAGTGTCGCTTCATCGGAAATAGAAACTGTGGTGTCCACTCAGCTGTGTGCTCGTTCCTTCCTTCTGCTCTCATGCACACACTCTGTGCCCACTGACCTCTACCCTCTGACCTGCACCAGTTAGCCTCTACCTGGCCACCCTACACCTGAGAGTCCTGCTCTCTGGGATTGGCCGAACTCCCGTGCCTCACCCACTCACAAATGGGCATTCAGGTTTTCACATTCCCTCTCCACCCCTCAGCCCTTGTAGAGGAGAGACCAGGCGCTGTGACACGGGAAGTGCTGACCCCTTCACAGTGAGACAAGAGGCAGGACCCAGAGCATTGATGCTCTCCCTGAGGCCCCCATTCTCCCAGAACCCCCAGATATGCCACACTCCAGAGCCTAGGTAACCTCCTTACACTGAGTCTCCATATGGAGACCATAGCAGATATGACTCGTCATGAACTTCTCATTTTGGATCAACCTCAATTTCAAGTCTTCTCTCCCAAGACAGAGAAAGCTTGGAGTTTAGAATCTACATTCATCCCTCTGGTCACGTGGTTACCCCACTGGGCAGCATTCCTGTATTGGTGACCTTCCAAAGACACCTCTTCAACATCACAAATGCATTATTCAGTCCTCTTCACTTAGAGAACTGAAACAGTTTTATATGTTCAATGTCAGTAGTAAAGGCAAAGATTGAAAGCATGTTTTACTAGAAGTCACACAATCATCCAAAATACCACAAGGCTAAACTGGGATTAAAATGATGAGTATCTAATCAAAATGAAAACCTGCTATTATCCAAATACAGACAATAGATATTTTCTTTGGTTTGGTGCCGCAGACTGGCTCGGTCGAAGACCACCAGGCTGACGGGAAAACAGGGGAGAAGGTCCGCAGGAAAGCAGGAGATTCGGCGCGATGGACAGACAGACACCAACACAAGAGAGGCTGAGTGCTGCTGCGAGTTTATTGAACCCAGAGTTCCTCTTTTTATACAGTTACAGAACAAAGAACCAGGGGTCCTTATCAGACATTACATCAGTCTCTTCATTAAGTTCCCAAAAACGGTACAGGGTCTGCTTTACATTAAGACAAGGCATCTGCTCATAAATCTTTACATAGGCTTTTCATGTTCAACGGTGTTTAACCACAATCCAATTTACAGAGTTCTTTTATCCTTATCTTTCCCAATACAAGTTCTGCTTTATTTTTGTAACCAGGTCAGTACATTAAAGAGACAGGGAAGGTCATTAGGTTACCAAACTGTGTTTAGCATTGTCACAGTAATGAATTACGGGGTGCACGTGCAGGGGCCGATGTCTGCAGTGTACGTGCAGGGGTTTGATGTTTGCAAAAGAGGGCATAGGGGTCTTTCAACATCCCTTCTCTCCCACACGTAGGCCTGCTGTTTGTTCATTAATGACTGCATTGTAAGCTGAGGCTGGCACTCTTCTAAAGATAACTTTCAGTGATCTTGACTGGCTCTGCTTTTGTCTAGCTTCAAAATGAACTCTGGCTTTATTTAAAACCTCTTTTCCATGAGCTAAGGTAACTGACAATAAAGTAATTTAAACTGCAACTACAGCACCTCTTCTTATAAGTCTTAACCTAGTCTTATATTCCTATATTCCTATTGTCCTAAAACCATGAACTTATTTCCCTACATTCCTGTGGTTAGTGATTATGTTTTCTCCAGTAGTCGATACTTAAGCTAAAAGTACGACTGGCAGGCAAATATTAAAAGCTTCATTTGGGAGGCTAGAGAACCGCATACCAGAAGCATCATGGGTGCTTGCTAGGCCCAGGCAAACAAGGGGGGCTGCCGGAGGCATAGACCCGTGGGTTGCGAACCTCCCATTCCCAGGAACCTGAGGCCTGCCCAGGTTCCCCCGTAACATGTTGCTACGCGGGCGACACTGTTGACGGCGTGGCAGTTTGGGGGCCATACCTGAGAGTATTCCGTGTTTACTTCCTTTCTATATGCTGGTCCTCCCTGTAGTACTCAGGGTATCATGCCAGTGGCACTGGAAAATTAACTTGGGACACTCATGTACAAAAATGAGGCCATCCCATTCCGCCTGCCCAAGTGCTGTTAAGAACAAAATTGTAAAAGGGTTTCTGCACAAGCTAAGAGTATCTAATACTGAGAAATACAAAAATAAATGATTTGGGACTTTATTCATTTTTAATTCATTTCTTTCATTGTTTTTACTAACTTATTAATTATGAGCCAGGATTTTTAAATAGTCTATAACGTAAGAATGAAACACACATAAATGAGTCAAGAAAGATTGAAAAAATAAGTTTTATTTAATTATGCAGAAAATAAAGCCAAAAATGTGAGCAAAACCTGAGTTAAAGTTGGTGGTTGAAAACAGGTTTTCACCAATTTAAGAATGTTTCCAGTGGGTTTAGATGAAGTGGCTTTAGGAACTGTTTCCATCATCGTGCATCTCCCGTTCACTCCGGTCCTTCCTGAGCTTTGGGGTCCAGCCTCCCTGGAAACTTCTGGTTTGGGTGCAGCATGGGAGACAGAACAGGTGAGGGCAGGGATGTGAGGATTCAGGATCCTGGGCCTCCAGCTGCGCTGGGACAGGACCCCCGGTACAGAGCTACAGAGTCTTTTGCTTTGTACACTAGAGAGTAGATCAATCGCCTCAGTGCTCCACCCCGCTTTAAGAAGATTGTGATAATACTGAATTGGTATAAAGAACTTCAGCCATGTACTCTGAACTGTTGTGCAAATAGTTTTCCCCAAGATTCCCAATTACCCGTGTGTGCCAACTCCTCATCTCCATGCTGTCTCTAACTCCTGGCTGGCCCCTGCACTTCTCCTGCAGCACCGGGACTGGCTCCCTACAGGGTACGGGAAAGTGTATATATCTTGAAGTAAAGGAAATTGGTTCCTCCAATTTGCTCATATAATTGCAAACTCATCTTGTTCCTTCATGTCTTGTCAGGATGGGGGCTATGTTTTGTTTTCCTATAGACAAGAGATCATCTTGTCTGCTCGAGTTACACACTGGAACGTAGTTTTAGGGTATAAATCTGACAGGAGTCTTGGGGTCTTTGGTGGAGGTTAGAAACCCTGACCCACAGTGCAGTGATGGGAGACAAGTACGGCTTCTTGTCTGTCTCTCCTATTTGGCTCCAAGGGCTCTCACTGAGCTCAGGAGAACCCGGGTACCACATTTCAGTCACCGTGAATGTGAGGGGGAGACTCACTCAACCCCAATCCTCACATGGCCTGACTTTTTGTGCATCTGTCTTTAATTTAGTCAAATTTTGTGAATTTTCAGGGTTTGTTGATCACTTTTGACCCTTAATGCTGACTTTTATAAAAGTCAAATTTTAGTACATATTCTGGCCCCTTTGATTGGTTTCAACCCTCTGTTTTTTATGGAAATAGGGGATACACTTATATGACACAGTCTCTCTCTACATTCTCTGCATTTGGGGTTTGAGTTGGGCCACACCTGCAGTGCTCAGGTTGTACAATGTAAAAGGTGTGAGTCTGAGCAGTAAGACCAGGCTCCCAGACCTCGTGCTGAGGAAACTCCATGAGTTATTTTTAGGCAACTGACAGAGTCTGAAGCAGGAGGGATACTGGGAACATTGGTGGTGGAGAATCGCACTGGTGTAAGGATGGTCAACTGAACACTGTATGACTGAAATGTTATCACAAAATTTGTAAGTCTATAACTATCTCATGGTCGATTCACTGTATCACTGTCATGCTGTTGTTCATCGACTTCCTCGAGCAGGCACCAGTAATGTCTCCTTTGTCCTAACCCTGAGATTTTAGAAAGTGCCACATTTAAGGCTCTTTCAGGGTCAGGAGAATGAGACCCATCATTGTTACTGGTTTTTGGTATAATACGCCATGGGGAGTTTGCCAGACTCTGCCGTGTGAGCAGAATACTTTTGGTAGCTTGCCAGGTTCTCCAGAGTAATAATTAGATAATAAGATAATAATTAGATAATAAGTATGCTTGGAGATCTATGCCCCGGGTCCCGCACACCTGGGTTTCTCTGCCAGTTCCTTCATGCATGAGGCTCATCCAAACGTGTGGAGAGTGGTATTGAGCACAGCTGTGGCTGGAACCGGAGGTCTTCAGCTGCCGGGGCTCTGCTCGGGGTGGGGAGGGAGACTCAACCCACTCTCCTCCAAGGGGCCCTGGTTAGGACAGCCAGGTGTGGAGGCAGGAGATTGGGCTGTTCTCTTCCAGAATCTGGGTTTTATAGTCTCTGGGTCTTGGCCGCTGATGGGATTACACGGCGCCTGGGCAGTTGGTGGGTGTAATGCCTACATACTGGAAGATGGGGAATCTGGGTGGAGGAGGCCCAGACCCAATCTGAGCAGGCTTGGAGATCTATGCCTCGGTGATTCATTAAATCACGATCATCACTACCCTGTTGTTCGTCGATTGCCTCGAGCAGGTGCCAGTAACGTCTTCTTCGTCCTAGCCCTGAGATTTTTTTTTTAAGTGCCATATTCAAGGCTTTTTCAGGGTTAGGAGAATGAGACCCATCATTGTTACTGGTATTTGGCATATTGGGTATACCACGGGGAGTTTGCCAGACTCTGCCGTGTGGGCAGGTTACATTTGGTAGCCTGCCAGTTTGTCCAAAGTAGGAATGAGATGATAAGATGTCATGCTCCCTCCCGGGAGCTGAGTGTGATAATCTCTGGATCCTGGCCGTTGTTGGAGTTACACGGCAGTTGGTGGGTGTAACTGTCTAGTTACTGGCAGGTCCAGTCCCAAACCGTGCAGGCTTGGAGATCTCAGCCCCGGGTCCCACACAACTGGGTTCCTCTGCCAGTTCTTTTATGCATGAGGCTCATCCAAGTGTGTGGAGAGTGGTCCCAGCATGGCCTTGGCCTTGGATTCATTAAAATAAAATTCAAAAAAAAAGTATTCCTCAGAAATTTCACAAGAACAGGGATCCTGAGATTTCTGGTGGTCTTACGGACACTGACCTATAGACAGGACAGAGCAGGGTGAGGAGATGTTACCAGGCCCCCTTCACCAGGAAGGTCTCCTGGGCAGAAGCTATTTTTTGACCCAATGCAAACCAATAACTAGTGAGAATCGACGTTCTAATAACAACCCTGAACAGTTAGTAGAATCTGCTCCAGGTGAAGGTATTTTATCCAAAGTAAGTATATGAATTACCGGGAAAATTGATTGACCCTGGGTTGGAAACAAGGAATTCACAAAAAGAATTCAATTTAACAGTAAAACTGAATGTTTGACCTCAAATTTTGCCTCCAAAGTGGGAGAATAGGAACCAACACCCAGGGACACAAAGGGGCAGAGGCCTGTCTATAGGGTAGAGGACCTGGGGAGGCTGGATTTGGTCATCAGGGACCTGAGATACGGGAACTCTCCTCCCCAGCTGCTGTTTCCCCATCAGCAATTCCTATTTCCTGAGAGCTCCTCAGCATGTTTCCTGTGCTGGAGGAAGAGGCCTGGCTCTGACAGGGCCCCAAGGACAGGCCTGACTGAGTGCTCTGAGCCACAGTCAGCACCTCCTCCCAGGGAGCCCACACATCAGCCTCCTCGGATCGCCTCCTGTCTCTACAGAGGCTACCGCATGCAAATCTGCACTCGGGACCCAGGATTAAAACCACGTTCACACTTACCCCAACTCGGGCTCCCTCTCCCCCGACACAGTGTCTGAGATCATGGACCTCATGAGCAGAAACGTGCATCAGCGCTGGTTCCTCCTTATTCTGGTAGCAGCTCCCGGATGTGAGTATCCCCTAGACAGAGGCTCCAAGGTGGGAATGGGGCCTCTGAGTCCATGTAGATCTCTGTCCCCAGGTGTCCTGTCCCAGGTACAGCTGCAGGAGTCGGGACCAAGCCTGGTGACGCCCTCGCAGACGTTGTCCCTCACCTGATCCATCTTTGGATTCTCTCTAACCGACTATGGTGTCATCTTGGTCCGCCATGTCCCAAGAAAGGGGCTCAGTTGGATTGGTATTATATATGCTTATGGGAACACAGAATATGACCCAAGTCTTAAGTCCAGAGTCACCATCTCCACGGACACCTCCAAGAACCAAGTTTACCCAAAACTGAGAAACTCAGTATTTGAAGACACAGGCGTGTATTATTGTGGAAGATTCACACAGTGAGGGTAAGTTCCTGTGTACCAAGACACAAACCTCCTGAGGGAAGACAGCGAAACTGCACGGGCGCGTGTGACCTCCAGGGGGCGCGCTGCTGCTGTGACTCCAGGGCTGTGCCCATAGGCAGCGCGAGAGGGGCTGTATATGGGTCAGTTTCTTTTCTTTCTTTTTTATTTTCTTTGTAATTATTTTCCCCTATTTTGGGAGATCATTTTCTTTTTTATTATAATATGTAAGCTATATTTAGTAAAGCAAGTATAAAAAACTAGGCTATTATTTGATAGCACAGCGGGTAGGGCGTTCGCCTTACAAGCGGCCAACATGGCCGACCCGAGTTCGATTCCTCCGCCCCTCTCAGAGAGCCTGGCAAGCTACCGAGAGTATTCGATATGCCAGACACAGTAACAACAAAGTCTCCAATGGAGATGTTACTGGGCCCGCTCGAGTACAAATTTGTTTATTCTTCTAGCCTCACTGTGCACTAGACTGTTCTATTCCTTTAGGTCAGATGTGGTCGGTTTTCCTTCATATAAAGATCACTCTTTCGTTCACAAAAGGAAGCTTTGTCCCTCTTACCTTCATTATTGTCACTGAGGAAACACAATGACAATAGTCTGAGAGTTGATGCTTGTCGGTCCCAAACACCCTGTGCTTCTCCCAGTTACAAATCCCCACAGACCCCCACACTCTGCTGTGGTCCCTGTGCTTGGCCTCTTCTTAACAGTGATCTGAGCCCCCACCTACTCCTCTCGGGACCCCCAGAGTGTGGTTAGGATGCAGGGGCCATTATGATTGGATCCATCCTGATGCTCTGTTCTCTGTGTACCACAGATGAATGAGATTGTCTGGATTTCTCCCTCTGACAAACTTTACTTAATCTGATATTCCCTAATTCTATCCATGGTGCAGAAAACTTTGATGTTTTGTCTTTTCTTATAACCACACAGTATCCCACTGTGTATATACACCACTACTTCTTATCCATGAAACTCTCATTAAGCATTAGAATTGTTCCCATACCATGGCTACTATTCTAAATGCTACAACTGACATAAGTTTACATATATTTTCTCAAATGACTGCTTTCATGCATGGAAAAATGTACCAAAATACAAACACTTGTAACTTGAAAGTACTATTTTTACTTTTTAGAGAAATCTCTTAGTGTTTTCCATAGATAGGTTCCCAGAAACACAGAAAGAGTGGTTTCCTTTGACAATGTTCCAACACTGGTTAATTCCAGTACTTTTGATGTAAGGCATTGTCACTGGGCGGGGGTAGGGGGGAGATGGTGATCATTTACCTTCAAGTTGACATTTCACTCATAGTAAGCGTTGAATAAACATATTTTCATAAGCCTACAAAAATATCTGTTTATTTGCCACACCACTTTCTGATGAGTGATTTTTTCTGATATTGACCTTGGTGAGTGCAATGAATTTTTAGATATTAAGTTGGATCTGATGTTCGGTGGATACACGTTTTTTCAAAGTCAGTATGGTACCTTAATTTTAATGTTGTTTACACTGCTGGTTAAAACATTTTAATTAATTTAATTCCATGTTTATTTATTTTAGTTTCTCTTGTCTCTGCCAATGAAGTGAAAATATAGATGAGCTCTCTAAGATCAGTGTCACAGAGAGACCGGCTGAGGTTTTCCTCTGAATTTTAAGGATCCTGCTCTCAAAGCTGGACCATAAGTCCACCTTAAATTAAACTCTGTACTTGGAGTGAGATGTGGATTAAATTCTAATTTTTATTGTTCCTTTTTGATTCTTTACTGATGAAATGGCATGTCGGATTTTGGAAAGGAGAACGTTGGGAACGACATATCCATCCTGCAGAATTTGGTATGTGGACAGGTGGACGTGGCTATTGAAGAGATACGAGTAGAAGTCATGGATAATCTTCTCCATTGCCCTTCTGGAAGATTTGATAGATCCATTAGGATGTCAGAGTGCAGTCATCTTAGTCTTGTAGTTGGCAAAGGACAGGCGGGCGTTGTGAATGCTTTTCCCGGCTTCTGCCGCATCTACCAGCACTTCTGCTCTTCTCTCTTTCAGGTCTTCCTTTACGCTTATCTGCACTGCTTTGTGAGCTCTGACATTCGCTTGTGGTTGCCTGCAGCATGAGCCAAGTCTCTTTGGCGAATAAGCTCAAGAGTTTTCAAAGACAGGCGTCTTTTTTGTGGCTATCTCTCTCTTGGTGTTCCTCACACAATTATGGAGGTGCTAAACCAGTTGATTGTATTCCTTGTCAATGTTATCAATGATGGCATCATCCAAGGTTGCCGAAATAGTGCCAAAGAGCTCCCGGTTGGTGATCATTCTTGGAGTTCTCTTTCTAAAGTTTTCAGCGCTTTCTCCCCACTCTCTGAAGTAGAATTTTGTATGAAGAAGACGGTGGTATGACCCCGTTTGGAATTTTGGGACAACAGTGACATGAGTCGGGCATAACTGTTGATTGAATATGATGAAGTCAATTTCATTGTGGAACCGTCCACCAGGAAACTCCCAGGTCCAACTTTAGATTCAGCCTTCTGGAACTGTGAGTTACCATGGATGGTCTTGGTTGCGCCTGGCCCAGATAAAGTCAGACCCGAACACCTGGAGAATCCGACGTCAGTACTCATCAATACACTGGCTCGGCTTTTCACATGCAACCTGTCTGAGTTCAAGGTACCAACCCAGTGGAAAACCAACAGGACTAACTACTGTACAGGAAGGAGACATCCACGACATTGGCAACTATCACCCAACCTGCCTATTGTCTGTCATCTATAAGATGTTTACTCAAGTCATCCTAAATAGGATTGGCAGAACACTAGATGAAGGAGAACCATGCGAGCAAGCCGGGTTCCACAAAGGATTCAGCACGATCGACCATATCCACATGATAATCAAGCTCATTGAGGTTTCTCAGGAGTCCAAGATGCTGCTCGTTCTAACGTTCATTTATTTAAAGAAGGCCTTTGATTTTGTTGAGATGGAAGGGGTCATCAGAGCCCTAACCAATCAGGGCATTCAAACTTGATACATCAACATTCTCCATGAGCTTTATTACAGATTCACTACCAGGGTCTCACCATTCTACAGGGAGCTGATCATTGACGTCAAGAGAGGGGTTCAGCAGGGTGATTCCATTTCACCAAAACTCTTCAGTGCCACCCTCAGGAACATTATGCTACTGCTGAAATGGGAAGGAATGGGAGTGAAGATAGATGGTTGGCAACTACACCACCTCCACTTTGCTGATGACATCGTTCTAATAACACCAAACATTAGCCAAGTGGCACAAATGCTGGCCGACTTCAACCGTGAGTGTGGAAAGGTCGGACTACAGCTGAATCTCACGAAGACAATGGTTACTTTAAACAGTCTCGTTCCTGACATTCCATTCTCTCTCAGTGAAATGACCATCTCCGAATGTAACAATTATGTGTTCCTAGGTCAAGAAATCAACATGACGAATTACCTGGCACCTGAGTTGCGCAGGAGGAAGAGAGTTGCTTGGAAAGCCTTCAAGAGAGTCAAAGAAATAGCAAAGAGGACCAAGAACCTCTGTCTCTGGGCACATCTCTTTGATTCCACTGTTCTTCCTGCATTAACATACTTCTCAGAGACCTGGGTCCTACAAAAACAGGATGAGAACACTATTCGGGTCTCCCAAAGAGGAATCGAACAAGAGAATGTTGCTTTTGCATGTGGTGCTGTTTTCCCAACACCATTTGTTGAAGAAATTTTCCTTGCTTCATGCTATAGGATGGAATCTTTTCCCAAAGATTTACCGTAAAAGAACTAAGAAATTATTCTGGGATCTCAATTTTATACTATTGGACTGAGCGTTTATATTCCTGAAACTTATGGGTTAATTACTATAGCTTCAAGATATTATTGAAAGATATTCCCCAGGGGATGTCACAGGCCTCATGAGGTCCTGTCTGCACCAGAATCCACAGTTATTCCTCTCAACTGACCTCTGGCCCTCCCAGTCCCACTGAGAAAACACCATAGGCATTGTGGCCGCCAGAAGTTAAAAGAGTCACAGCCCTAGCAGAATAGAGTGAGGAACTTCATCCAATACATGCCCAGACCACCGGGCACTTACCTGCTTAGCTCTCATGGAGCACTAGGAATAATTAAAAATAATTCTATTGTTTTAATGAATGCAACTGATGCCAGGTAAGAATTTCAGAACATCCGATGCTCTGTGGGTGTGTGGACAGCAACAATCCTCTCAGTGCTCTATTACCTGATGAAGAAAACATGTACAGGGAGACTCAGGAACCTTACAGAGAGAAGGAAGGAAACAATGATCACTGTCCTTCAAACAGAACAAATCACAAAATCACAAATCATTCTGTTAGTCGTCGATTGCCTCGAGCAGCCCCAGTAACGTCTCCTTCATCCTAGCCCTGAGATTATATTCAAGGCTCTTTAGGAGAATAAGACCCATCATTGCTACTGATATTTGGCATATTGGGTACGCCACAGGGAGTTTGCCAGACTCTGCCATGTGGTCAGGCTACATTCGGAAGCCTGCCAGTTTGTCCAAAGTAGGAATGAGATAATAAGATGTTATAATAAAATGTCGCGCGGCCGCAAATGCGGCCGCGCAGTTCAGAGATCTGGTTTTTATAGTCTCTGAGTCTTGGCCGCTGATGGGATTACACGGCGCCAGGTGGCCAGTTGGTGGGTGTGACCCCCACCTACTGGAATTTGGAGGATCTGGGTGGAGGATGCTCGGCCCCAATCCGAGTAGGCTTGGAGATCTTGGCCCTGGAACCCGCGTGACTTTGTCCCTCTGCCAGTACCTTCATGTGTGCGGAGAGTGGTCTCAGCATGGTGGTGGCTGGTCCTGGAGGTCTTTGGCTGCTGGAGCCCTGGTCGGGGCGGGGAGGAAAGCTCAACCCGCTCCCCTCAAACAGAACGGAAAGAGAAAAAGAACGGACTCCACAGCTGAATGAGGAAACAGATACACAACTGAAAACACTGTGGTTGTGTGTTGTGTGTGCATCACAAAGAACCAAAACATTCTGTGTTGGCATAGATGTGGGGGAAATGCAATTCTTATTTTTTTATTAAAAATTTTTTTAATAGTGAGACATCATGAGGTACAGTTGCAGACTTACACATTTTTGTGCTTGTGTTTCAATTATAAAATGATCAAATACCCATCCCTCCACCGGTGCCCATTTCCCACGACCAAGGATCCAGTATCTCTCCCACCCCCCATTCCCCCAATCCCACCCTGCCTCTGTGGCAGGACATTCCCTTTTGTTCTCTCTCTCTTATTGGGTGTTGTGGTTTGCAAAAGAGGCAATGGGTAACAATCATGTTTAGTCTATAGTCTACTTTCCACATGCTTCTTCCATCCTGGGAGGCTACTCCCAACACCTTTATTTGGTGTTCCCTTCTTTATCTGAGCTCCCTTTTCCTCTAGTATATGTGGTTGGCCTTCAAGCCACTTAATCACTTAATCACTTAACTTCCCGTTAGTCGTCGATTTGCTCGAGCAGGCGCCAGTAACGTCTCCATTTGTCCCTGTCGCGTGCTAGTGTAGCCCAATGGCATCTGTTCGCTCCGGGAACATGAAGGGCCTCAAACCGATCGTTCATGATCTTGACGAAGAAGTCTGACCATCTGGTAGGTGGGCGGCCACGCGGTCTCTTGACATCCCGTGGAATCCAATCAGTAACAGCTCTAGTCCAACGGTCGTATTTAAATCTCATTACGTGACCAGCCCATCTGATTTTCGACACTTTGGCAAATGAGACAGCATCCCTGATCCTTGATCTTCGACGGATGTCAGAACTCCGTATTTGTTCTCTTATTTGAGTGAAACGTGATATTCCAAGCATAGCTCTTTCTATTCTTCTTTGGGAGACCTGAATAGCGTTCTCATCTTGTTTGCGTAGGGCCCAGGTCTCTGAGGCATATGTTAATGCAGGAAGAACAGTGGAATCAAAGAGATGTGCCCAGAGCCAGAGGTTCTTCATCCTCTTAGCTATTTCTTCGACGTTCTTGAAGGCGTTCCAAGCCGCTCTCTTCCTCCTGCGCAGCTCGGGTGCCAGGTCATTTGTCATGTTGACCTCTCGACCTAGGTAGACATAGCTGTTGCATTCGGAGATGGTCGTTCCATTGAGAGCGAATGGGGCGTCAGGAACAAGGCTGTTTCTCATAAACATTGTCTTCGTAAGATTCAGCTGTAGTCCTACCTTTCCACACTCACGGTCAAAGTCGGCCAGCATTTGTGCCACTTGGCTGATGTTTGGTGTTATTAAAACAATGTCATCAGCAAAGCGGAGGTGGTGTAATTGCCGACCATCTATCTTCACTCCCATTCCTTCCCATTCCAGTCGTCGCATGATGTTCTCGAGGGTGGCACTGAAGAGTTTCGGTGAAATGGTACCACCCTGCCGCACCCCTCTCTTGACATCAATGATCACTTCTTTGTAGAATGGTGAGATCCCGGTAGTGAATCCGCAATACAGCTCACGGAGGATCCTGATGTATTGGGCTTGAATGCCCTGATTGGCTAGGGCTTCAATGACCGCTTCCGTCTCAACAGAATCAAAGGCCTTCTTTAAATCAATGAACGTTAAGCAGAGCGGCATCTTGAACTCCCGAGAAACCTCAATGAGCTTGGTTATCGTGTGGATATGGTCGATGGTGCTGAATCCTTTGCGGAACCCTGCTTGCTCGCATGGTTGTCCTTCATCTAATGTTCTGCCAATCCTATTCAGGATGACTCGAGTGAACAACTTGTAGATGACAGACAATAGGCAGATCGGCCTTCAAGCCATAGAGTAAAATTCTTGGTACTAATCTCGGCCATTCTTCGGTGTTAGTCTCCTATTTTGTTACTTTATGTTTCCCAGATGAATGCAATCTTTCTATGTCTATCCCTTTCTTTCTGAGTCATTTCGCTTAACATGATGCTTTTCATGTAGTACCACTAGTACGTAAATTTCGTGATTTCTTTTCTAACAGCTACATAGTACTCCATTGGGTAAATGTACCAAAGTTTCTTTAACCAGTCATCTGTTCTCGGGCACTCAGGTTTTTTCCAGATTCTGGCTATTGTAAAGAGTGCTGCAATGAACAGACAATTGCGGATGTCACCTCGACTATACTTTTTTGCCTCTCTAGGATGTATTCTCAAGAGTGGTATTGCTGGATCAAATGGGAGCTCAATTTCTTATTTTTTGAGAATCATCCATACTGTTTTCCAAAAGGGCTAAACCAGTTGGCATTCCCACCAACAGTGAAGGAGTGTCCTTCTCTCACCACAACCGTGCCAGCACTGGTTGCTTTTGTTCTTATGGATATGGGCCAGTCTCTGTGATGTGAAGTGATATCTCATTGTGGTTTTGATCTGCTTGTCCCTGATGATTAATGATGTGGAACATTTTCTCATGTGCCTTTTAGGCACTCGGATTTCTTCTTTGTGAAAGTTTCTATTCATTTCATCTCCCCATTTTTTGATGGGGTTGAATGTTTTCTTTTTGTGGAGTTCAAACAGTAGTTTGTATATCATTGAAATTAACCCCTTATCAGATGTGTAGTTGGCAAATATACTTTCCCATTCTGTAGACTGTCTTTGAATTTTGAGGTGCAAAATCTTCTCAGTTTCAGGTAGTCCCATTTGTCTATCTCTGTTTTCAGTTGCTTGGCCAGCGATGTGACATCTTTGAAGACGCCATTAGCTTCTATGTCATGGAGGGTTTTGCCAACATTTTCCTCAATGTACCTTATAGATTCCAGTCTAATGTTGAAGTCTTTAATCCACTTAGATCTTACTTTTGTACATGGAGTTAGGCAGAGATCTGAGCCCATTTTTTTGCATGTACCCCTCCAGTTTTGCCAGCATAATTTGTTAAAGAAGCTTTCCCTGCTCCACTTCACTTTTCTTGCCCCCTTATTGAAGATTAGATGCTCGTATGCTTGGGGGGAGATGTCAGTATATTCAACCTATTCAAACCTGTTCCATTGGTCTACAGCTCTGCCTTTGTTCCAGTACCATGCTGTTTTAATTATTACTGCCTTGTAGTGGAGTTTGAAGTTAGGGAGGTTGATTTCTCCCATTTTCTTTTTCCCAAGAATTGCTTTACCTATTTGTGGGGGCTTATTGTTCCATATAAATTTCAGGAGTGTTTGCTCCACTTCTTTTAAGAATGTCATGGGTATCCTAATAGGGATTGCATTGAATTTATACAGTGGTTTGGGAAGTATTGCCATTTTAACTATGTTAATTCACCAGATCCATAAACAGGAGATATTTTTCCATTTCCTCATATCCTCTTTTATTTCCTGAAGTAGCGTTTTGTAGTTTTCTTTGTACAGGTCCTTTACATCCTTAGTTAAGGTGATTCCTAGGTACTTGATTTTCTGGGGCACAATTGTAAACGGGATTATTTTCTTCATGTCACTTTCTTCTCATTCACTATTTGCATATAGGAAAGTCATGGACTTTTGGGTATTGATTTTATAGCCTGTAACTTTACTATACAAGTCTATTGTTTCTAGAAGTTTCTTGGTAGAGGTTTTAGGATTCTCTAAGTATAGTATCATATCATTTGCGAATAGTGAGAGCTTGAATTCTTCCTTTCCTACCTGTATGCCCCTAATATCTTTTTCTTGCCTAATCGCTATTGCAAGTACTTCCAGTACTATATTGAACAGCAGTGGAGAGAGTGGACATCCTTGTCTCGTCCCTGATCTTAGAGGGAAGGCTCTCAGTTTTTTTGCCATTGAGGACGATGCTTGCTCTAGGCTTGTGTAGATGGCTTTAACTATATTGAGGAAAACCCCCTCTATCCCCATTTTGGCTAGGGTTTTCATCATAAATTGGTGCTGGATCTTGTCAAATGCTTTCTATGCATCTATTGATATGATTATATGATTTTTATCTTTTCTTTCGTTGATATGGTGGATTATGTTGATTGATTTCCAAGTGTTAAACCAGCCTTGCATCCCCGGGATGAATCCTACTTGGTCATGGTGTATGATCTTTTTGATGAGTTGTTGAATTCATTTGCTAGTATTTTGTTGAGAATCTTCGCATCCGTGTTCATCAGGGATATCGGCCTGTAGTTTTCTTTTCTCGTGGTGTCTTTGTTTCCTTTTGGTATTAGAGAGATATGGCCTTCATAGAAACTGTTTGGGAGAGTTTCCGTTTTTTCAATTTCCTGGAAAAGCTTGAGAAGGACTGGCAGCAGGTCCTCTTTAAATGTTTGGAAAAATTCGCTAGTGAATCCATCTAGACCTGGGCTTTATTTTGGGGAAGACTTTTGATTACAGTTTCTATTTCGTTGATGTTAGTAGGTCTATTCAGATACTCCAAATCTTCTTGATTCAGCTTTGGGAAATTATAGGATTTCAGGAATTTGTCCATTTCTTCTAGGTTCTCTTGTTTCGTGGCATACAGACTTTCAAAGTAGTCTCTGATGATCTTTTTGATTTCTTTGGTTTCTGTTGTGATATCCCCCTTCTCACTTCTGATTCGGTTTATTAGGGTTCTCTCTCTGTTTCTTTGTGAGTGTTGCTAGTGGTTTATCTATCTTGTTTATTTTCTCGAAGAACCAGTTCTTGGTTTCATTGATCTTTCGGATTGTTTCTTTGGTTTCCTTGTCATTGATTTCTGCTCTAAGTTCTATGATCTCTTTCCTTCTGCCTGATTTAGGCTCTTTCTGTTGATCCTTTTCTAAGTTCTTGAGCTGTGAGGTCAAATTGTTTATGTGCATCCTTTCTACAGACCTAAGATATGCTTGCAGAGCTATAAATTTTCCACTTAATATGGCTTTCGCTGCATCCCATAGGTTCTGGTAGCTCGTGTCTTCATTCTCATTTGTTTCCAGGTATCTTTTGATTTCATCCTTGACTTCGTTCCTGCCTCACTCGTTGTTCAGCATTGAGTTGTTTAATTTCCAGGTGTTTGATTTGGTTCTCCGTGTCTGTGTGTGATTCAATTCTATCCTCAGTGCATCATGGTCTGAAAAGATGGCTGATACTATTTCTATCTTCCTGATTCTGTTGAGGTATGTTTTGTGTCCTAGCACATGATCTATTTTGGAAAATGTTCTGTGTGGACTGGAGAAGAATGTATATTCTTTCTTTTTGGGGTGTAAAGCCCTGCATATGTCTATAAGCCCTCTCTCTTCTATTTCTTCTTTCAAAGCCAACGATTCCTTGCTGGGTTTTGTTCTTGTTGATCTGTCCAGAGGTGATAAGGTGATGTTGAAGTCTCCACGTACTATTGTGTTTCTTGCAATGTCCTCCTTAAAATCTGTTAGCAATTGTTTTAAATATTTAGCTGTTCCCTCATTAGGTGCATATACATTTAAGAGTGTGATTTCTTCCTGTTGTATGTATCCCTTGATGAAGAGAAAATAGCCTTCACTGTCCCTTCTAGTCTTTTACAAGGTGAAATTAATGTTGTCAGATACTAGTATGGCCACCCCAGATTTTTTGCAGGAGCTGTTTGCTTGTAGGATTGTTTTCTATCCTTTGACTTTGAGTCTGTGTTTGCTCTGAGTGTTGAGATGAGTTTCTTGTAGGCAGCAGAATGTTGGGTTCTGTTTCTGTATCCATTTTGCCACTCCGTGTCTCTTAAATGTTGTATTTAGACCGTTGACATTGAGAGAGAATACGGTTATGGGGTTTTGGGTCATCTTTCTGTGCGGGTGTGTGTAGTTGTAGGGTTTTTCTTGTCTTATAGTAGCCCCTTTAGCCCTTGTTTTAGGTTTGGTTTTGAGTCTATGAAGTTCCTGAGCTGCTGTTTCTCTAGAAAATAGTGTACCGTTCCTTCAATTTTGAGTGATAGATTAGCTGGATAGAGTATTCTTGGTGAAGCATTCATTTCAGTGAGTTTTTTCATTATATCTTGCCACTGCCTTCGGGCTTGTAGGGTTTCCTCTGATAGGTGTGCTGTGAATCTCAGGGGTGCTCCTTTATGTGTGATTTCCTTTTTTGTCCTTCCTGCTTGCAGTATTGTGTCTCTATCGGCAGCATCGATCATTCTAACTATGATATGTCTTGGAGTGTTTCTGTTAGGGTCTCTGTTAGTTGGCACCCTTCGGGCATCTTGAATCTGAATGGCTGTATTGTGGAGCTCTGGGAATTTCTCGGCGATGATTTGTTTAACCATGGGTTTTTCACTGGGATTGTTTCCCTGAGCTTCTGGTAGTGCAATTATTCTAATGTAGTTTCTTTTGGAATCGTCTCCTAGGACTCTGATTCTCTGTGAGCTATTTTGAGGTCCTTTGCCACTGTTTGTTGCTGCGTGTTGGCTTGGTGCAGCTGATCCTCCAGCTCACTGATTCTTTCCTCAGCTGTGGTCATTCTACTTTTGAGGGCACAGAGTTTTTTATTTCATCTATGGAATCTCCCTGTGGTGGGGATTTACGTTGTTTCTTCATGTTGTTGTGTGGGTGTAGCGGTCAGATTTCTTGATTTGAGTAAACTACCTGTGGCCGCGTGAGCGTTGGCCTGCTGAAAATTATGCCACGCCCACTTTTTAAAGCCACGCCCACTTCTAATGTGTCCACACCTCCACGGATACCTGTTGTGTGTCTAGGGAGTAAAGACTGGGTGGGGAGAAAAGACCAGCTCGACTTGGGCGGCGGAAAGGGAGAGGCAGAGAGGCTCAGATCTGCTTTGTCTCCTGGCATCCAGGGGACACCTCAGGGCTTGCGCGGTGAAATCCAAGTCCCGGGTTCAAGAACCGGCATGAAAACTGTCCTGGGGTGTAGGGAGAAGAGACCAGCTCGGCTTGGGTGGGCGGGAAATGCAATTCTTATTCTCTGCTGGTGGCAGTATTCACGGGATAGATCTCTTTGGAAAAATCTTGAATACTGCCCAAAATATGTAAAATTGACCTTTCATCACTTGATCACTTGACATTTTGCTCGAGCAGGTGCCAGTAATGTCTACATTCATCACTGTTGTGGGCTACTGTAGCCCAATGGCATCTACTCGCTCCAGGAACACAAAGAACCTCAAATCATTCGTTCAGGGTCTTGAAGAAGAAGTCTGACCATCTTGTAGGTGGGCGGCCACATATTCTTTTGACGGCTGTGGAATCTAGTCAGTAACAGCTCTACTATAGTGGTAGTCTTCAAATTGCATTATGTGTCCAGCCCATCTGATTTTCGACGCCTTGACAAACGAGACTGCATCCCTGATTATCGATCATCGACTGAGGTCGGAACTCTGGATTCCTTCTCTCACTTGAGTGAATCATGATACTCCAAGCATAACTCTTTCGATTCCTCTTTGGGAATAGCGTCCTCATCCTGTTTGTGTAGGGCCCAGATCTCTGAGGAGTATGTTAGTGCAGGAAGAATGGTGGAGTCGAAGAGATGTGCCCAGAGCCCTAGGTTCTTCATCCTCTTAGCTATTACTTCGATGCTCTTGAAGACGTTCCACACCACTTTCTACCTCCTGCGCAGCTCAGGTGCCAGGTTGTTCCTCATCTTGAGTTCTCAACCAACGTGCAGATGACTTCTGCATTTGTAGATGTTCCATTGAGAGCAAATGGAATGTCAGAAACTAGTTTGTTTTTTAACACCAAACATTAGCCAAGAGACACGAATGCTGGCCAACTTTGACTGTGAGTGTGGAAAGGTCGGAGTGCAGCTGAATCTCACGAAGACAATGTTCATGAAAAACGGACTAGTTCCTGACCTTCCATATGACCCAGAAATTTCAGTGTTGTATCGAGCCCAAAGGACCCAAAACACTAATTTCAAAATATATTTGAAAGCCTATGTTTACTGTATCACAATATTGCATTAACAATAGCAAACTATGAAACAACTAGATTGTCTGAGAACAGGCAACTGGATGAAATATAGTACATCTACACAATGGGATACTATGCAGCCACCAGGAAAAATGAAATCATGAAATTTGCTTATAAATGGATGGACATGGAGATTTCAGGCTGAGTGAAATGAGTCAGAAAGAAAAGGATGATGCAGAATAATTGCACTCTTCCATGGGATTTATACTTTTCTAAGAGATTAATATTCAGTGCCAGGAAACGCAGGGGCCTTAATGACTAGTCAAGGGTTGGAAGCTTACTTTCATTGTATGTGGTGAAGGACAGAGAAGGACCGTTATGACAGGAATAGTTAGATATGATCGCTTTAGAGAAGAACTGAGTGATGAAAGTAGAAAAAGGGACATACATGAAAACCTTTCAGTGTCTGTATTATAATCTATAGACCAGAGAGAATGAGAGAGAGAGAGAGAGAGAGAGAGAGAGAGAGAGAGAGAACCCATATAAGATCCTTAAAGATCACTCTGGAAAGAACTGAGTATTTAAAGTAGGAAAAGGGATATGCATGATAACATTTCAGTATTTGTATTTAAATCCATAGATCCCATAGAATGTGAGAGAAAAGAGAGAGAGCAAGAAAGGAGAGAGAGGAGAGAGAGATAAAAAATGTATAGGATCCAAGGGATCAATAAAGGAGAAGAATGACTCATATGATAATGACAACATTCTGTGTGTGGGTTGTCTTTGTCAATCCTATGCCATCTCTCTCTCTTTCTCCTCCCAATACTCTAAGTATTTTTTTAAATAGTACTATTGTGTATCACTGAAAAAGTCAGAGTTCAAGTCATATATTCAATAAAACTTAATTTATTTTATCGTATTTATTTACTCATATTTGTCCTACTAATACAGTTACATAATATACTTGTTGGCAGCTGTGTTTGACTTATGCCTGGATTTTTAAAAATTCTTCATGAATTTAACAAATTTAATATATGTTTGTTTATATTAAAGCCTTTACTGAAAAACTTAAATTCTCTTTTATTTTGATAGTTTTTACTATTTTGGGGCTGGAGCGATAGCACAGCAGGTAGGGCATTCGCCTTACAAGCGGCCAACATGGCCGACCCGAGTTCGATTCCTCCGCCCCTCTCAGAGAGCCCGGCAAGCTACCGAGAGTATTCGATATGCCAGACACAGTAACAACAAAGTCTCCAATGGAGACGTTACTGGGCCCGCTCGAGCAAATCGACGATCAACGGGAGGGCCTTTACTATTTTTATTTGAGTGAATTAAGTGTTTATTGTATTACTTTTACATAATCTCAGCAAAGAACACTCAGTGTCACCTTTCAATTTTTAGATATATATAAGTGCTTGATTTGCCAATATTTTCCTAGGATGCATCTACCTGAGCAATTCCAGAGCACAGAGCCAGAAGTATGCCCTCAGAACTGCCTGCTGTGGCTCAAAACCAAAACAAAAGGCCTAGAAAAGAATATGACTCCTGTACAAGGCTTCTGAAGTGAAATTCCAGGATTCAGACCTGTATTAGAGACACCAAAGGTTAATGTCCCTGAGAGGGTAGAGGCTCTCCCTGAAGAGACAAACCAGGATGCAGGGGGCGTCAAGTCCCAAAAGCACCCAGATGCAGGCCTGAAGGGGATTCAGAGATGAAAACAGTTTCTCTTCAGAAACAGGAATACTTTATGACTGAAATCAAATCACGAACAGCTTTGTAAGCGTCTAGCTCGTAGTGATTTAATGAAAAAATAAAAAATAATTAAAAAACCCAGAATACTAAATTTTGCTTTGTTAAGAAAACCAAAACACAAAAGGTTAAATTGTGTATACTTGACCGTTTTGGGAGGAACATTTATCATACTATTAATGCAGTAAAACCGGTATACAGGTGGTGTTTCTGGACTTCTTAATATCTCTAATGGAAAACACTGGGACATTACAATGGTTTTGTAGTCTCATTGTAGTATCCCTTGGGAAGTTATCCCTTGGGTAGTATCCCTTGGGGAGAGAGAGACAGAGAGAGAAAGAATCCCAGAAATAACCTCAAAGCCCAGGTGTGTCCAGATGTGTCCATGACATACAGATATGGGGAGCCCTGAGGGGAAGGTCCTAATGGGCTTGGCCCTCCAGATGGGAAGCTTTGTGTGCACAGAGTCCTGGGACAGGGGAGGGTCTCATCTCCTCAAACAAGGATCAGAATGTGGACCTCTTCACTTCCCTTGAGAATGGACCCAGTAGCTTCCACCAGCCCCTTCTCAGGTTGGACCAAGCCTTCAGCTATGAATTCTACCTCCTCATGAATATGCAAATTATGCAAGAAACACTGAGTTAAATACAGATGTGTCTGTGCCCTGAAAACCTCACACAGCAGGCACACCCACACCTTCAGAAGCCCCTGAGTGCACAGTCCCCACCATGGACTGGACCTGGAGTATTCTCTTCCTTGTGGCAGTGGCTGCAGGTAAGAGTCCCCATGCTTTGGGCTGAGGAAACAGGGCGCATCAAGTGGAAGCCCACCACTCCAACTGACTGCTGTCCACAGGTGTGAATTCCCAGGTGCAGCTGGTGCAGTCAGGGGCTGAGGTGGGAAAACTTGGGACATCAGTGAAGATCTCCTGCAAGGTGTCCGGGTACACCTTCACCAGCAACTATATTCACTGGGTGCGGCGGGCCCCGGGACAAGGGCTCGAGTGAATGGGAAGGATATACCCTAACTCTGGTGGTATAGACTACGCACCGAAGTTCCAGGGCAGACTCACACTCACTGCAGACAAGTCCAAAGACAAAACCTACATGGAACTGCGCAGGTTGAGCACTGAGGACACGGCCGTGCATTACTGTGTGAGACACGCAGTATGACAACCACATCTTGAGTGTGTCAGAAAACCGAGGGGAAGACAGCTGTGCCATGTGAGGAGATGACAGGGATGCTGACCTTCCTGACTTCCTCCTCAGATAGTCAGGGTCTGAGACACAGAATGGCGCTCACAGGGTCAGGCTTCATCTGTGAGAAAGGCTCAGTATCTCTCTCTGTCCACCAATAGACAAGAGAAAGATGGCTTCTCTCTAGAACATCTATAGTCACTCATATATTATTGTTGAATTGCACACTGGAGCTTCACAGACTCTACTGGAAGAACTTCTAAGTACTTGCTGGGGATTTGCAGGTCTTGGACTGTTTCTTCTAGAACAGTCATTGACTTCTGTTTCCTTATGGCTGAGCTCCTTGTGTTTCACAGTTACCACTGGAATGAACACATGTCAGTTACCACTGGAATTAACTTGTGTGCTGAGATCGATGCAGGTTTGGGGCCATAGCTTCAGTCCCAGGAAAATCCTTGACTATTCTACATTGTTTTTGGCAAATAAACCATATTCTTTATCAAATGTAAATACATGAAAATTGGTGCTGAGCTTCATTTTTACTTCTCAGCACCACACATGTGGCACTCAGCAGGACATGGGGACAGAGGACACTAGCTATCATAGAGGATATACTGACTTAAATACAGACAAATATGTTCTCTCAGAACATGTTATAAAAAGTATAACCCTTCCTATGTAAGCCCAGCGAACCCTGCAACACAAACCTACATGAACCCACACCTAGGACAGTTCCTATATAATTGTTTCTCACTGAAAATGGCTGTTGGTAAAGGTCTCCTGTCCTGGACTGAAGAGATCAGGACCATCAGGGGAAGTCCACGCCTCGTTTCCTCTCATAGGTAAGCATTCCCAGGCACAGCAGGTGCCCTGTGGGGCTGCGGGGATGATTCCTGGGATATCTGAGAGAGTCTCTGTGTCATCCTGGTCCCCCTTTACCAGTTTCTCTATGCACGATGTCGGCACATACCAGGCATGGTTTTGGGGGAATGGGATAGACCAACCCTAGTGACAGGAACACTGGTAAGCACATGAGTTTCTGGGAAGCTTTTCTTGACTTTGGACATGTCTCAGCACAGCCTACACGGAGCTGAGCATCTGATATCTAAGGTTAGGCTCTGAGTCATGGAACAGACCAGTTTGACACCCACATATGCTGGACACCTGAGGGAGAGTCAAGCATGTGGGGGGAGAGGAAGGGACAGTGACCGACTGACTTCCTACTGAAGATAGTCCTGTCTGAGATGAAGAACATGCACAAGACTCAGATTTATTATTAAGGAAAAGGATTCAGAGTATCAAGTGATTGGTGGATAATATCTCAGAGTTGAGCTTGACCCAAAATGTTAATATATGTATCCATATTTTCTTGAAGAGCTCATGGAGGCGTCTCATCTGAATATGTGTTTATTATAAATGAGTTTCCTAGAATTTAGGTCATTTTGAGGAGACACTATAACTTCCAGTATTTATGAAAGTCTCTGTATTATTCATAAAAGAATCTGAGGCATCACTATATATTTTCACTTTGCTCTCTGTCCCACTGTCATTCACAGGACTCTGTGGCAGGAAGTTCAGGTTACAGGGAACAGCCCTGTGTGTACGTGTGAGTTAGGTGCAGTGGGATTCTGTCAACAGCTCAGTCTCCCAGTTCTCAGGGGAGAGTCACTAAGGACCTGCATTCTCGAGGAGGGAATTGTTCATCCCATTCCATTCCTTTGCCTGAACTATATCCCTGTGACTGTGAAAAGCACGCACACCTGGGAGGAAAAGAGCAGAGGATTTTTTCCACAGCTCACAACACGACATTACGTTTTCAAGAATAATGTCAGATTGATGGAACTTTTGATTCCTGCAAATGGCAGCTTTAGAGTCATAACTACTTTCAAATTATTTGTCTCTCATATTCATAAAATGCTTTCTTAAACACCAAAGATAATGAGTTGAGGGTAGACGTCATTGGAAATTGTTTACGTGCTAAGAGTGGAGACCTTATGATTGGGGTTAGAGTCTTTGTAAAACTCACCCAGAGTGCTGACTTGATCCTTTCCATCATGTGAATATCAGCGAGAAGTGTCCTTACGTCAGGAAGACATTCTTCTCCAGAGGACGACCATAGAGGAGCTGAATTCCTGCAAAAGCGCCTCCATAACTGTAAATATACATGTAGAAATACATGTAGAAGTGTAGCACTGTCCTCCTGTTGTACATCGATTTGCTCAAGTGGGCACCAGTAACATCTAACAACAAATTGTGAGACTTGTTGTTACTGTTTTTGGCATATCGAATAGGTCACGGGTAACTTGCTAAGCTTTATCGTGCGGCAAGATACTCCCGGTAGCTTGCCCGGCTCTCCAAGAGGGGTGGAGGAATAAAACCCGGGTCGGCCACGTGCACTCGGTTTGCTGTCATCTATGTTGTGTATCATTTACCCCATCTGTGCATTTGTGCAGAAACCCCGGCAGAACAGAGCAGGAAGAGCTGCCCTTTCCTCTCCATGTTCTAGGGTTGCACGGAATCTGCCCTCTTCATGGCCCTTTCTTCCACGTCACAGCTAGAGGACGCATCTACCTCTGGTAATATTTACTACTCCTCACCTCCAGTCTAGTCTGATTTCCCCTATCTATGCCATATTAAATGTGGCTGTATGAGAATTACAAAAATTTCCAGGGAGTCATCTCTAAATTATTATGATGGCATCATTCATTTTCCTTGTATGACGATATTCACACATTCAAGAGTACCTCAGACTATAATAATTCATTTTCAACACTTCTGGGACCAGAGATAATACAGGGTTTAAGGTGATTGCCCTGTATGTGTCCTTCAGTTCAGTCTCTTGTATGGCATATGCTCCCCTGTGAATTTCTAGTAGTAATCCCTGAGTGAAGCCAGGAGTGAGGCCAGAGTACATCTTGGTTTGCCCTGGAAATGTTGACTTTTTACATACCATTTTAAATCATATCTGTTACTTAGAAAAGAAATTCATTAGATAAGAAATTCATAAAATGTTCAATTTTGTTGTATGAAATTTGTGTAGACAACCACCTCTGATTGTTCAGCTCATGTAATTTGTTGAGCTCTGCGTGTATTTTGAAGAATATCTCTTGTCATAATGCGAAACACCCTGTTCTAATTCTAAGCTGATTCTTTTTGAAAATGGTGGTTTATTCTGTTACGCTTTTATTTCTACTGATTATAACTCAATGGATTATCTTTTATATCCTCTTATTGTTATTTAGACTCCAAATTAATTTCGATGTTGAGGTCCTGGAAGGTAATATTTGTCATTTCACCAATGCATGTGTGATTTTTGTCTGAATCCCAAATGCTTACTGCAAGTCGTGCTATCTGTGACTTATCTTTCAGTGATCTGAAGTGAGCACTAAATAGCCAGTTCCCAGCACTCATGATCTTGGAGATGAGGTGTGCCCATGCATGCTATGGGAGCGATGCATTGAAGAGCACTCAGATGTCACCTGACCCTGCTTCTCTCAGGCTCTGCTACTGAAATCATGTTGTGTCAGTCATATACACTTCCCTAAGAAATCAATTTCATCATGAAAATATCCAGACCATAATCGAGGATATAAATCTGCTCTTTCAGTAGCTATTTAGTGTTAGTGGTTGTTTAGTGCAAAGTTTTCTGCCCGCGCACCAGGCTGTCTTCATCAGGGCCCCTCAGAGGGGGTGGATTGAGTTTCCCTCCCCACTCTGAGCAGAGCCGGGCAGCTTCAGACTTCCAGTACTCAGCCACAGTCATGCTCTAGGCCACTCTCCACATGCCCAGACGAGACTCACACAAGAAGGAACCAGCAGAGGAACCCAGGTGCGTGGGTCCAAGGACTGAAATCTTCAAGCCTGCTCGGATCAGGACTGGGCCTCCTCCACCAAGATCCCCCATCTTCGAGTAGCTAGGCTTTACACCCACCAACTGCCCCCGGCACAATGTAATCCCATCAGCGGTCAAGATCCAGAGACTATAAAACCAAGCTCCCTTATAGTCTAGTTCCACTTCTCGGAGAACCTAGCAAAGTATTGAGAGTATCCTGCTTGTACGGCAGAG
This sequence comes from Sorex fumeus, assembly GCF_029834395.1. NCBI lineage: Eukaryota > Metazoa > Chordata > Mammalia > Eulipotyphla > Soricidae > Sorex > Sorex fumeus. The sequence goes on from NW_026606227.1 coordinate 1,171,921, forward strand.
CGTGGCTAGCTCCTGTGGCATGCTCGATAAGCCAAATACACTAACAATGTATTCCTCTGACCTTGAAAGAGTCTCCATTAAGGCACATTGGGAAGGACAAGTAAGGAGAGGCTGCTAAAATCTCATGGCTAGGATGAATGCAGATGTTACTGTTGCCCACTCAAGCAAATCGATGAATAATGGGATTATAGTGATACAGTGAAATATGCTGTGCCCGATGTCCTGCTTCACTGTCTAACTGTACTTTGTGTGAATCGCCTAGCAGTACTACACACTACTTGCCCTTCAGACTAGCATTTGGACTTGTGTACTGACCATATGATCATCTTCTATTTGTGCTTGATCTGACAGTCATGACCTTCATTGACGTCCAAAACCATCAAAACCGGAAGACACTTTTGAAGGTCTGGTCCCATGGATGATGTAAGGGTTCCATAGACTTCCCGAGTCTCCCTAACCAGGTGGACAGGACAATGACCAGAACATTCCACATGAAGTCTGAGATCTTCTGGGTTTTTCTGGCTGTTGGATAGGAGGTATCGTGTGGAGGAAGAGAGGCACTGGAACTGTGAGTGGATGGGAGTGAAAAAATAACTTGATACAGTAGTTGCCACAACAGTACCGTGTGGTTACAGTTGACTAGAGAGAGGTACAGCTGGTGGGGTCTTGGGGACACACGGCATGTTAGGGTTATCTAAGACACTCAAGTGCTGCCTTTGGACCATCTGGACCCAGTTCCAGAGATTATCACAGGAGCTGGGTCTGCTCAGCACCTGGAGCAGTGATGACTCAGTGTTGCAATGATACTTGGCACTGGTAGTAACTCACCGTCTACTGCCCTACTGAAAGGCCAAAGCACCTACTCCAGAAACAATGTCAAAAATAGGTGAATCCGTGAATTAACCATTTAGAGGCAAAGACAGAACATAGCTGTGTGTTATCTGTGAGGAGAACTGCTGGGAAGGGAAACTGAGTCACACCCAGACCTGAGCCTGGCGGGGTCCCTGAGGGACCCTCGGGAGAGAGACACGTCACATGGCAGCGGGCACCTGGGAGCAGCAGAGGCAGACACGGGGACAGGGACCTGCTGACCAGGGGCCTCCTGCCTTCGGGAGATGGTCCAGCATCGGTGTGACAACCCCAAGGTCCAGGATGGAGACCCCGAGGGTCCGGCCTGACCCTTGGGAGACCGGAGACCCTCAGGCCTTCCTGGTCCCTTCCATGACCCTCAACACCAGCGGCAGCAGCTGGGAGCAGCTGCCCACAGGCCGGACATGGCCCTGAGGGGCCTCCTTGAGGTTGTCCTGTCCCTTCTGCGGAGAGAGAGAGAGAGAGATAGTGAGGGAGAGGAGAGAGAAAGAGAGAGAGGGAGAGAGGGAGAGAGGGTGGAAGAGAGGGAGAGAGAAGGAGGGAAAGAGGGAGGGAGAGAGGGAGAGAGAGGGATAGAGGGAAAGAAATGTTGAGAGAGAGAAGGAGAGAGGGGGAGAGAAAAAGACAGAGAGAGGGAGAGAGGGATAGAGAGGAGAGAGAGGGAGAAAGAATGAGAGAGAGGGAGGGAAAGAGAGAGAGAGATGCAGGAAGAGAGAGAGAAAGTGAGAGAGAGACACACACAGAGAACCCTTATAGGATCCAAGGGATCAATAAAGAAGAAGAATGGGCCACGTGATGATGAACATATTCTGTGTTTGGATGTCCTTTCTGTCATAATCCTGTGCCATCTCTCTCCCTCTCCCTCACTATCTCTCTCTATCTGTCTCTCACCCACTCTATCACTGTCTCTTCGTCCCTCTCCTCGCATCTCTAATTCTTTAGATATTACTATTTTACTTCTCACTAAATCTCTCTTTTCCTAGTATTCACAGAGAGACAGAAAATGAGTCTCTGACTATCACTCGTTCAGGTTTTTGATTGATCTGGGTGGGAAGATGTTTTCCAGACTTCTAACATGTCTGACCAAAAATCAGAACTCAAGGATATTTCCCTTTTGGAGAAGCCCATGTTCTCTCATGAACATGGCACTCTCTTTCTCTCCCCTTGCATTTCTCTAAGTAAATTTCTTTAAAAAATACTATTGTGTATCACTGAAAAATTCAGACTTCGATTCATATGTTTAATAAGCACTGTAGCACTGTTGTCCCATTGTTCATCGATTTGCTAGAACGGGCACCAGTAACATCTCTATTGTGAGACTGTTGTTACTGTATTTGGCATGTCGAATATGCCAGGATCTGACATGAGGGCAGGATGCTCTCGGTAACTTGCTAGGCTCTCCGAGAGGAACACAAAAATCGAACCCGGGTCAGCCACGTGCGAGGCAAATGCCTGACCCACTGTGCTATCGTCCTAAAACTTTATTAATTTTATCCTATTCATTTCTGATTTAATTATATTTGTCCTACTACTGCAGTCATATAATAAACTTGTTGGCAGCTTTGTTATACTCACACCTGGTTTTTTTTTAAAAAAGGCTTAATTAATTTAACAAAGAGCCTGGCAAGCTACTGAGAGTATTCAATATGCCAAACACAGTAACAAGAAGTCTCACAATGGAGACGTTACTGGGCCTACTCGAGCAAATGTATTGTTTATATTAAAGTCTTTCCTTAAGACATACATCTTCTTTATTTTGATGCTTTTTACTGTTTTTATTTGAGTGAATTAAGTATCATTGTATTACTCTTACATAGTCCCAGCAGAGTACACTCAGTGTCACCTTTTAATTTTTATATATATAACTACTTGATTTGTCAATATTTTCCTGGGATGCATCTACCTGAGTGATTCCTGAACACAGATCCAGGAATAAGCCCTCAGACCTGCCGGATGTGGCTCAAAACCAAATCAAAAGGCTCATAAAAGAGTAGGACTCATGAGGAAGGCTTCTGAAGTAAAGACCCAGGAAACAATCATGCGCTAGAGATGCCAAGAGGTTGAAGCCCCTGAGAGCCCAGAAGCTCTCCCTGCAGGGTGGGGACCGGGCTGCAGGGGGCACCAAGTCACAAGAGCACAGAGTTGCAAGCTGCACGGGGTGCAGAGATGGGAGAAATGGATGCAGAGAGGCAGAAATCTCCTCAGAATAGATTTCCTTTTTCAATAAAACTAAATTTTTTTCTCAAGAAAACTAAAATCAAAATATGTATACGACAAAAAGGTTAATTTGTGTATACTTACGGTTTGGGGAGAAACATTGATCATATTGATAAGGCAATAAAACCTGTATGCAGGGGGTGTTTCTGGACTACTTAATATATCCAATGAAAACCACTGGAGCATTGGAATCGTCTTGTAGTCTCATTGTAGTATCCCTTGGGGAGTTACAGGATCTCAGAAATAACCTCAGAGCCCAGGTGTGTCCAGATGTGTCCAGGCCATACAGATGTGGGACTCTGAGGGGAAGGTCCTGAAAGGGCTTGGCCCTCTCCTCTGAGGGGGAGCTCTTTGTGCACAGAGTCCTGGGACAGGGCACAGTGTCATCTCCTCAGACAAGGGTCAGAACGTGGACCTTTTCACTCCCCTTGAGGATGGACCCAGTGGCTTCCAACAGCCCCTTCTCAGGTTGGACCGGGCCTTAAGCTATGAATTTTCCCTCCTCATGAATATGAAAATTACATGAGGGACACTGAGTTAAATACAGATGTGTCTATGTCCTGACAACCTCACACAGCAGGCACACCCACACCTTCAGAAGCCCCTGAGTGCACTGTCCTCACCATGGACTGGATTTGGAGAATTCTCTCCCTGATGGCAGTGGCTGCAGGTAAGTGTCCCCATGCCTTGGGCTGAGGAAACGGGGCCAGTCAAGTGGAGTCCACCCACTCCTGTCTGCTGTCCACAGGTGTTAACTCCCAGGTGCAGCTGGTGCAGTCAGGGGCTGAGGTGGGAAAACCTGGGACATCAGTGAAGATCTCCTGCAAGGCATCCGGATACACCTTCACCAGCTACTATATGAACTGGGTGTGACAGACCCCAGGACAAGGGCTTGAGTGGATGGGAAGGATTAACACAAAGACTGATGGTACAAACTATGCAACAAAGTTCCAGGGAAGACTCACACTCACTGTAGACAGGTCCAAGGACACAGCCTACATGGAACTGAACAGCTAAGCACTGAGGACACGGCTGTGTATTACTGTTGGGTATACACAGTGTGACAAACACATCCTGAGTGTGTCAGAAAACTGTGGGGGAGGCAGCTGTGCCGGGTGAGGAGATGACAGGGACACTGATTATCATGACTTCCTCCTCAGAGTCAGAGTCTGAGACACATAATGGGGCTCAGAGAGCCAGGCTTCATCTAAGGCAAAGGCTCAGGATCTCCGTCTGTCCTTCAGCAACAGCCAAGAGGAAGATGGCTTCTCTCGAGAACACCTGGTGTTCCTCATATTTCCTTCTAGGATTTTGTGTGGAGCGCCTCAGATGGTACAAGAAGAACCACATGAAAGTTCGGGCTGGTATCACTGTAGGTTCCTGAATCGTAGGTTTACACATGGCAGACTCCCAATGTTACACTTTTTTTTTTTAAATTCTGTGTCTCCGCAAGAAATCCTTTTCTCTCAGACGAAATCCTGCTGTTGGCTCTGAGCCTCTTCTGGAGTTTCTGTGCAGCCCTGACCCTCTGTGCATGTTTGTATCTCCATATTCCTGAGATGGAGTCCTGCCATGGAGAAGTGGAGGAGATGACCCTCTATGAAAGGGACCATGGCCACATTTCTCCTATCACGTGTTGGTAAGAAAATGGTCTGGGTCAGGTTCTGTGAAATCCTGGTGTTGTGGGCATCTCAGCCCAACTCAAGGTAATGTCCTGATTCAAGCACAGACACACGGTCTGGGGTGTGCCCAAGAGGGCTGGCAGTAGCTTGGACCAGCAGACAATATCTAGAATGAGACCTCAGTTGCAGCTCCCTTTGCCCCAGGACTCATGCACCTGAGCTGAGTTTCTGTCGGGTCTGATCTCACCAATTGATCGATAATCCTGGGAAATACAAGTTATTGAGTGAGATTAAATTTTGTGCATGCCTTATAATCTCGGAATAAATAATCACAATTTGTCACTTTCTCTTATTTGATATTGAGAACATATATCCATGGACACATATCCATGCACAAATGCATAAGTGTCACACAGTCCAACAGCAGCATCTGTCCCCAACTCCCTGCCCACCCACAGTACCAAGGTGGAATTGACCTCAGACCCCCATTGGATCCCTTTCCGTTCCTTGCTCCCATGCCAATCACTGCCACATCACCTGGGAAAGCCAGTGGGACCACCTCAGCACATGGCACCCCAACACTTCCCTCCTTGTCACCCCAAGGTGCTCAATCTAAGGCCTGATAGAAGCTGTGTATGCCCAGAGGCCACCTTGACAAGAGGCATTTGGTACCAGCTTCCATCGATCTGGGCTCAGCGCCCCACACTGGGCTGCACACAAGCCCTCCCACACCACTCCAGGTGTGCAGAGCCCCAACTCATGGAGTCACATGTCCCAGACAGCTCATACCCATCTACGACAGTCTTCGAGATACAGTTTCCCAGTGTGTCATTCGCCCTAGGGAGATGTCTGACAACACTAGGAAACAAAGAGTTAAGTCCTATGTGAACTTTCTAGAATGTAAGATGGTAAATACAGAATGCTGCTGCAGAGGGAGGGGGAGGTGTCTGGGCAGGGTCCTATAAAGGCTTTATGCTCTTTCTCCCAGAGGAAACAACCTTGAGATAAACCCACTTTAGAGATGTTGCCTCTCAGTCCTGCAGTGCAGAGACCCTTTGACAGGGAGTGGCTTCCCTGGGCAGGTGAGCAGGTGAATGTCTATAGTTGCTGCCCCTGCGCTTCTGATGGCCACTGGTGTAGAGCAATGAGAAGGGGCGAGTTAGGACTCAATTCATGAGCCTGTGAGCCCCCGACCCCATGCTTCTCTCTCGCGCGTGTCTGGCTTGTTTTTCTAGTTCTGGTGGTGATCCTGCTTCAGCTCCGTTTCCCAGCGGCCAGTTCCCTGCAGGTGTGTGCTGACCCTCTGCGGGGCCTGCTGACCACTTCCTGTTCTCATCCTGCAATTGAGATATGGCTCAGTTCCTAACTCCAGTTGCCTGTCCTGCTCCAGACCTTCCACAGGACCCTCTTTTGTCCTGGGAACTGACCCCACTGTCCCTCCACAAGGTTCTGTGTGCGCTGAAGGACAGGAACAATATTCTTTGCTCAGGGACAGAGCAGGGAAGGTACGACACCCCCAGGTCTGAGTCTGTGTTGAGAGTCTGTGGCTGGGATGCTCATCATTCCTTGACACCACCCGTGTTCCCGAGTCCCCTTGGCCCCTGCCCCGTTGCTCCTCGTCTATCTCCTCTCCCCTCCCCGTCGAACTCTGGGGCCAATCCTTTAAATCCATCCTTTAAATCATTGCATTTCCCCATCCAGTTGACAGAAACAACACATATAAGAATGTCACTCTGTGTTCGTCATTCTTCTGACTTACTTCATTTAACGTGATGTCTTCCACTTCCATCCATATTGCAGAAAATTGCAAAATTTCTTCATTCCTTTCAACAATTTTAAAGTTTTTCTATTTTGTCAGAGTGTTTAATAATGAGGGAAAAAAAACAAAATGAACTATCTATACTTTCATTACTAAGTTATTTCTTTTACTATCCATAATATAATACTAATTATGATCCAGAATATTTTCTTTACAATAAATGTATTATAAACAATATATTTTACTTAGTTTCCATCTGAAGGCAGGCAACACCCATGAAACGTATCAAGAATGACTGAGAAAAATTATGTATGCAATTTAATAAAAATAATGGAAAGAAGGTTAAAAAATCTTAACTTAAAGTTGGTGGATGGAAACCCGTTTTCACAGAGTTAAAAAGTGCCCATTGCTCTGTTGCTGTGGCTCTAATAAAGGTCCCCTCCCTGTCATCTCCATCCACTCTGCTGTTCTTCCTGAGGTATGAGCTCCCTGGAAACTGCTGACTGAGGTGGACACAGAGAGAGGCAGGCAGGTCAGTCTGTGAGGATTCACGTCCTTGGCTCGCAGGTGCCTGGAAAGACCCAGGGACAGAGGCCACCGCGAGTGAGAGCCCTTATACCAGGGAACCTCAGTATCCCTGTCAGAGTCACCTAGTGTTGGAAGGGGACGGTGTGTTGGCCCTCGCCTACATGCAGCCCACCCGGATTGACACCTAGCGCCCAGTCCGGTCCCTGAGGCCCCAGGAGGCTCCTGAGGGCAGAGCCCAGAGTCACCTGAGCCCTGCCGCATGACCCCGAACTAAGAGGAAACTCGGAGAGTCAGAATTCTGTGTACACAGGCCATGTGGTGTCGGAAGCATGGGGAGGGAAACTGAGTCACACCCAGGTATGAGCCCTGCCGGAGTCCCTGAAGAGACACTCGGGGGAGTCATGTCGCTTGGCCGTGGGCGCCTGGGGAGCAGCTGGATCTGTCATAGGCGGATGCGGGGACAGGGACATGCTGACCTGTGGCCTCCTGAGCAAGGGGGGATGTTCCAGCCTCAACGTGAGCCCCAGGGAGAGCCAGGGAGGCGACCCCGAGGGTCCAGCCCGTCCCTGGAGACCCTCAGGCTCTCCCGCTCCCCCTCGACCTTCCCCAAGGCCAAGCTACCCACAACCGGACACAGCCCCAAGGGGCCTCCGCGGGGTCGGCCTGGCCCCTCCTGCGTGCCAGAGAGAAAAGAAAAGGAGGGAGAGAGAGGGAGAGGGAGACAGAGAGGAGAGAGGGAGAGAGGGAGAGATAGGAAGCTAGAGAGGGAGAGAGAGGGAGAGAAGGAAAGAGAGAGAGAGAGAGACCGAGAGAAAGGGAGAGAGGGAGAGAGAAAAGGAGAGGGTGAGAGAGATAGGAAGAGAGAGGGAGGGAGGGAGAGGGAGACAGAGTGAGGGAGAGAGAGGGAGAGAAAGAGGGAGAGAGAGGAAAAGAGAGCGAGAGAGAGGGAGAGAGAGGGAGAGAGATTGACAGAGAGAGGGACAGAGAAGACAGAGAGAGGGAGAGAGAGGACAGAGAGAGGAGAGAGAGGGACAGAGAGAGGGAGAGAAAGAGGGAGGGAGAGGGAGAGAACCCATATACAATCCTAGGGATCAATAAATGAGAAGGATGACTAATGTGATGATGACCAGATACTTGGTTTGGACTGTCCTTCCTGTCATAATCGTGTGCCATTTCTCTCTCTCACTATCTCTATCTCTGTCTCTCCATCTCTTTCTCTCCCTCTCTCTCCTTGTGTCTCTAAGTAAATTTCTTTAGATAATGCTATTTTACTTCTCTCTCCATCTCTCTTTTCCTAGTACTCACAGAGAGACAGAAAGTGAATCTCTGAGTTTCACTTGTTCAGGTTCTCACATGTACTGGGTGGGAAGGTGTTTTCCAGATTCTAACATGTCTGATCGGATCAGAACTCAATCTCCCATTTGGAGAAGCCCATTTGCTCTCCTGAACACAGCTCTCTCTTTCTCTCCCCTTGCATTTCTCTAAGTAAATTTCTTTAAATAATACTTTTGTGTATCACTGGGATGCATCTACCTGAGCGATCCCTGGAGCACAGAGCCAGGACTAAGCCCTTACCCTGCTGGGTGTGGCTCAAACCCAAATCATAAGGCCCATGAAGGACCTGAGTCCTGAGCAAGGCTTCTGAGTGAGTCTCAAGACTCAGGCCTGCATTAGGGGAGCCAAGACGCTGGTGCCCCTGAAGGGGAGCACAGACGCACCGCAGGGAGACCGAATGTGACCCCTGGAGCTGGGCAGCAGGTCAGGCTAGAAGAGGGCACTGGGCCGAATGGTGGTTCCGAAGGGACCGACGTGCAGGACAGGAGGCTGCAAGCCTAGTCAGTGACCGACGCCCTCTTCACCGGTGACAGAAAGTTCCTCTGCAGTTCCCTGCGCCATGCTGACCAGGTGCCCTCCGTCCCCGCGGAGACCTGGGGCACAGGGCCGGTCTGCGGGTGGCAGGTCACACTCTAACTGCGTGCAAGACCTCATTCAGACCCCCTGCCCTGAGACTGGACGCCCTGCTGCATACACCCAGCCCTGCCACTAGGAGTCACCTGGAAACACACTTCTCCCAGGCTGGAAGCTTCGCAAAGCAACGGACAGTCACGACAAAGTTCTGCGGTGTGGAGCCGACAGGCAGCTGGTCCAGAATACTGGCCGAAGCCTTGAGATTTCCACTGTGGGCCAGGTTTGCATCAGTCACGACGGGAAGTGCTTTGTGTTTTGATCATTTCTTCGAATGTCCGCGTTTGACTCCGAATGTGGTTGACTAATTAATGGGTTGTCGCTTTAGTTCCTCATTCATCAAGGCAATGCTGGAACGCCATCCTTTAGACTCTCTAATTTCTTTGCATAGTCTCTGTCCATCTCAAAACCTGACCAGTCTTTCATTCCATTACAGGGATTCAATGCTCCTAGCACACTATCTTATTGAGGAAAATCTAGATGTGCACAGTAATTCAGAAGTTGAAATGATCTGATTTCAAACGTGGATTCAGTTGGCTAAGTCAGGGGGTTTACCACTAGCTTGACCTGATTTTCTAGTAATCACTATACCACTGGCCTTATTAGAATCAAATTATCAACTAGTTTACCACAAATTTGAAATTCACTGCTTCTCTTAATCTATTTACTAATATGAACTGATAAATGTTAATAATTACATATGACTTAGTATTAAATGAAAAGTAGGTATTGAAAAAGTTCTGATTCCTTATTTGCCACAGTCAGCCAACTAAGAAGACAAGCCTCTAGCAAATGAATGTAATAATTTTTCCAATATATTTAAGCACATGAGCAAATGTAGAAATAGGCTTCTTTCTTTTTTCTTAACAAAAAAAATCTTCAATATGTATGATTGAAAATAAAGACGACTCTGATTTCCTAGAAAACACTTTTTAGACCTGTGTTGATTTTTATTCTGAATGTTGTTTACATATGTACAGTGTATATTCAGAAGGTATTTTTGCTTCAACATTTACTATCTATGATGTAGTGCTTTGGTATTCCCACAACACCTCTCCTTCCTGGCAGATGTGAAGTGTTCTGTCTCAGTGCTAAGTCTACAATGTCATATGAGTGCATTGTATGGGTCTGAAACCAAGGGATGAATGAAGCATTCAGACACTCTAAACTAAATAAATAAATCAATCCCCTGAGAGCCCAGAGGCTCTCTCTGGGGGGGGGGGACCAGGCTGCAGAGGGCGCCAGATTCCAAGAGCACTGAGTTGCAGGCTAGAAAGGGCACAGAGATGGGAGTAATAGGTACAGATAGGTAGAAATCTCCTCAGAATGGATTTCCTTCTTCATTAATCAAAATTTTTCTTTCTCAAGAAAACCAAAATGAAAATACATATATGACACAGAAGGTTAAATTGTGCACACTTATCATTTTGGAAGAACATTTATCTTATTGATAAGGCAGTAAAACCTGCATACAGGGACACAGGGAGCGTTTCTGGATGTCTTAATATCTACAATGGAAACCACTAGAGGAATACAATGGTTTGTAGTGTCATTGTGGCATCCCATGGGGAGTTACAGGATCCAAGATATAATCTCAAAGGCCAGCTGTACCCAGATGTGTCCAGGCCATACAGATGTGGAGGACCCTAAGGGGAAGGTCCTGAAAGGGCTTGGCCCGCGGGAGGGGCATCTCTGTGTGCACAGAGTCTTGGGAAAAAGCAGCGTCTCATCTCCTCAAAAAAGGATCAGAACGTGGACCTCTTCACTCCCCTGGAGGATGGGCCCGGTGGCTTCTACCAGTTTTTTCTCAGGTTGGACCAGGTCTTCAGCTATGAATTCTCCATCCTCATGAATATGCAAAATACACAAGGGACATGGAGTTAAATATAGATGTGTCTGTGTCCTGACAACATCACACAACAGGCACACCCACACCTTCAGAAGCCCTTGAGTGCACGGTCCTCAGCATGGACTGGACCTGGGGAATTCTCTTCCTGGTGGCAGTGACTGCAGGTAAGTGTCCCCATGCCTTGGGCTGAGGGAATGGGGCCAGTCAAATGGAGTCCACCCACTCCTGTCTGCTGTCGACAGGTGTGAACTCCCAGGTACAGCTGGTGCAGTCAGGGGCTGAGGTGGGAAAACATGGGACATCAGTGAAAATCTCCTGCAAGGCGTCCGGATACACTTTCACCAGCTACTATATAAGCTGCGTGCGGCGGGCCCCAGGACAAGGGCTAGAGTGGATGGGATACATATACCCTTACAATGATTATACAAGCTACGCACAGAAGTTCCAGTGAAGAGTTACACTCACTGCAGACAAGTCCAAGGACACAGCCTACATGTAACTGAGCAGGCTGAGCACTGAGGACACGGCCGTGTATTACTGTGCGAGAGACACAGTGTGACAACCAAATCCTGAATATGTCAGAAAACTGAAGGGGAGGCAGGTGTGCCAGGTGAGGAGATGACAGGGGCGCTGATCCTCCTGACTTCTTCCTCAGAGAGTCAGATTCTGAGACACAGAATGGGTCTCACAGGGTCAGGCTTCATCTGAGGGAAAGGCTCAGTATTTCTCTCTGTCCTTCACCAGAGAAATATGGCTTCTCTCTAGAACACCTGGTGTTATTAATATTTTCTTCCACGATTGTGTAGTAAAGCGCCCCAGATGGTATTGGGAGAACCACGTGGAAGTACATACACATATACATATACATATGCAAACATATATATATACTGTATATAAATATACATATACATATATATCTCCTATTCATGTCCACGGGGAAGGCTCAGACAGCATGACTCTGTGATCGGCTATCAGTCATGTAGAGCACAGTGTTACTGGGAATATATGTGCTTCCATAATTGGACTATGACCTTTACTTCTTATGCACTATCCAAGATTCATACCTGCACTTTCAATGATGTTACCAGATTTATCAAAATTGTCAATTTACAAAAAGTGAGCAAAACTGTTCCAATGACAGGGAAAATGCCCGTATCTGATGTGAAAGTACTTTCATTCCCTCCTTTGGAGAACATTGAATATACATGAATCAAGAAGACCCTCTAATTCCTGAAGGCACAATAAGCACAATATTGGGTAAAGTTCCAACGGAGATAAATGTAGAGCACAGAAGCAGGGGATCGACCTGAAGGCCGGCCTGGATTGTCAATGTGGGTAGAGCAGAAAGACGCAGACAGATTCCTGGGACAGGGCAGTTCAAAAGTCAGACCTCAAGGATTGTTCTCAATAAACCCTTCCTGACCCTGAACAGAGCAGCCACCTAGATGGGGCTCCTTGGTGACTGAACTGCTACCTACAGTTCTGGAATGTCAGACTGTTCTCAGTCTCCCCACTTTCCTCTGTGTGTATTAACAACTCCAAGTGACACCTGGGAATGCTGCGTTCTCTAATCACCAAACACTTCCCAAGTGCTACACACTTCCAGCTGAATCCAGAAAGTCCGGGGCATTGCCCTGAAGACATTTCACTGATAACTTTCACATTCACGAGGAACACCTGGAAAGAGTCCTAATCCTGTCTACCCTCTGTGGGCCTTACCATTATTACTGAGTTGAAAATCACTCAACTTTCTGCAGTATTGAAAAAACTAGAGGATATCATGCTGAGTGAATCAGTCCAGGAAATGGAAAGATACAGAATGATCTGTCTCATAATATGGGGCTTAAAGTATCCACAGCAAGGTAGCAACAAGGGCTAAGACCAGCTCAATGGGAGAACTGATCCTCACAGTTGAGTATTTGGGGGAAGTGGCTTTAACCCTGACTTCAATCTCTGAATCCTCATAACATCCTATTCCCTGAACTCAAGACTTGAACCTGTGTCAACTTCCCAGGCCCCGCATCAAGTGCCAGGGGCACAGAATGGTTGTCGCAGCTGCACACAGACAGGGCACTGGGACAGGAATTGTTCCTTTGTGAGCAGAAGTGTGATGGGGTCTCCTAGCCCTGACCCAGGTCTAACCATCCACCTGTGTCCATGGAGAGACAGGAACCTCAGTTCACCTCACTCAGTGCCTGAAGGAGACTTTCAGTTTCTTATTCTGGGGAGGCCCAAGGCTACACAGGCTCCTGTGTTCAACATCTCTTCAGGGGACCCTCAGGTCATATTCTAAATGACAAGAAGAAAATGCTTTGGCTGACACTGGGGATATGTTTTCTGCCCTTCCTATTTTCTCAGGAAAATTCTCTCCCCTCAAAGGTGTTGAGTTCAAAAATCCCGGATAGTTCATACCATCGATCCATGCCCTGTCTTGCCTGATGAGGTTTCAGCATGAAGTGAGGAGCATCTCTGTGGGACTGGGGAATATCCACCTTGCAGAGGCCATTGATCAAATGCTTGGACCCGATGTCTCCCTGTAAGTAATTATCTTGTAACTCTGGGAACAAGGAGCTGGTCCATCCAGTAGATTCTCAAAGGTTTATGAGTGCAGTGTGTCTGAGACATAGGCACCCACATGGGAAATAAACGCTTCATCATATGACAGTTTATTAGGAGAGCAATGGTCCATAGAAGCTGAGGGAGGATGCCTGTGTGCACGAAGGATCAGGTGGCAGAGAGAAGCAGGGGATTGTTATGACTGGAAGAAGCTGCTGGAGCACTGACCTTGATGCCCTGAGGCAGAGGCAAGGTTGAAGTATTGCTGACACCAAAAATGTCTCTTTCCCAAGTCTCGAGCCATTGGGAACCAGCAAATCAAGGCAAATTAATATATGTTATTCTTAGAAAGTCACAAATTGGGGCCTGGGGAACTCTCTACAGTCCCAATGTCTTCTAGTGGCCAAGGGGCTATTCCAGGGAGAACTGCAACACCTCCAGGCATCCAGTGGGACACTTTCCCCTTAATAATGAGCCTAACAAGGACTTAATGCAGAACCCGGCAGCTTGCGGCAGTAAAGTAAATGGACTATGTGTTAATCCATGGCACCATGACTGCCCAGAGGGAAAAGCATGTTGCTCCCTTCTGCCTTTTTTCCTCTGAACAGCAAGATGGTGGCCGCCTCGGAGCTTTTTGGAAAGCCAGGTATGAGCCGGTCGTGACAGGGTGACTGAAACCTCATGGGAAGGGGGGGATTCCGGGCTCGTACTTCACCCCTACAGAGGCCACGAGTTGCCCCCCACAAGCGGCTCTTCAGCACGGTCATGGCTCTAGAGCCACAGAAACCAATCTCATAATTATTTGACTCTCGGCAGAAATACTTCCAGGATGAATAAGTAAAATATCAGAAATCCAAAATCGCGTGGCCACAATAGCAGCAGCGCGTCATCATTTGATTCTTGTAACCAGCTATAGAAACAAATTATTTCACAATGTCTTTTCAACAGGTCTGATTTGGGGGTGTAAACTCTACATAATAATGGTGCATCTTTTGTCGAAACAATGAATCTAAACAAAGTAGATAGAGTGTTAACTAGAATTCATCTGCCTCACAGGCTTTGGGAGGGTTGGGAGGGGGGTATATTGGGGTTCTTCTTGGTAAAAAATAAGTACTGGTGAAGGGTAATGTGTTTGATAATTGCATGACCGAGACTTTTAAACCTGAAAGCTTTGTAACTTTTCCCACAGTGATTCAATAAATAAATAAATTAAAAAATAAAATTAAAAAATGAAAGAGAAGGAAAAAAAATAATGATCCTAAAGGGGTGGTCCCCTGAGAATTCTGTGACTAATTAAAAGGATTCTAAAGCAGGCAAGATTATAGAACTCTCAGGGCTGTGCTACAGACAAGAATAGTGTAGGAAATTTTCATCACTGTGCCATACTTTAAATGTGATTGCTGGTTGTGTGATTACCCTAAGGCCACTGCTGTGTGAATATCCCAGTCCTGCTCTTAAGCTATGGAACTCTTCTAAGTATTTGTTGGATATTAACCGAAAATGTTTTAGGCTTCCTCTTTGAATTGCCCCTTTCCTCCTCCTTGAAAAGCTTGCTAGCATATCTAATTAAGCTAAAGTTTATCTTTAACCTTTCCTTTGTATTTTGCCTCTCACTGTCTCAGTTCACCAAGTTAGCCTTGATTTCTTATAAGGCAAAACTTTCTGGTAATTCTGCACTTCGTATTTTTACTGCTTTGTATTTGAAGTGTTGTTTATTTGTACCTGCTCTTCTATTTCCCCTATAGCCTTTTTATATGTTTACTACAGAGTAATGTTCTTTGGTTAAACACAGGAAGACCATTAGTGCTATGCTTCTAATATTTGAAAGTTGATTGAATCTGAAATATATCTACTCCTGGGCGTAATTACTTGGTTATAATTACTTGACTCAGGCGTTAGTTGTTGTATTTCCTAATGCCCCCAAACTGAAGTCCCACTTTGGGACTGGGATGGACCCGAGGCAAGTGGCAAAGCTACCCTGGCATCAAAATGGGACATTCTAGAAAGCATAAATGCATGATCTCGATGCAAGCTGTTACAACTTAAGAGACAGGAGCCCCATGGGAAAGGACTAGCTGAACTGTCCTGAGGACTTATTCTGGAATTTCTGGTACAAGCCTTGTTTGCTCTCAGAGCCCAGAGGACTAAGTGTTGGGATCTTTGTCTCTTACTGTGCTTATCAAAACAACTGCAACTATTGGTAACTTATACAACTAGAGGGAAAGATGAAAGCAATATAGATGTGCCTGGGAGACAGAGTGTCTTCTTGAATCAGGCTGTGCCCCGCTCCCCCCCCCCCACCGTCCACGTGTGGGGAGGCCTGGGGAGGTGGGGAGGTGGCTCTGGGCTAGGTCACCAAATGCACAGACATCTCAGCAGTGGCCTTGACCTTATACTCCAAACTGGGGCCAGAGAGATGGTGCAGTGGGCAGTGCCTTGCTTTGCATTTGGCCTGATCAATCTGGAGATGATTTCTGTCACTGCCACCCCCTTCCACCCCTTCCCCAAAAACCTGAGCCCCACAAGAGTGATTATTAAGAACAGAGTTGGAAATAAGCCCTGAGCATCACCAAGTGTGGTCCATAATTTTAAAAAAATCAATTAAAAACTTTCCAGGCTATTTCCTTGGTCAAGGCTGTTGAGGCTAGCTTGTAACCAGGACATACCACAGAGTCTGTCTCACCTTTTGAGACTGTCTCTGAGTGAAAGAGGACAAAGGCTCCATAGTCTTTGGCTTTATAGTGGTAAATTTAAACAGCATCTGAGTTTTCACATCTTCACTTTGAGTTTGGCACCATGACTTCATTTCTCTGAGAAGTGAGAGATACTTCTTAAGCTGCTTCCTAACATTATTCTGTTACGTTTTTCCATAATGCTATTAACTTGTCTTTACCGCTCCAAATCTGCAGAGTGAGACGGTGTGTCTTTATAACAGGCAAGCATTGAGCAAATTACAGTTGCACAACCATGCGTGGAGAAACAAGCTCAATATGTTGATACAGTGGATCACTCCTCAGCAATGAATCAGTGTCTCTCTGACCCATCTAACCTGCATGCATGATCTCGCTGCATGTGGGAGTCTGGGTAGGGTGGGAAAAAGGAATTACTGGGACAGGAGAAATCATTGGGGTGAGTGATCAGTACACTGTTCTGTGGCAATGGCGGCACAGAGCCAGTGCTGGAAACAAGATCTATGTGCAGACTTTATGGCACTTCTAACAATATTTTAAGTTAGTTATAACATAGGTAATAGAATTTGAAAGTGTCAAAGTTTATGGGATCAGTGTACAGTTAGTGCACAACACGGTTACCAAGTGTGTGTTACCCCACAAGCCCAACCCTATTTGATTGACGTGGACTGAATCCAGACAAGTGAGAATTCAATGGGACAATGACACAGTATGATGGGCCCAGGATTTGCGCACACAGTTGTTCCACCAAGGGACATGGAGAGGCAGGGCCCAAGAGGCTGTGGGGAGCTGGGTTTCCTCATTAGGGACCTGAGACACCAGGGCTCTCCTCCTCAGCCGCCGGTTCTCCCTCAGCAATTCCTGTTTCCTGAGAGCTCCTCAGCAGGTTTCCTGTGCTGGAGGAAGAGGCCTGGCTCTGACAGGGCCCCAGGGACAGGCCTGAGTGCTCTGAGTCACAGTCAGCACCTCCTCCCAGTGAGTCCACATACCACCCTCCCCCAGGTCCCTTCCTTTCTCTACAGAGGCTCCTCCAAGAAAATATGCACTTGGGATCCAGGGTTCAAACCACGTTCACACTCATCCCAACATAGGCTCCCTCTCCCCTGACATGGTTTCTGAGACCATGGACCTCGTGGACAGGAATGCGCATTAGCACTGATTCCTCCTCTTTCTGGTAGCAGATCCCACATGTGAGTATCCCCTGGACAGAGGCTCCAAGGTGGGCATGGGGCCTCTGAGTCCGTGACTCACTGTGGGTCTCTGTCCCCAGATGTCCTGTCCAGGTACAGCTACAGGAGTTGGGACCAAGACTGGTGACACCCTCGAAGATGCTGTCCCTCACCGGCTCCATCTCTGAATTCTCTCTAACCGACTATGGTGTGATCTGGGTTCTCCAGCAACCAGGAAAGTGACTGGGTTGGATTGGTGTTATATATGGTTACAGGATATGTTTACAGAATATGACCCAAATCTTCAGTCCCAAGTCACCATCTTCAGGGACACCTCCAAGAAGCAAGTTTACGTAAAACTGAGCAACTCAGTAATTTAGGACACAGGTGCGTATTTTTGTGCAAGATTCACACATTGAGGGCAAGTCCCTGTGAGTTCAGACACAAACCCGCTGAGGGAGACAGGGGAACTGCAGGGGTGCGTGTCAGCACAAGGGGTCGGTGTGCTACCGCGACTCCAGGTCTCTGCCCATTGGCAGCCCGAGAGGTGATGTATATGGGTTGGTTTCTTTTATTTCTTCTTCATTTTGTTTACAATTCTTTTTCTCTATTTCGGGGAGAACATTTTCATTTTTATTATAATATATAAGCCAGATTTAGTAAAGCAAGTGTAAAAATTTTAGTTATTATTTCCTTGTCTAGTACAAATTTGTTTATTCTTCTTATAGTCTCACAGTGCTCTAGAGACTGTTCTATTCCTTTAGGTCAGGTGTGGTCAGTTTTCCTTCATATAAAGATCGCTCCTTCTTTCACAAAAGGAGATTTTTTCCCCATTACCTTCACTATTGTTACTGAGGAAACACGATGACAATAGCCTGAAAATTGATGCCTGTAGGTCCCAAACTCCCTGGGCTTCTCCCAGTACCAAATCCCCACAGACCTTCCCACTCTGCTGTGGCCCCTGTGCTCAGCCTCTTCTTTCCAGTGCTCTAAGCCCCCACCCGACTCGTCTCGGGACCCTCAGAGTGTGGTTAGGATGCAGGGGCCATTATCATTGGATCCTGTCCATCCTGACTCTCTATTCTCTGTGTACCATAGATGAATGAGATTGTCTGAATTTCTCCCTCTGACAAACTTCACTTAATCTGATATTCCCTAGTTCCATCCATGGTGCAAAAAACTTTGATGTTTTGTATTTTCTTATAACTACACTGTTGTTACTGCGTTTGGCATATCGAGTACATCACGGGGAGCTTGCCAGGCTCTGCCGTGTGGGCGAGATACTCTCGGTAATTTGCCGGGCTCTCCGAGAGGGGTGGAGGAATCGAACTTGGGTCGGCCATGTTGGCTGCGTGCAAGGCAAATGCCCTACCGCTGTGCTATCGCTCCAGTCCACACAGTATCCCATTTTGTATATACACCACAAATTCTTATCCATGGAACTCTCATTAAGCACTAGGATTGTTCCCATGCCCTGGCTACTATTCCAAATGTTACAACTGACATATGATTACATATATTTTCTCAAATGACTGCTTTCACACATGGGAAAAGATACCAAAAATACAAACACTTGTAACTTAGAACTACTATTTTTACTTTTTAGAGAAATCTCTTAGCGTTTTCCATAGATAGGTTCCCACAAGCATAGAAAGTGTCTTTCCTTTGACAATGTCCCAACACTGGTTGATTCCAGTACTTTTGATATAAGCCATTGTCACTGGGCAGAGATGGTGTTCATTTACCTTTAAGTTGACATTTTACTCAAAGTAAGCATTGAATAAACATCTCTTCATATGCCTACAAAAATATCTGTTTATTTGCCACACCACTTTCTGATGGGTGATTTGTTCTGATGTTGATCTTGGTGTGTGCTATGAATTTTTAGATATTAAGTTGGATCTGATGTTCGGTGGGTACACGTTTTCTCTCAGTCAGTATGGTACCTTAATTTTAATATTGTTTACATTGCTGGTTAAAATCTTTAATTAATTTTGTCCCATTTATTTATTTTAGTTTCTCTTGTATCTGCCAATTTAGTGACACTATAAATGAGCTATATAAGATCAGTGTCATGGAGACACCGGCCAAGGTTTTCCTCTGAGTATTTTAATGATTCTGCTGTCAAAGCTGGACCATAAGTCAACTTTCCATTAAACTCTGTATCTGGAGTGAGATATGGATTCAATTCTACTTTTTATTGTTATAAACCATGCGGGTTCCGGGGCAGAGATCTCCCAAGTCTACTCGGATTGAGGCTGGGCATCCTCCACCCAGATCCTCCAAATTCCAGTAGGCGGGGGTCACACCCACCAACTGGCCCCCTGGCACCATGTAATCCCATCAACGGCCAAGATTCAGAGACTATAAAACCCAGCTCCTGGAAGAGAACAGTGCAGAGTCTCCTGCCCCTGCGCCTGGCTGTCCTCGCCGGGGCCCCTTGGAGGGGAGCGGGTTGAGCTTTCCTCCCCGCCCCGACCAGGGCTCCGACAGCCAAAGACCTCCAGAACCAGCCACCACCATGCTGAGACCACTCTCCGCACACATGAAAGTACCGGCAGAGGGACAAAGCCACTCGTGTTCCGGGGCTGAGATCTCCAAGTCTACTCGGATTGGGGCTGGGCATCCTCCACCCAGATCCTCCAAATTCCAGTAGGCGGGGGTTACACCCACCAACTGGCCCCCTGGCGCCGTGTAATCCCATCAACGGCCAAGATTCAGAGACTATAAAACCCAGCTCCCAGAAGCGCGTGGCCGCACGACATCTTATCATCTCATTCCTACTTTAGACAAACTGGCAGGCTATCAAATGTAACCTGCCCACACGGCAGGGCAGAGTCTGGCAAACTCCCCGTGGCGTACCCAATATGCCAAATACCAATAACAATGAAGGGTCTCATTCTCCTAACTCTGAAAGAGCCTTGAATATAGCACTTTAAAAAAAAATCTCAGGGCTAGGACAAAGAGACGTTACTGGGGCCTGCTCGAGGCAATCGACGAATAACAGGATGGTTGTGATTGTGATTGTGATTGTTATTTTTGTATGTGGTGCTGTTTTCCCAACACCATTTGTTGAAGAGGTTTTCCTTGCTTCACTCCATAGGATGGAATCCTCTCCCAAAGATTCACCGTAAAAGATTTAAGAATTTATTCTGGGCTCTCAATTCGATACTATTGGACTGAGAGTTTATATTCCTGAAACTTATGGATTAATTTAAATAGTTTCAATATATTATTGAAAGACTATTCCCCAGGGGATTTCACAGGCCTCATGAGGCCCCGTCAGTACCAAAATCTACAGATTAATCCTGTCAACTTACACCTGGCCCTCCCTGTCCAACTGAGAAAACTCCACAGGCTTTGTGGCTGCCAGAAGTTACTAGAGTCACAGCCCTAGCTGAATAGAGTGAGGACCTTCACCCAATCCATACCCAGACTACCAGGCACTTACACGCTTAGCTCCCACAGAGAACCAGGAATAATGAAAAATAATTCTATTGTTTTAATGAATGTGACTGACGCCAGGTAAGAACATCAGAACATCCGATGCTCTGTGGGTGTGTGGACAGCAACAATCCTCTCAGTGCTCTATGATCTGAAGAAAACATTGGCAGGGAGACTCAAGAATCTCACGGAGAGAAGAAGGAAACAATGATCACTGTCCTTCAAACAGAACTGAAGGAGAGAAAGAACGGACTCCATGGCTGAACAAGGAGACATACATAGACAGAAATGAACGCTGCGGTTGAGTGTTGTGTGTGCCTCTTGGTTACTGTACTTGGTGCTGCCGTGAACACGACTATGATCATCTCCACTAGTTAATGCTTTTGGGTTTCCAGAAGACACATAAAGTACCCGAGGCTCATCTTAGTTTGAAGGTGAAGTGCTGAGCCCTCGTGTCTCTCGGAGAAGGCAGTGGGGAATGAGTCCAGAGTCAATATTGTCTTGCCTTGTGCTTGTGGAAGGAGGAATCACATTCTAGGACCTTGCTGTGAGCACAGAGGCTGAGTGAGGCTCTGCGCTGTGAATACACGTGAGGTGTGTCCTGACTCTGGACCTGCAATGACCCACCCACACTGATCACAATTCCACCTGAGGACTCACCGATTCTCTCGGCTATTTGTGCACCCAACATTGAAGGTGACTTTGTGTTTGTAATTGTGGTCCTCCCATGACAAGTGTTTTGTGTTGCTAACAAGCAGCTATTCTCGGCTGAGTTCAAACACATAGTCTCTGTCTTTTTCTTTCAATTTCCTTCACCTAACCTAATTATTTTGGGATCAACATGAAGCCAAACTATTCACCTATTTTGTGCTTCTTGTAATTGTCAGTCTCTCCTTTTTAAGTGGCCCATCTAAAGGCTCAATCAATTACAATGAGTGTAAATGAAATGATGACCAGTATCAAAAAAACAACCAAAAACCTGCTGGAAAATATCTGTCATCCCCTCATTTGGTGTAGGATTAATAAAACATATAAAACACTTGTAAAACTTAACAAGAAAAAGTCAACTTCATCTAAAATGGTATTAAACAGAAATATCCTTAAAGTCGACTTTGAGCAGAGAATTGAATGGACAAACTCTCCACATCTCTTATGAGAGAAATGCAAACTAAAACAATAATGATATATAACCTCATACCAGGGAAAATGGCACACATAACAAAGAACCAAAACATTCTGTGTTGGCATAGATGTGGGGGAAATGCAATTCTTATTCTCTGCTGGTGGCAGTATCAACAGGATAGACCTCTTTGGAAAAATCTTGGATACTGCCCCAAATACGTAAAATCGACCTTGCATCACTTGATCACTTGGCATCTCATTACTCATCTATTTGCTATAATGGGCACCAGTAACGTCACCATTCATCCCTGTTGCGGGCTAGTGTAGCCCAATGGCATCTGCATGCTCCAGGAAGAAGAACTCCAAATCATTCTTGAAGAAGAAGTCTAATTATCTCATAGGTGGGGGGCCACGCGTTCTTATGACGGTGTGGAAACCAATCAGTAACAACTCTAGTCCAGTGGTAGTCTTCAGATCGCATTTTGTGTCCAGTTCATCTGATTTTTGATGCTTTGGCAAACGAGACTGCATCCCTGATTATCTGAGAACAGATAACTAGATGAAATATAGTACATCTACACAATGGAATACTATGCAGCCACCAGGAAAAATAAGGTAAAAAGGTAAAGGCCCTCCCGTTGATCGTCGATTTGCTCGAGCGGGCCCAGTAACGTCTCCATTGGAGACTTTGTTGTTACTGTGTCTGGCATATCGAATATTCTCGGTAGCTTGCCGGGCTCTCCGAGAGGGGCGGAGGAATCGAACTCGGGTCGGCCATGTTGGCCGCTTGTAAGGCGAACGCCCATGAAATTCGCTTGTAAATGGATGGACATGGAGATTTCAGGCTGAGTGAAATGAGTCAGAAAGAAAGGGATGATATAGAATAATTGCACTCTTCCATTGAATTTATACTTTTCTAAGAGATTTATATTAAGTGCTAGGAAACACAGGGGCCTTAATGACTAGTCAAGGTTTGGAAGCTTGCTTTCTTTGTATGGGGGTGAAGGACAGAGAAGGACCATTAGTTAGATAATACTATTTAACTTATCTCTCCCTTTTCCTACTATTCACAGAGAGACGTAAAGTGAATCTCTGAGATTCACTTGTTCAGGTTTTCACGTGTGCTGGGTGCAAAGCAGTTTCCAGACTTTTAGCATGTCTGACCAGAAATTAGAACTCAAGGATTTTTTTTCCCATTTGGAGAAGCCCATGTTCTCTCATGAACCTCTCTTTTTCTCTCCCCTTGCAATTCTCTAAGCAAATTTCTTTAAATAATACTATTCTGTATCACTGAAAAGACAGAGTTCAAGTCAAATGTGAATAAAATTTTATTAATTTTATCCTATGCATTACTGTCACTGTCACTGTCTTCCCACTGTTCATCGATTTGCTCAAGCGGGCCTAGTAATATCTCCATTGTGACACTTGTTACTGTGTTTGGCATATCAAATACATCATGGGTAGCTTGCCAGACTTTGCCGCGCGGGAGAGATACTCTCGGTATCGAACTCGCCTCGGCCATGTTGGCTGCGTGCAAGGCAAACGCCCTACCTGCTGTGCTATCTCTCCAGCCCATCCTATTCATCATATTTACTTATACTTGTTCCACTAACACTACTATGTAATAAAGTCGTTGGCAGCTGTGTTAGACTCATGCCTGGTTTTTAAATTTTTTTCAATAAGTTGGCAAATTTAAAATAATTTTTGTTTATATTAAAGTCTTTATTTAAAGAATTAAATCCTCTTTTTACTGCTTTTTCTATTTTTATTTGAGTAAATTATTTATTGTATCCCCGAGTCACTGGAGACTGGGGGAAGCAGGCAGGGGATCTCTGTTCTGGGTCCTGTTGAGTCCAGAGTCCAAGGTCACAAATTTATGCATTGTCTGGGTTCCGTGGGACTTCATTCTTGCGTGACGCTCAGCTTGAGCGTCCGGAAAGCAGCCTGGAGTGTGGCGGTGGTTGGGAAATAGAGGTCCGGTGACTCAGGGATCACATCCATAAACCACACCCTGCCGTCACCAGATAATCTCGATAAAGGAGGCTCCCAGAACCATACCACCGGACTTTGTGCCAGTCTGGGGGTGGGTGAGAGCCTTCCCCACCCCAAGGGACCCAGCTGCTAAAATCTCAGGGCTGGTGGGAATAGAGACTTTACTGGCGCCTGCTCAAGTAATTCGACAATCAATGGAATGACAGTGATACAGTGATTTATTGTATTACAATACAGACAGTGATTTATTGTATTACAATACAGTGATTTATTGTATTACTTTTACATAATCTCAGCAAAGAACACTCAGTGTCATGTTTTAAGTTATATACATAATATATGGGCTGGAGCGATAGCACAGCGGGTAAGGCGTTTACCTTACACGCAGCCAACATGGCTGACCTGAGTTTGATTCCTCTGCCCCTCTCAGAGAGCCCGGCAAGCTACCGAGAGGATCTCACCCGCACAGCAAAGCCTGGCAAGCTCCCCGTGATGTATTCTATATGCCAAACACAGTAACAAGTCTCACAATGATACTGGGCCCGCTCGAGCAAATAGATGAACAACGCAAGGATCGTGACCGTGACATAATATATATTACATATATATATAAAACAGTTTGATTTTCCAATATTTTCTAGGATGCATACACCTCAGGGATTCCTGAGCACAGAACCAGGAGTAAGTTCTCAGAACTGCCAAGTGTGGCTCCAACCCCAAGCAAAAAGATCAATAAAAAATATGACTCCTGAGCAAGGCTTCTGAAGTGAAGTCCCAGGATTAAATACTGTGTTTGAGACCCCAAGAGGTTAAAGCCCTTGAGAGCTCAGAGGCTCTCCCTGCAGAGTGGGGACTGGGCTGCAGGGGGCGCCAAGTCCTAAAAGCACCGAGTTGCGGGCTAGAAGGGGTGGAAAGATGGGGGAATGGGGGGAAGAGATGCAAAGATGCAGAAATCTCCTCAAAAACTGTATTTCCTTATTCAAAATAACTAAATTTTGCTTTGTCAAGAAAACCAAAATTAATATAGGTATAGAACACAGAGGCATATAGATATCCCTTTATCATATTGATCACTTACTTCACTTAATTTCCCGTTAGTCGTCGATTTGCTCGAGCGGGCGCCAGTAACGTCTCCATTTGTCCCTGTCGCGTGCTAGTGTAGCCCAATGGCATCTGTTTGCTCCGGGAACATGAAGGGCCTCAAACCAATCGTTCATGATCTTGACGAAGAAGTCTGACCATCGGGAATGTGGGCGGCCACGCGGTCTTTTGACATCCCGTGGAATCCAGTCGGTAACAGCTCTAGTCCAGCGGTCGTCTTTAAATCTCATTACGTGAGCCGGTTTTCAACCCCTGAGCTGCGCGGGACGGGCAAGGAGGCCCAGCTCTGGGCAACAAAGCTGAACGGCTCCAATTTCAAACAGGTACAGCCCGCCTCCAAGGGCCTGGGACCCTTTCTGGGCATGCGCACCTAGATCCAGCCCCTAGACAGCCGGTTTTCAACCCCTGAGCTGCGCGGGACGGGCACGGAGGCCCAGCCCTGGGCAACAAAGCTGAACGGCTCCAATTCCAAAGAGGAGACATTCCCAACTCCTCGCCAGTGCCAGGGACTCTTTCCGGAGCCGCGGCCACTAATGCGGCCGCGAAATGTTTTCCCACTAAATATGCCTTAGGAACCATAAGCTACCTTCTTAGATGGAAACTTCTCTATTTTAGCTCAGCCACTAGAAACACAGTAGCCAATAACCCATAAGCCTATCTTAACTCACACTGCATATCAAGCAGAACAGTAACAGTGAACGTGAAGGACTAAACCACACCTCTCACAATGGTAAAGCAACACAAAAGCCCACCAAACTTTCATATTGAAGAGTCTAGCCCAGATGACACCAACAGTACTGTAGTGTTAGACAACCTCTCTGACAAGGAATTCAGGAGGGAGCTACTTAGGATGCTTAGGGAATTAAAAGAAACAATGGAAAGCAATGCCAATAGAAGACAAGAGGATCTGAAGGCAGAAATGAGGAAAATGCAATCGGAAATATCAGACCTGAAAAATCTCGTAGGCGAATTGAAAAGCTCAGTGGAAGGCCTCAGCAGCAGAGTAACAGCTGCTGAGAACAGAATCAGTGAACTCGAAGATGAAGTTCAGAGACTCTCCAGAAAAGAGCAGAAAATGGAAAAGAGACTCACAATTCGGGAACAGATGGCAAGAGAAGATCGTGATGAAGCCAAGAGGGGTAACATAAGAATTATTGGAGTCCCAGAGGTACAGGAAGAAAACCTCGATGAAGAAGAAACTGTCAAAGAAATCATTGCTACAACATTTCCAGAGCTGAAGAAAACTTGTAACCACATTCAGGAGGCCCGAAGGGTACCAGCTAGAAGAAATCCGAATAAAAATACTCCAAGACACATTCTGATCAAAATGACCAAAACCTTAGACAGAGACAAAATTCTGAAAGCAGAAAGATCGAAGAAAGAAATCTCTTACAAAGGAGCATCCTTAAAATTCACAGCTGATTTTTCTGATGAATCACTCATGGCCCGAAAACAGTGGTGGGACATAGTAAAAAAACTCAAGGAAATAAATGCCTCCCCAAAAATACTTTTCCCAGCAAGACTCTCATTCATAATAGAAGGAACAACACACAGTTTCACAGACAAACAACAGCTCAGGAACTTCATAGACTCAAAACGATGGTTACAAGAACAACTAAATGGGCTACTTTAAGGCAAGAAAGGCCCCTCAAATACACCAAATTTTAACAGAACAATGGGACAACATCCCATAACAATAATCTCTCTCAATGTCAATAGGCTAAATGCACCAATTAAAAGACATAGAGTGGCAGGATGGATTAGAAAATTGAACCCAACATTCTGCTGCCTGCAAGAAACACATCTCAATAGTCAAAGCAAACACAGACTCAGAGTCAAAGGCTGGAAAACAATCCTACAGGCAAACAGCTCCCATAAAAAAGCTTGGGTAGCCATCCTTATATCAGACCACATCGATTTCAGAGTGAGGAAGGTCATAAGAGACAGTGAAGGCCATTTCTTATTGATCAAAGGATCTGTACAACAGGAAGAACTTACAATAATAAATGTATATGCACCTAATGAGAGACCAGCAAAGTACTTAAAACAACTACTCATAGATTTGGAAAAAGACATCAATAGCAACACAATACTAGTGGGAGACTTCAACACTGCTTTGTCACCTCTTGATAGATCAACCAGACTCAAGCTTAGCAAGGACATACTTCATTTGAGGGAAACAATGGAAGAAAGGGACTTAGTAGATATATATAGGACACTTCATCCACAAAAAGCTGAATACACATTCTTCTCAAGCGTCCATGGAACATTCTCCAAGATAGACCACATGCTGAGCCACAAAACATGCCTCCATAAAATTAAGAAGATAGAGATTGTATCAACAATCTTCTCAGACAATAATGCGCTGAAATTATAAGTAAATCACACACAAAAACAGAAAACTAAATCAAACACCTGGAAATTAAACAGTGCACTATTGAACAACGAGTGGATTAGACAGGAAATCAAAGAGGAAATCAAAAGATTCCTAGAAACGAATGAAAATGATAACACGAGTTACCAAAAGTTATGGGACACAGCAAAGGCTGTGTTAAGAGGAAAGTTTATAGCTCTACAAGCATTCCTCAGGAAGGAGGAGCGAGCACACATAAGTAACCTAACCTCACAGCTTAAGAGCTTGGAGAAGGACCAAAAAAAGGAGCAGAACCCGAACAGGAGAAAGGAAATAATAAAACTCAGAGCAGAGATTAATGAGATGGAAACCCAAAAAACAATACAAAAGATCAATGAAACCAAAAGCTGGTTCTTTGAGAAAATTAACAAGATCGATCAGCCGCTAGCAAAACTCACAAAGAAAGGGAGAGAGAAAACCCTAATAAACCGAATCAGAAATGAAAAGGGGGCCATTACAACAGAAACCACAGAAATTCAGAGGATCATCAGGGAGTACTTTGAGAAGCTTTATGCCAAGGAACATCAAAACCTCGAGGAAATGGATAAATTCCTAGACTCCTACAGACTCCCAAGGCTGAACCAAGAAGACCTGGAATACCTGAACAGACCTATCACCATCAAGGTAATTGAACTGGTAATAAAAAGTCTACCCAAGCACAAAAGTCCTGGCCCGGATGGATTCACTAGTGAATTCTTCCAAATCTTTAAAGAGGACTTACTCCCAAAGCTTTTTAAGCTTTTCCACGAAATTGAAATATCAAAAACACTTCCGAACAGTTTCTACGAAGCAAATATCACACTGATACCAAAAGCAGACAGAGATACCACAAAGAAGCAGAATTACAGGCCGATATCCCTGATGAACACAGATGCAAAGATCCTCAACAAACTACTAGCAAATAGAATCCAACTACTCATCAAAAAGATCATACACCATGACCAAGTAGGATTCATCCCAGGGATGCAAGGATGGTTTAACATTCGAAAATCAATCAACATAATCCATCATATCAACAAAAGAAAAGATAAAAAGCATATGATTATATCAATAGATGCAGAGAAAGCATTTGACAAGATCCAGCACCCCTTTATGATGAAAACCCTAGCCAAAATGGGTATAGAGGGGACCTTCCTCAACATAATTAAAGCCATCTACCACAAGACTACAGCAAGCATCATCCTCAATGGGGAAAAACTGAGAGCCTTCCCTCTAAGATCAGGGACGAGACAGGGATGCCCACTCTCTCCACTGCTGTTCAATATAGTACTGGAAGTACTTGCAATAGCGATTAGGCAAGAAAAAGATATTAAGGGCATTCAGGTAGGAAAGGAAGAAATTAAGCTCTCACTATTCGCAGATGATATGATATTCTACTTAGAGAACCCAATAACCTCCACCAAAAAACTCCTAGAAACAATAGACTCGTATAGTAAAGTTGCAGGTTATAAAATCAATACCCAAAAGTCCATGGCTTTCCTATACGCAAACAGTGAGAGAGAAGAAAGCAACATGAAAAAAACAATCCCGTTCACAATTGTGCCCCAGAAAATCAAGTACCTAGGAATCAGCTTAACTAAGGAAGTAAAGGACCTGTACAAAGAAAACTACAAAACGCTACTTCAGGAAAAAAAAGAGGACATGAGGAAATGGAAAGATATCCCCTGCTCATGGGTCGGGAGACTTAACATTGTCAAAATGGCAATACTACCAAAAGCATTGTATAAATTCAATGCAATCCCTATAAGGATACCCATGACATTCTTCAAAGAAATGGAGCAAACACTCCTGAAATCTATATGGAACAATAAGCCCCCACGAATAGCTAAAGCAATTCTTGGGAAAAAGAAAATGGAGGGAATCAACCTCCCTAATGTCAAACTGTACTACAAAGCAGTAATAATTAAAACAGCATTGTACTGGAAGACCTGGGTTCCTCTGTCAGTTCTTTTATGCGTGAGGCTCATCCAAGTGTGTTGAGAGTGCTCCCAGCATGGCCTTGGGTGGGCCTCGGTGGTCTTCAGCTGTTGGGCCCTGGTGGAGACAGTCAGGCATAGGGTAGGAGACTCTGTCTTGTTCTCTCCCAGGAGCTGAGTGTGATGATCTCTGGATCCTGGCCCTTGTTGGAGTTACACGGCAGTTGGTGGGTGTAACTGTCTAGTGTGTGGGACCCGGGGCTGAGATCTCCAAGCCTGTACAGTTTGGGACTGGACCTGCCAGTAACTAGACAGTTACACCCACCAACTGCCGTGTAACTCCAACAACGGCCAGGATCCAGAGATCATCACACTCAGCTCCTGGGAGAGAACAAGACAGAGTCTCCTACCCTATGCCTGACTGTCTCCACCAGGGCCCAACAGCTGAAGACCACCGAGGCCCAGCCAAGGCCATGCGGGGAGCACTCTCCACACACTTGGATGAGCCTCACGCATAAAAGAACTGACAGAGGAACCCAGGTGTGTGGGACCCGGGGCTGAGATCTCCAAGCCTGTACAGTTTGGGACTGGACCTGCCAGTAACTAGACAGTTACACCCACCAACTGCCGTGTAACTCCAACAATGGCCAGGATCCAGAGATTATCACACTCAGCTCCCGGAAGCGCGCAGCCGTGTACGCGGCCGCGCGAATCTTGTCATCTCATTCCTAATTCGGTCAAACTGGCAGGCTACCAAATGTAACATGCCCACACGGCAGAGTCTGGCAAACTCCCCGTGGTATACCCAATATGCCAAATACCAGTAACAATGATGGGTCTCATTCTCCTAACCCTGAAAAATCCTTGAATATGGCACTTTAAAAAAAAAAATCTCAGGGCTAGGACGAAGAAGACGTTACTGGCACCTGCTCGAGGCAAT
Source organism: Sorex fumeus (assembly GCF_029834395.1). NCBI lineage: Eukaryota > Metazoa > Chordata > Mammalia > Eulipotyphla > Soricidae > Sorex > Sorex fumeus. The sequence goes on from NW_026606227.1 coordinate 1,202,074, forward strand.
CGACGAACAACAGGGTGGTCGTGATCGTGATCGTGATCGTGGTACTGGAACAAAGGCAGAACTGCAGACCAATGGAAAAGGGTTGAATACACCGACATCTCCCCTCAATCATATGATCATCTAATCTTTGATAAAGGTGCAAGTAATGTGAAGTGGAGTAAGGAAAGCCTCTTTAATAAATTATGTTGGCATCATTGGACGGCTACATGCAAAAAAATAGGCTCAGAACTCTGCCTAACACCATGTACAAAAGTAAGATCAAAATGGATTAAAGACCTCAACATCAGACCAGAAACCATAAGGTACATTGAAAATAAAGTTGGCAAAACCCTCCATGATATTTAAGCTAATGGTATCTTCAAAGATGCCACGCCACTGGCCAAGCAAGTGAAAACAGAGATAGATAAATGGGACTATCTTAAACTAAGAAGCTTCTGAACCTCCAAAGAAACAGTGACCAAAATACAAAGACAGTCTACAGAATGGGAAAGGATATTCGCCGAACACACATCTGACAAGGGGTTGATATCCAGGATATACAAAATACTGGTTAAACTCCACAAGAAGAAAACATCCAACCCCATCCAAAAATGGGGCAATGAAATGAACAGAAACTTTCTCAAAGAAGAAATCCGAATGGCAAAAAAGCACATGAGAAAATGCTCTACATCATTAATCATCAGAGAGATGCAGATCAAAACCACAATGAGATACCATCTCACACCTCAGAGACTGGCCCACATTCAAAAGAACAAAAGCAACCAATGCTGGCGTGGATGTGGCGAGAAAGGGACACTCCTTCACTGTTGGTGGGAATGTCCACTGGTTCAGCCCTTCTGGACAACAGTATGGACGATTCTCAAAAAATTAGAAATTGAGCTCCCATTTGACCCAGCAATACCACTCCTGGGAATATATCCCAGAGAAGCAAAAATGTATAGTCGAAGTGACATCTGCACTTGTTTGTTCATTGCAGCACTCTTTACAATAGCCAGAAACTGTAAGAAACCTGAATGCCCAAGAACAGATGACTGGTTAAAGAAACTTTGGTACATCTACACAATGGAGTACTATGTAGCTGTTAGAAAAGATGAAGTCATGAAATTTACATACAAGTGGTACAATATGGAAAGTATCATGCTAAGCGAAATGAGTCAGAAAGAGAGGGATAGACATAGAAAGATTGCATTCATCTGGGGGATATAAAGTAACAAAGTATGAGATTAATACCCAAGAATAGCTGAGATCAGCACCAGGAGGATTACTCCATAACTTAGAGGCCAGCCGGGTATCCTAGCGGAAAGGGCAGTTCAGATAGAGAAGGGAGCACCAAATAAAGGATGTTTGGAGGATCCTCCCAGGAGGGGAGATGCATGTCGAAAGTAGACTATGGACTGAACATGTTTGCCACTCAATGCCTCTTTTGCAGACCACAACACCCAAACGGAGAGAGAGAACACAGGGGATTGTCCTGCCACAGAGGCGGGGGGGATGGGGGTATGGCGGTGGGAGGGATATTATCCATGGTGGTGAAAAACGGGCACTGGTGGAGGGATGGGTATCTGATCATTGTATAATTGAAACCCAAGCACAAAAAAAATTGTAAATCTACAACTGTAAAAAAAATAAATAAATAAATAAATAAATAACACTAAAAAAAAAAATCTCATTACGTGACCAGCCCATCTGATTTTCGACACCTTGGCAAATGAGACAGCATCCCTGATTCTTGATCGTCGACAGATGTCAGAACTCCGGATTCTTTCTCTCATTTGAGTGAAACGTGATATTCCAAGTATAGCTCTTTCTATTCTTCTCTGGGAGACCTGAATAGCATTCTCATCCTGTTTGCGTAGGGCCCAGGTCTCTGAGGCATATGTTAATGCGGGAAGAACAGTGGAATCAAAGAGATGTGCCCAGAGCCGGAGGTTCTTCGTCCTCTTAGCTATTTCTTCGACGTTCTTGAAGGCGTTCCAAGCCGCTCTCTTCCTCCTGCGCAGCTCAGGTGCCAGGTCATTTGTCATGTTGACCTCTCAAAATAGGTACACATAGCTGTTGCATTCGGAGATGGTCGTACCATTGAGAGTGAATGGGGCGTCAGGAACAAGGCTGTTTTGCATAAACATTGTCTTTGTAAGATTCAGCTGTAGTCCTACCTTTCCACACTCACGGTCAAAGTCGGCCAGCATTTGTGCCGCTTGGCTGATGTTTGCTGTTATTAAAACAATGTCATCAGCAAAGCAGAGGTGGTGTAGTTGCCGACCATCTATCTTCACACCCATTCCTTCCCATTCCAGTCATCGCATGATGTTCTCGAGGGTGGCACTGAAGAGTTTTGGTGAAATGGTATCACCCTGCCGCACCCCTCTCTTGACATCAACGATCACTTCTTTGTAGAATGGTGAGATCCTGGTAGTGAATCCGCAATACAGCTCACAAAGGATCCTGATGTATTGGGCTTGAATGCCCTGATTGGCTAGGGCTTCAATGACTGCTTCCGTGTCAACAGAATCAAAGGCCTTCTTTAAATCAATGAACGTTAAACAGAGCGGCACCTTGAACTCCCGAGAAACCTCAATGAGCTTGGTTATTGTGTGGATATAGTCGAAGGTGCTGAATCCTTTGCGGAACCCGGCTTGCTCAGATGATTGTCCTTCATCTAGTGTTCTGCCAATCCTATTTAGGATGACTCTGGTGAACAACTTGTAGATGACAGACAAGAGGCAGATCGGGCGATAGTTGCCAATGTTATGGATGTCTCCCTTCTTGAACAGTAGTACGGTCCTGATGGTTTTCCATTGGGACGGAACCTTGTATTCAGATAGGTAGCGAGTGAAGAGCCGAGCCAGTGTATTGATGAGTACTGATGGCAGGTTATTCAGGTGTTCAGGTCTGACCTTGTCTGGGCCGGGTGCTGTTTGTTTCTTTACCGACGATATGGCATGTCGGATTTTGGAAGGGAGAACGTTGGGAACAACATATCCATCCTGTGGAATTTGGTATGTCGGCAAGTGGACATGGCTATCGAAGAGATTTGAGTAGAAGTCATGGATAATCTTCTCCATTGCAGTTCTGGAGGATGTGATGGATCCATCAGGACGTTGGAGGGCTGTCATCTTGGTCTTATAGTTGGCGAAGGACAGGCGGGCGTTACGAATACTTTTCCCGGCTTCTGCCACATCTACCAGTACTTCTGCTCTTCTCTCTTTGAGGTCTTCCTTGATCGCATCTCTGCACTGCTTTGCGAGCTCAGACATTAGCTTGCGGTTGCCTGAGGCATGCGCCAAACCACGCTGGCGTATTAGCTCAAGAGTTTTCGAAGATAGGTGATTTTTTGTGGCTATCTCTCTCTTGTTGTTCCTCGCACATTCATGGAGGTGCTGAACCAGTCGATCGTATTCCTCGTCAATGTTGTCAACAATGGCATCTTCCCATGTTGCCGCAATAGTACCAAAGAGTTCCCAGTTGGTGTTCATTCTGGGAGTTCTCTTTTTGAATTTTGCAGCCCTTTCTCCCCGCTCTGTGAAGTAGAATTTTGCACGAAGGAGACGGTGGTCCGATCCCGTTCGAAATTTTGGGACAACAGCGACATCAGTCAGGCAAAACCGTCGATTGAATATGATGTGGTCTATTTCGTTGTGGAATCGTCCACCGGGAGACTCCCATGCCCATCGTTTCATATTGATAAGGCAGCAAAACCTGTATGCAGGGGGTGTTTCTGGACTTCTTAATATCTCCAATGGAAACCACCCAGGAATTGGAATGGTTTTGTAGTCTCATTGTAGTATCCATTGTGTAGTTACAGAATCCCAGAAATAACCTCAAAGCCCAGGTGTGTCCAGATGTATCCAGGCCATATAGAAATGGGGGACCCTGAGGGAGCTCTGTGTGCACAGAGTCCTGGGACAGGGCAGGGTCTCATCTCCTCAAACAAGGATCAGAACATGGACCTCTTCCCTTCCCTTGAGGATGAACTGAGTGGCTTCAACCAGCCCCTTCTCAGGTTGGACCAGGCCTTCATCTATGAATTCTCCCTCCTCGTGAACATGAAAATTACACGGGGGACACTGAGTTAAATACAGATTTGTCTGTGTCCTGACAACCTCACACAGCAGGCACAACCACACATTCAGGAGCCCCTGAGTGCACGGTCCCCAACTTGGACTGGACCTGGAGAATTCTTTTCCTGGTGGCAGTGGCTGCAGGTAAGAATCTCCATGCCTTGGGCTGAGGAAATGGGGCCAATCAAGTGGAGTCCACCTACTCTTGTCTGCTGTCCACAGGTGTGAACTCCCAGGTGCAGCTGGTGCAGTCAGGGGCTGAGGTTGGAAAACCTGGGACATCAGTGAAGATCTCCTGCAAGGCGTCCGAATACACCTTCACAGACCGCAATATCCAATGGGTGCGGCAGACCCCAGGACAAGGGCTAGAGTGGATGGGATATATATACCCTTACAATGATTATACAAACTACGCACCAAAGTTCCAGGGAAGACTCACACTCACTGCAGACAAGTCCAAGGACACAGCCTACAGGGAACTGAGCAGGCTGAGCACTGAGGACATGGCCGTGTATTACTGTGCGAGAGACACAGTGTGACAACCACATCCTGAGAGTGTCAGAAAACTGAAGGGGAGGCAACTGTGCCATGTAAGATGTAAGGAACGCGGATCCTCCTGACTTCCTCCTCAGAGTCAGCGTCTGAGACATAGAATGGGGCTCACAAGGCCAGTCTTCATCTGAGGGAAAGGCTCAGGATCTCTCTCTGTCCTTCAGCAACAGCCAGAGAGAGATGGCTTCTCTCTAGAACAACTGGTGTCATTCATATTTTCTTCTAGGATTTTGTGTGGAGCGCCCCAGACTGTACAGGAAGAACCACATGGAAGTTTGAGCTGGGGTTATTGCAGGTTCCTGAACTGTAGGTCTACACATGGCAGACTCAACATGTTTCATATTTTGTTTTAATTTCTGTATCTGCAAGAAATCCTTTTCTTGGAGATGAAATCCTGGTGTTGGCCAGAGCCTCTTCTGGAGTTTTTGTGCAGCCCTGCCCCTTTGTACATCTTCGCCATATCTTTATATTCCTGAGCTGGAATCCTGCCATTGGACAAGAGCCAGTGGAGGAGATGACCCTATATGAAAGGGACCAAGGTCACATTTCTACTATCACATGCTGGAAAGGAAATGATCAGGGTCAGGATCTCTGAAGTCCTGTTGTTGGGGGCATTTCAACCCAGCTCAGAGGAAGGTCATAACTAAATGACAGACACAGGTTCTAGGGTGTGCCCAGGAGGGCTGGAAGTAGCATGGACAGGCAGACAGTATCTAGAGAGAGGCCTCAGGGACTGCTCCCTCCACCCCAGGGTCATGCATCGCAGCTGAGTTTACCTCATATCTGATGTCACTAATTGATCAATATTCCTGGAAAATATATGGTATTGAGTGAACATTAATTTTGTGCATATACATATATATGTCTCCAATTTGTGTCCACTTGGCCCCGGAACCCGAGTGGATTTGTCCCTCTGCCAGTACCTTCATGTGTGCGGAGAGTGGTCTCGGCATGGTGGTGGCTGGTCCTGGAGGTCTTCCGCTGCCGGAGCCCTGGTCAGGGCGGGGAGGAAAGCTCAAACTACTCCTCAAGATCTCAAAGCTTACTCGGATTGGAGTTGAGCATCCTCCACCCAGATTCTCCAAATTCCAGTAGGCGGGGGTCACACCCACCACCTGGCCCCCTGGCGCAGTGTAATCCCATCAGCGGCCAAAACTCAGAGACTATAAAATCCAGATCCCGGACGAGACAGGGCAGTCTCCTACCCCTGCGCCTGGCTGTTCCTCGCTGGGGTCCCTTGGAGGGGAGCGGGTTGAGCTTTCCTCCCCGCCTCGACAAGGGCTCCGGCAGCGGAAGACCTCCAGGACCAGCCACCACCATGCCGAGACCACTCTCTGCACACATGAAGGTACTGGCAGAGGGACAAAGCTACGCGGGTTCCGGGGCCGAGATCTCCAAGTCTACTCAGATTGGAGTTGAGCATCCTCCACCCAGCTCCTCCAAATTCCAGTAGGCGGGGGTCACACCCACCACCTGGCCCCCTGGCGCAGTGTAATCCCATCAGCGGCCAAGACTCAGAGACTATAAAAACCAGATCCCGGAAGAGAAGAGTGCAGTCTCCTGCCCCCACGCCTGACTGTCCTCGCTCGCCGGGACCCCTTGGAGGGGAGTGGGTTGAGCTTTCCTCCCCGCCCCGACAAGGGCTCCGGCAGCACAAGACCTCCAGGACCAGCCACCACCATGCCGAGACCACTCTCTGCACACATGAAGGTACTGGCAGAGGGACAAAGACACGCGGGTTCCGGGGCCGAGATCTCCAAGTCTACTTGGATTGGAGTTAAGCATCCTCCACCCAGATCCTCCAAATTCCAGTAGGCGGGGGTAACACCCACCATCTGGCCCCCTGGCGCCGTGTAATCCCATCAGCGGCCAAGACTCAGAGACTATAAAATCCAGCTCCCGGAACCGTGCGGCTGCATTCGCGGCCGTGCGACATCTTATCAAGACATCTTTTTATGACATTTTACTATCTCATTCCTACTTTGAACAAACTTGCAGGCTATCGAATGTAGCCTGCCCACAGGGTAGAGTCTGGCAAACTCCCCGTGGCGTACCAAATATGCCAAATACCAGTAACAATGATGGGTCTCATTCTCCTAAAGATCCTTGAATATAATCTCAGGGCTAGGATGAAAGAGACGTTGCTGGGGCCTGCTTGAGGCAATCGACGAATAACAGGATGATGAATGAATGAATGAATTTGTGTCCACTGGGAAGTCTCAGACAGCATGACTATATGATGAGCTATCTGTCACGTAGACCAGAGTATTACTGGCAATATTCGTGGTTCTGTAGTTGGGTTATGAGGTTTGATTCTTAGGTGGAAACCAAGATTCATACCTGCACTTTGAAAAGTATTACCAAATTTATCAACATGGTCAATTTACAAAAAATGAGCAAAACCCTTCCTTCCCAACGACAGAGAAAATACTCATATCTGAGTGAGAGTATTTTCCTTCACTCCCCTAGGAATACATTGAACATACATGAATCAGGATAACACTTCAATTCCTGAAGGCACCATGAGCACAATATGGGCTAAAGTTCCAACCGAGGTCAATCCAGAGTACAGAAGCAGGGGCCTGTTAGGGCACAACTCTGGATCTCCGACCGTAAGCAAGGACCACGCAGGAATGCAATCAGCAAGCAGGTAGTTTATTGAGCTGGCTAGCCAGGGTCAAGCTGTCAGGGAAGACCCCAAGCTTCTTCAAAAGGGATCTTATATAGGCCTTCACTGGCCGTTACAGCAAAGCCCACGCATTTCATAGCCAATAGATTTGTAACAGCATATACTTTCTTAATCAATCCATTTAAAAGTACATCACTCCTTAGCCTGTAGATTCAAAGATCAGCATTTATGTACATAGGCATTGTGGCTAGTGGGTATCTGGTAATTCAGACATTTAGTTATCACCTGGCTCCCTTTGATTCTCAGCTCTTGGCCCCTGCATTGAGGTGGAGTTGAATAAGGAAAAAGTTCCTAACAGAAGTAACAGATAAGGAAGGGCCAACAAATGGGTTCAGAATTTACATCCCAATAAGGAAGGGTCAACAAATGGAGACAGAATTTACATCTCAAGGCTTTACCAGGAAGGGGCAGGTAAGGAAGAGTTACTAATTAGCAGAGTTTAGCTTAGTGCTGGAATTTACCTGGGGTCCCAAGGGACCTTACAGGGCCCGACCTGAAGGCCAGTCTGGATTGTCAGTGTGGTAGAGCAGAAAGGCACATACAGATTCCTGGACAGGGAAGTCCATAAGTCAGACCTCTAGATTGTTCTCAATGCACCCTTCCTGCCTCTGCACAGAGCAGGCACCTAGATGGGGCTCCTTGGTGACTGAACTGCTACCTACAGTTCTGGAGTGTCACACTGTTCTCCGTCTCCCACTGCCCTTTGTGTGTAGTGACAACTTCAAGTGACCCTGGGAATGCCACGTTCTCAAATCATCAACCATTCTCCTAGTGCTACACACTTCCAGCTTAATCCAGAAAGTCTAGGACATTGCCCTGAAGACATTTTATTCATAAATTTCACATCCATGAGGAACACCTGGAAAGAGTCCTAATGCTGTCTACTCTCTGTGGGCCTTACTCTGCTTACTGAGCTGAAAATCACTCAACTTTCTGCAATATAGAAAAAACTAGAGGATATCATGCTCAGAGAATGACTCAGAAGGAAAGGGAGAGATACAGAATGATCTGTTTCATAATAGCACTGTGGCACTGTCATCCTATTGTTCATCACTTTGCTAGAACAGGCACCAGTAATGTCTCCATTATGAAACTTGTTGTTACTGTTTATGGCATATTGAATACACCATAGGTAGATTGTCAGGTTCTGCCGTGCGGGCAGGATATTCTTGATAGCTTGCTGGGCTCTCCAAGAGAGACTGAGGAATAGTACCTGGGTTGGTCGCATGCAAGGGAAAAACGCCCTACCATTGGAGTGATAGCACAGCTGTTAGGGTGTCTGCCTTGCATGCAGTTGACCCGGTTCAATTCCCAGCATCCCATATGGTCTCTGGAGCACTACCAGGATTAATTCCAGAGTTCAGAAGAGTCAGGAGTAACCACTGAGCATCGCCGGGCATAACCCAAAAAGCAAAAAACAAACAAAAAAACCTGGGCCGCTTTGGAGGCCTGGAGCGAACGCTGGCTTGTGTGAGCCCTGGGTTAGGGGCTGGGCTGGCCACTGAAATACCCCACCTTGCTGGCCAAGTAGGGCAGGCAGCGGGTGCCTCGACAATTCTTGGGAGTCCCCCAGATCCCCCCAAATCTGGCTTCTTTTAGTCAGCATAATTGCATCCAAATGCTACCCTGGGGCTGAATCTGTTGGCTTTCATGTGCTGAGGAAGCTGTTTCATAATATGGAGCTTAAAGGATCCACAGCAAGGTAGCAACAAGGGCTAAGGGCCATGCAATAGAAGAACTGATCCAGATGGTTGAATGTTTTGGGAGAAGGGGCTTTTACCCTGACTTCAATCTCTGAATCCTCACAGCATCCTATTTCCTGAACTCCAAGACTTCAACCTGTTTCAATCTCCCAGGCCCCACGACCAGTGCCAGGGTCACAGAATGATTGCCCCAGCTGCACACAGATGGGCCACAGGAAGTGCTTCCTGGTGATCAGAGGTGTCGGGGAGTCTCAGCCTGACCCAGGTCTAACCATCTTTCTGTGTCCAGAGACAGACAGGAAGCTCAGTTCCCCTCACTCAGTCCCTGGAGGAGACTTTCAGTTTCCTGTTCTAGGGAGGCCCAAGGCACACAGGCTCCTGTGTTCAACATCTCCTTCAGGGATATTCAGGTCACATTCTAAATAACAGAAAGAAAGGAAATGTTTTGGCTGATACTGAGGGCATGTTTTCTGGCCTTTCTGTATCACTGTATCACTGTCTTCCTGTTGTTCATCGATTTGCTTCAGCGGGCCCAGTAACGGGATACATTCAGTAGCCTGCCAGGTTCTCCAGAGTAAGAACTAGATAATAAGATGCCATGCTCCCGTTTCCAGGAGATGAGATTACACGGCATTGGGGGCAGTTGGTGGGTGTAATGCCTACATGCTGGAAGATGGGCAATCTGGGTGGAGGAGGCCTAGTCCCGATCCGAGCAGCCTTGGAGATCTAAGCCCTGGTGACCCTGCACACCTGGGTTCCTCTGCCACAGCCATGCTTAAGACCTCCCCCTACAAGTTTTTGAAAAACTCAATTAAAAAACTTTCCAGGCTATTTCCTTGGTCAAGGCTGTTGAGGATAACTTGCAAACAGGACATGCTACAGATGCTGTCTAACCTTTTAAGACTAGCCATGAGGGACAGAGAACAAAGTCACCAAAGTCTTTGGCTTTATAGTAGTAAATTAAAACAGCATCTGAGTTGTCCCACTTCTACTTTGAATTTGGCAACATTACTTCAGTTCTCTGATAAGTGAGAGTTACCTGTTCCTTAGCTGCTCCCTAACTTTCTTCTGTTATGTTTTTTCCATAATGCTATCAACATGTCTTCACCTGTCCAAATCTACAGAGTGAAACTGAGTGTCTTTATAATAGCCAGGCACTAATCAAATTCCAGGTGCACATCCATGTGTGGAGAAACAAGCTCACTATGTTGATACAGTGGATCACTCCTCAGCAATGAATCAGTGTCTATCTGACACGTCTAACCTTTATGCATGGTCTGGCAGCATGTGGGAGGCTGGGTAGGGTGGAAAAGAGGAATTACTGGGACAACAGAAATCATTGGGGTGAGTGATCAGTACATTGTTCTGTGGCAAGGGTTGCATAGAGCCAGTACTGTAAACAAGATCTATGTGCAGACTTTATGGCATTTCTAACAATTTTTAAAGCAGTCTTTAAGAAAATGTCCTGTTGGTTTTGGTACAGCAGCTTTAGGAAATAATCCCAACATTCCCCAGGATCCTCAGCGTCATTGCTGAGGTCTGGGGGCCCAGCACCCCTGGAAACTGCTGACTGTGGAGATACAGAGATAGCGCAGGTGAGTCAGGTCTGTGAGGATTCGCTGTCTTGCCCTTGAAGGAGATCTGGGACAGGACACCTGGGGACAGACACCATGAGTCACGTGCTTATACAAGAGTGTGGATATGAATCCTATAGTCACTGGTACGTGAGGTTTGAAGTCATCCAACTCAATCCTCACGTCTCCTGAGTTGGTGTTTGTGTATCTTTGTGTCTATCTTAGGCAGAATTTTGTAGACCCTAATTAGTGTGTAGATTGCTTCTGATCCTTAATGCTGACTTTTTTAAACATCAAATTTTAGAGCATATTTTCTGGCTCCTTAGATTGAACTCAACCTTCTGGTCCTTCATGGAATTAGGGGGCCCACGTATGTGACACAGCCTATGTCTAAGTCCTGTGCATTTGGGAGAGGGTGGAGGGTCATGCCTGGCGCTGCTCAGGACCAGCACACTTGTGCCCTTGTAGAATGTGTGAGTCTCAGCACTAAGACCAGGTTCCAGGCCCAATGGATTGTGTGCTTAGGGTCCTCCACAAGATCTTTCTATGCTCCTGACAGGGTCCTCTGTGATGACCCAGTACAGGCTCCTGAGGTTCATGCTGGTCTATGAGTTATAGACAGACATAGCAGAATCAGGTGCTATTACCAGGCCAACCACACCAGGCAAATCACCCATCATCAGAGAGCATATGCATTCTAACAATGATACTGAATAAATAATTTTGGGTAAATCTGCTCTAGGAAAAGGAATTTTCATCCAAGGTAAGTGTGAGAAAAAATGACTGTAATATTTGACTGACGTTGGATTGAACCAAGTTTTATCAGAAATCACTGTAAGAATAAACCTGGCTACAACCATATTTCTACCACAAATATTTCACAGACAGAGAGAGAACAAGACCCACCACTGACGGACACGAAGGGGAATGGGCCTGTTTACAGGACAGCTGGGTTTGGTCATCAGGGACCTGAGACTCAGGGACTCTGCTCCCTACCTGATGTTTCCCCTCAGCAATTACTGTTACCTGAGAGTTCCTCGGCACGTTTCCTGTGCTGCAGGAAGAGGCCCGACTCTGACAGGGCCCAAAGACAGGTCTGAGTGCTATGAGCCACAGTCAGCACCTCCTCCCAGGGAGCCCACACACCAGCCTCTCCTGGTCCCCTCCTGTTTTCTCTACAGAGCCCCTCCCCCCATGCAAATCCGCATTCAGGACCCAGGGTTAAAACCACGTTCACACTCACCCCAACTCGGGCTCCCTCTCCCCCTGATATGGTGACTGAGATCATGGACCATGTGGGCAAGAACGTTCTTCAGCGCTGGTTTCTCCTCTTTCTGGTGGCAGCTCCTGTATGTGAGTATCCCTAGACAGAGGCTCAAAGGTGGGCATGGGGCTTCTGAGCCTGTGAGTCACTGTGGGTCTCTGTCCCCAACTATCTTGTCCCAGGTACAGCTGCAGGAGTCAGGACCAAGCCTGGTGACGACCTCGCAGATGCTGTCCCTCACCTGCTCCGGATTCTCTGTAACTGGATTCTCTGTAACTAGCTATGGTATAACCTGGGTCCACCAGGCCCCTGGAAAGGGGCTGGATTGGGTTGGTGTTATATGGCATAATGAAAGCACAGAATATAAACCAAGTCTTAAGTCCCGAGTCAGCATCTCCTGGGAAACCTCCAAGAACCAAGTTTACCTAAAATTGAGCAACTCAGTAACTGAGAAAACAGCCGTGTATTATTGTGCAAAAGACACACAGTGAGGGCAGGTCCCTGTGAGCTCAGGCACAAACCTGCTGAGGGAGACAGAGGAGCTGCAGGGGTGCGTGTGACCACCAGGAGGCAGTGTACTCATGATCTACAAAGGCTGGGCTCTGGGGGTAGGTTGTAAAGAACTCCATTTTTATTTTAAAGTTTAAATATATAAAAGTGAAAAGTAAAGGCCCTCCCGTTGATCATCGATTTGCTCGAGCGGGCCCAGTAACGTCTCCATTGGAGACTTCGTTGTTACTGTGTCTGGCATATCGAATACGTCACGGGGAGCTTGCCAGCTTAAGAAGGCATACGTCAATATGTTCTTTTATCCTCGAGTATAAATTTTTAATGCCATGTTTTCGAAGACTACTAAATACTCTCTGTTGTACGCTGTGTTCCTGAACAGATATTCTTTTCAGAGGAATAGCACTGCTCTCCCGTTGTTCATCGATTTGCTCGAGTGGGCACCAGAAATGTGTCAACAAATTGTGAGACTCGTCGTTACTGTTTTTGGCATAACGTATATGTCATGGGGAGTTTTCCAGGCTTTGCTGGGTGGGCGAGATATTCTCAGTAGCTAGCCGGGCTCTCCAACAGGGGCAGAGGAATCAAACCCATGTCGACCGCATGCAAAGCAAACACATTACCCACTGTGCTATCGCTCCAGCCCTTCAGAGGAATAAGTCTTGTTTTTCCATTCTCAGTCTTTTGTAATTGGTATACATATAGATGCATTTGTCTTACTGACCTTCTGTGGTAAACAGAGTTACTGTGCTTTCTACGAGCAACTCATTGCCAAGAACCATCCACACCTGCTGTGTCATTTGTAGTCAGTTTCGTCTTCTTCCTGGTAAACATAAAGTGTAGTTTTTGTAAAACTAAATATTTTTAATTCGACCTGTGCCTTATATTGTGGATAGAAGTTTCCTTTTGGTTATTGAATGTGGGATAAGAGAAATACAGAAACTTAGAGTTCTTGCAAGCAGCATGGTATTTGAGACTAGACTAAATGTAGTTCATAAAAATTAATGGTGGTTTCATAATTGTAAGGGAAACTTCATCCACACATTCATGCCATTACACGATAGGAGGAAGTTCATTGGAAAGTACTGAAAGGCTAAGAACACATTCACGAAAATTTCTGTTGGAATTTTATAACTGATTCATGAACAGTGAAACCATCTACAGCAGAAGGCAATTCTCCATGCATGGAGCTCCAATCCTGAGCACAATCGTGACTGAGGGTGGGAGAGCTCCTGCGGGTGGACTGGACTCCCTGCCCTCTGGTCAGTCCTGCTGAGGTGGACTCTGATACTAGAACAAAGAGAAACAGCAGATCCGGGCTCAGCCCAGAGTGTCCAGGGCTAACGGGAGAGAGAGAAGCTGAGCAGGGGCCCAGGAGGGACTGGGACACTGGCCAGGAGCAGAGAGGGAGAGGCTGCCCAGCTGCAGGGTGAGCTTGCACCCGTGTATGCAGAGTGCTCACAGAGCGCCCTGGAGAGCATGAGTCCTGCTGTGCTGATAGCCACAGCCCCGTGTCCTCAGACGCCCTGTCGCCGCCTCTTTTGGTGTAGAAGAGAGACCTGTGGGGAGGAAACCCAGATCCCACGTCCACCAGGACCTACCCAACGCCTCCTCGCAGCAGAACCCAGAGGGGAGGGACCATCTTTGGACTTCTGCCCCTCCCTGAACACAGTTTGTCCACTGCTGTTCATCCCTGGGCTCCTGGGAAACGCAGTCCCTCTGGTCTCAGGTCAGGACCCCCTTAGAGACAGTCTCTGAGAGTCAGAGCTCAGCCCCACAGATGCTGAATTTCTATGTAGCTTCTCTTGATGACAGCTACAGTTGTGAGCATCTTTGGGAAGTGTTCACATGGGGGAAGTCTGACAGGGGTGTCCACTGTTCCCCCTGAGCACGGGAATATTCAGAATCTGACCCCGGCTGTGGAAGAGATTGATCAGGAGGAGAGAAGCCCATGCAGACTCTCGCCCTCACTGTCCTGTCTCTGGGTTTTCAGCAAACCCTCTGCTTGTGGCATAGCCAGATCACCAACCTCCAAGGAACGACTGGAGTGGACGGTACCTTTGGTCCTGCTCAAGCTCAGACTACACACAAATCCCACAGTGACCCATCCCATGGACACAGCCAAGGGTACCATCCTCTACCGCATAGAGGACGGTCACAAGGACACAGGGCTGTGTGTATGGGACCCAGGGTGGGGAGTGGGTCAGATCCCAGACACAAGCCTTCCTCAGGGGGACAGAGGGCTGGTCTGCAGGGTCCCAGGCCTGAACCTCACCCTGCATTCTGGGTCAGCAGAGCAGCAGGTGCAGAAGGAGGTTAAGGGGCTCCTTATCTAGAGCTCCTCAGGGACTATTCAGATCCAAGATTCTCTGACCATGCTCCCTGGCCCCCTGGAATATGGGGGTGCTTCCTGTTTGGGTTTCAAAGGCAGAATCTTTAGGGACTCTACCTGGTCAGAAGTTGTGTAATCAAAAATAAATAAAGAAATATAACGAAGCTTGCGGCTCTCTCTCACCTGCATTTGGTGGTCTCGCCTGTTTACCCCTTCTGGGATGGCCAATGGCAATGGGCAGACAAAGGAGGAAAGAGGGCCATGGCCATTGGTGATCAGTTCCCGTTTATTCCCTTTTCCCCACGCTCCTTTTCCACTCTCACCAAACTCAACATTCCAGTCTCACGCTTCCCCTCATTCCTGTCTTGCAGCCCAGATCTAGCATCCAACCTCCGAGCATTGGGAGTAGCAACCACACCTAGGTCCATGTAGCACAATCTGTGTAAACTCAAAAAAGACAGCGGCGGCAGCTCTATCTCTCCCG
This sequence comes from Sorex fumeus, assembly GCF_029834395.1. Taxonomy (NCBI): domain Eukaryota; kingdom Metazoa; phylum Chordata; class Mammalia; order Eulipotyphla; family Soricidae; genus Sorex; species Sorex fumeus. The sequence goes on from NW_026606227.1 coordinate 1,217,240, forward strand.
CCGCCTGCATTCAGTAGTCTCACGCCGTTTCTCCCACCCCGGGGAGGACGATGGCGATGGACAGGCAAAGGAAGGAAATGAGGGCCAGGCTGATTGGTGTTAGTTGCAGTTTATTCCATTCCCACCTCCATTCTCCTCTGATTCTCCTGCTTCTTCCTCCTTCATGCGCCTTCATTCCCCTTTCATTCTCCTTTTCTGGAGTCTGGATTCTAAACCCCTAGCTCAGTCTTACAATCTAGTTAAATCCCAAAACATGAAGGGTTGGGGCTTACACATAGGTGTGGTCACAATCAATAGGAGTAAAGTTCTTTCCCTCAGGGAAAGGCGCTTCTAGGACAGATATGCTCTCTGCAGAACAACCCACCCTAGAACGGTATCCCCTGGTGGGTTTCTCCTCTCCTTGTCCAACAAACATATAAGCATACATAATATAAATCATTTTGTATGGATACAGTAAGAAATACCTTAAGCTTATAGAATTGCTCTCCTAGGGCCATCTCAATCTCATACTACAGTGCTCAGGCCAGATAGTCTTTCCTACCCCTAGTAGGGTCATAGTCTCGTCATTACTTTTGAATCATGACAACATTTGTCTATGACTGCCGCGTCCAGCGCTGCGGGCCGAGCCAGGGGAGGGCTGTCAGGGTGAAATCAGCACTCGAGTCAAACGGGGTTCTGTCATTCAGGAGATGGCATGAATGCGTGTGTGCGTTTATTCAGAGCATAGGTACAGACTTAAGTATGTTTCCACAGCCCACCCAAAAAAAAGGAAAGGGGATGGAACGTGGGAAAGTGGATGGGACAATGAATAGAGCCATGCACCGTTGGTCAGCCACAGTGAGCAGAGCCATGCACCGTTGGTCAGCCACCTGGTGACCTTTTCGACCTAATGCTACAGGTCGGAGCGGCCTGCTTTGTCACAGTTTTGACATATCCATAGAGACTGTGTTGTTCCTCACACATCATTTACAAATCATTTACGAGGGTGCATTTTCCCCAAACTGAAACCTCCTGTACTGGGAAGTTGCTCAGCTTTGGTCAGGACAAAGGGGGGATGAAAAATCAAGCATTCTTTTACTTGGTCAGTAGGCAACATCTCACCCCTTTTTTCCAATTATGGCACGCCAGGACCCCTGTCTTAGGTCGTCTGTCGCCCCACCGTGGTACCCGTCCTTGGGGAGAATGCTTTAGCCCCTGTCTTAGGTGTGCGCGACGGTGACGGAAGTTGCCCGTCATTGGGAATCCTAGGCAAGGGCATACTTCCTTAACCATGAGGAGGCACAGGGGAAGATTGATGACATTTCTACCAGACCGAGCAGGACCCAGTGTGGCTTGACCAGAATGGAGCGTGGCTCAGAAAAGAGGGGCAGGGGTAGGGAGGAGGGGTGATGGGGATCTCTTCGTTCAGTGATCCGGGATTTCTGTACAGGTACGGTCCGCACTCCTTCTCCTCCTGCGTTTTCCGGTACCGGCCACGAGATGAGGTCACTGCAACAGATAAAGAAAGAGGCTTCCCAGGCCCAATAGAAATACCTTTCTGAATAGGGCTGCTCTTTGCTAGTTTCTCTCAGCTGCATAAAGTGAATTTGAGTGATTTGCCGATCAACCCTGCCAATCTGGTCTCTGACAAATGAGACAAGTCAGCTCAGGATGCAGGGCCCGAATGTAAGCATCAGTAATAGGTATGATCAGAGGGCCTGCTATAGTAGATATCAGGGTGGTGAACCAGGGGGATTGATTAAACCAAGACTCGAACCACCCTTCCTGAGCTTCTCTCTCCTTTTTACGCCGTTCCAGGCCTTCTCTCAGCTTAGCCATGGAATCTCGGACTACCCCCGTGTGGTCAGCGTAAAAGCAGTACTCTTCTCCCAGCGCTGCGCACAGCCCTCCGTTTTTAAGGAAGAGCAAGTCGAGCCCCCTCCTATTTTTTTTTTATTTATTGAATCACTGTGGGAAAGGTTACAAAGCTTTCAGGTTTATGTCTCAGTCATGCAAATATCAAACACATTTCCCTTTACCAATACTTATTTTTTACCATGAAGAACCCCAATAAAGCCCCACCCCCCACCCCTCCCCGTCCCTGTGAGGCAGATGAATTCTAGTTAACACTCTATCTGCTTTGATTAGATTCATTGTTTCAATAAAAGATTCACCACTATTATTTAGAGTTTACCTCCCCCCCAAATCAGACATGCTGAAAAAGCATTGTGAAGTGATTTGCTTTCTACAGCTGGGTTCAAGAATTAAATGTTGGTTTTGGATTTCTGCTATTTTACCTATTGACCCTGGAAGTATTTCTACTGAAAGTCAGATAGTTAAGAAATTGGTTTCTGTGTTCTGGAGTCGTGGCCGTGCTGGAGAGCCGCTCGCGGGGGGCAACCGGTGGCCTCGGTAGGGCGTGAAGGGCGGAGCGAAACGCCCCCCTTCCCATGAGGTTTTAGTCGCCCCCACACTCCCGGCTCATACCTGCTGTCCACAAGGCTCCCATGTGGCCGCCATCTTTCTTTCCAGAGCCCCCTCCTATTTTGCAAGACTACCTCCGACAGGGAGGTCAAGGACTTTTCAAGATGGCTAATAGATTTTTCTATACGATCCAGGTCCTCATCAATAGCTGCTCTTAGAGAAGATAGGCCAGAATGTTGGGTTGCCAGAGCAGCGATGCCAGTGCCGGCACCTGCCAGGCCTATGCCAAACAGAGTGGCAATGGTTAGTGCGGATATGGGTTCCCTGCGGTTCCTACGCAGGGCATCAGGGGAATTGGACCAGTAGTCAAGGGGTACCTCAGCAGGGTGGTATATAATTTTTGGGATAACAATAACCATAAGACAAAATTCTTGGGAGGCATGAAATACTGAGCCTGCCAAGTAGGGAGTTAATCCTGAATGTGAACAGGCCCACCAAGCTCCAATTATTGGTGAGATCCAGGCGGAGATACTCCACCCCAGGGACTCCACATTTTGTGCACACAACTTCTTCTTGTTTTGAGGGACTGTACCTACACATGTCCCTTGGCTGCTAATTTGGGTCATGGTCAATCCCTGGGCCTTCCACTCCCCAGGGACTCTGTAATTAATATTGTATGAGGCGTTAATACCCAAAGCCTCATAAAACGGTGGTGTGGGGCTATAGCACAGCCAGCAGGCTTCAGTCGGGTTTGGGGCAGTAGCATTCAGAGTCTGATATGTGGCGTAGATGAAGATAAGACTCCTGAGGGGGTAACAATTAGGCCAAGACTGGGGTTTGGGATGGATGGGTCGGCTGTAACAGGAGGTGGTGTCACCTTAGGGCCAGCCATGGTAGTGATGGTGGGCTTGAGAGGGGGTTTTGGAGCCTCAAGGGTCAAATGATGAGGTGAGGAGGGGTCAGAATCCCCCTTCAATAGTTTGAAAAGAGGTTTGAGCTCTCCCATGGGCAGGGAGAAGGATGGTCGGAGCCATTGGAGTTCTCCCAAAAACTGTTGCCATTGGTGTAGAGTCTTTAAATGAGAGGTGGCAAACTGTATTTTTTGAGGCGCTATTCCCACCTTGTTTATGGTGTATCCTAAATATCTGTATGGGTGGGAGAGTTGTACCTTGTCCGGGAAGATTACAAGTGCTGCTGATTCCAGGGTGACCTGGACATGATCATAGAGTTGAAGTAACATGTCTTTGGTGGGGCAGGCGGCTAAGATGTCATCCATATAATGAATCAAAAGTGTGTTGGGGAAATGAGCCTGGACTGGCGCTAAAACCGCTGCAACATATATCTGACACATAGTGGGACTATTAGTCATGCCCTGGGGAAGGACTACCCATTGGTAGCGCTGATAAGGCTCCTGAAAATTGGGGGAAGGTAGAGAGAAGGCAAATCTTTGACAGTCTTTAGGAGCTAATGGAATATTGAAAAAACAATCTTTAAGATCTATCACTAACAATTGACAGGACTTTGGTAGAGCGGAGGGATGGGGGATCCCTGACTGCAGGGCCCCCATCGGATGCATGGTGGCAATGACTGCTCTGAGATCTTGCAATAATCTCCACCCGCCTGTCCTTTTCCTTATAACAAAGACTGGGGTATTCCAAGAAGATGTGGATGGGGTAATGTGCCCCTTTTCTAATTGCTCGGACACTAGGGCATGTGCGGCCTGTAATTTCTCTTTAGGTAGGGGCCACTGCACCACCCAGACTGGATCATCTGATTTCCAGATAATGGGGGTGGGGGGAAGCCGCTCGACAGTGGCCCCGATTAAAAAGGCTTATGTTCCGGCCCAGGGGTTGCGGCCCCTTCCAGTTCTTCCACGGGCATCAGAGTTATGGTGTCCCCTTGCCCCGGGGCTGGGTAATCACTAGTAATATGGGCTATAGTCCGGAAATAAACCGAGGGGTCTGGAGGTGGCCAGGCGGTGTGACTAGAACTGCGCCCATGGCTGAGAATATATCTCGCCCCCAAAGATTGGTGGGGAGGTCTGGGACCAGAGAAGAGCTGCTTTTCTTCTGTGTCTAGATCAGGGGCAAGAGGAGTCTGGCTCCCACATTCAGAAATCACGGGGACTTCGGCATATTCATGTTCTGCTATATCATTGCCAGCATCCCCCTGCAGAGAGCTCCCTGTTTCCTCCTCCTGGATTTTCCTGAAGGTTTTTTGGAGGTCACACAGCTGTTCCTATACCCGGACACGGGTGGTTGACAGCGCATCTTTAACCAATCTCCAGAGGGATAATGTAGTGACGGGAACCCTATCCAACCCCCTATCTCTGAGGGCTCTCTGTAGATCTATCAACCTGTTCCCAGTCACAGACTCTGAATTCTCCCCCTGTCAGGAACAAGGGCTGATTTCCCCTATTACTGTAATGAACTCGAGTGCGGTCCTAAACTTAATAGCAGTTCCCTGCTGTTTCAGTAACTCAGTCAACTCGGTGGCCAGCCGAGTTTTTGAGTCAGAATTTCCCATGGTGCACCATAAACTGTTTAATCCCCCGCTTATATGTGGTTTTCCCCCCCTGCCTATACGCAGGCTCTCCCGCTGCCAATGCGCAGATGAGCCCTGTCCGGTTCTTCCTCGTACCTGATCTCGGTGGGACCTCCACTTGCCACATCCAGCGCTGCGGGGCCGAGCCAGGGGAGGGCCGTCAGGGTGAAATCAGCACTCGAGTCACACAGGGTTCTGTCATTCAGGAGATGGCATGAATGCGTGTGTGTGTTTATTCAGAGCATAGGTACAGACTTAAGTATGTTTCCACAGCCCACCCAAAAAAAAGGAAAGGGGATGGGACGTGGGAAAGTGGATGGGACAATGAATAGAGCCATGCACCGTTGGTCAGCCACAGTGAGCAGAGCCACGCACCATTGGTCAGTCACCTGGTGACCCTTTCGACCTAATGCTACAGGTCGGAGCGGCCTGCTTTGTCACAGTTTTGACATATCCATAGAGACTGTGTTGCTCCTCATACATCATTTACAAATCATTTACGAGGGTGCATTTTCCCCAAACTGAAACCTCCTGTACTGGGAAGTTGCTCAGCTTTGGTCAGGACAAAGGGGGGATGAAAAATCAAGCATTCTTTTACTTGGTCAGTAGGCAACAATGATCAAACTCTTAACTTGTAGTTAAGAATCGTGGCACTTTGGCCGGGCCCATTTCGATGCCAGGGTAGCTCACCACTTGCCCTGGGTCCATTCAGTCCCTCGTCTGGACCCTGCTTCTGGGTCTAAGGGCAACTGAGGCTTAAGTCGAGAAAGCAGATGCCCAGGAGTGAAAAATATTCAAAGCCAATTAAATCCTAAGTTACAAAAGCATAATATTAACTGTCTTCCTGTATCTATACAAAAAGGACATTGCATTAAAGTAAACTATTCAAAAAACATAAGGAGAGGAGAAAGGCAATATTAACTTACAATACAATTTCAGTGTCCTAGAAGGATCTGACCTTACAAATTAACAGAGTCTGATAAGGGGAAAAGTTGATTAACTGGTTGGGGAGGAGAGTATAGAGAAGAGTTTACAGATAAACACAAGGGAATGGTAGTGCCTCAGGAGCACCGTAATAAGCCTGAGTTCCTTGTGGCAAGGGGGAAAGGTCAAACCAATGTTAAGCCTAAAATATTTGGAGCTATATTCCAACAACAATCAACATATGAAAGCCCTTCCTGATCTCCTGCAGCCAGGAGATCTGCTCAAGGGCGGGCAGAATACCACCTAAGGGTGTGTTTCTCCTTTTCCTTAGTCCAATAACCATTGAAACATTCATCTGAATTCTACTTCTTAATATTAGTCATTTTGTATGGACACAGTAAGAGATACATTAAGCTATAGATCTCAGACTCCAGTGCTCAGGACAGATTAGTCTTTTCGAACCCTAAGCAGGGTGCTTATTCAGTTGTTACTGTTTGGATCGTGACAGAATTTGTCCATGACTGTGCTCTTAATTAGTATTTGAGTATGGTGCTTAGCCTGACTCGTTTCAATGCCAAGGTAGCTCACAGCTTGCCCTGGGTCCATCCAGTCCCTCGTTGAGCCCTGCTTTTGGGGTGCTAGGATGTAAGGGGAACTGAGGCTTAAGTCGAGAAAACAGATGCCCAGGAGTGAATATCATTCGAAGTCAATTAACTCCCAAGTTACAAAAGCATAGCATTAACTGACTTCTTGTGTCCATACAAAAAGGACATTGCTCTGACGCAAACTATACAAAATGACATAAGAGAAGAAGAATGCAATATTTTACTTACAAATACAAAATCAGAGATTTCTGAGGAATTTGCCTTCACTAGTCACAGATACTGCTTAGAGGAAAATAGTGATCAACTGGTTGGGGAAGAAAGCACAAAAAATAGGTTAAAGATAAACACACAGGAATGGGAGTGCCTTGGGAACACTGTGAATGGTGTACCCCAACAGACCTAAGCTCCCTGTGGCCAGGGAGAAACGACAAACCAACATTATCCTACAAGAAGCCAAAGGTTAGGGCTTCCTGAAAGTGATTGACCCCTCTTACCCTCAGGGGAAAGTTCAGTGCTGTGGAAACTGCCCCCTTCCCACTGGGGTCCCCACAGGAGGAGGGGGGCACGTTGAGGCTCACTCCCTGTTTCCTAGCTCACGGTTCCTGTGTCCTGCCTGAGAATCAGCTATTTAGAGGAATGCAAAACTATCCTGAGGAAAATGGACACAGTAAGGGGAGGGTTTGCTCTGACTGTGGGAGGAGGTAGGGTAAGGGGTCATCTACAGGCCAGAGAATTCCTGCTTGATACTTCTTCAATACCCCTCAGATGCCACAAAGACTTTGACACTTTGTCAGAGGCAGTTGCAGGAAGAGCAATAGACTGTGGCATTATGGAAGGTGACAAGGGTGAGCACAGCAGGACACTCAGTCATGGAGAATTCAGGGTATTAGGACAGACAGCATCAACAGAAACACACCGATTTCCAGTCAAAGTTGTGATATCTGACATTTTTGTGTGTTATTATGAAGATTAAAGAGAACTAGAGACTGAATAACAATTTTAAAATATGTGCTGGAATTAGTTGAAATATAATTTATAACGGTTGTCTGCTCCAGGACAGAGCCAGACAGGCCCCAACTCTAATCCATCAATCCTAGAGTCAGGGTTTGAACCCTCCATAAACTTTGTCTCGTGACCCATCAGAAGTCGTCTTTGAAAGCAGTTGGGGCTAAGATGAACAAGCCTGTCCTTGGGGTTTGTCCTGGCATCTCAGACATAATGAGAGTTTCAATAAAATATTAGATATGGATATTAGGCAGTCGCACCCATCCCCACAGCTGTCTCATGCCTACTCACCAATAGGCCCTGCTCCTCAGATTCCACTTAAATCTCTGTCTCTGCCCTGCTGAAGGCCCAATAGCCATACCCACCCCCAACTGACCCGCCACACTTACTGCCCAAGGCCTAACTCCAGGAATGCACTGAGATCTCCTCGGACTCATCCCAATTCAACAGATCCTAAACTTTCTGGACCAACTGACACCTCCTCATTTCACAGAACTGAAGTTCCAGTAGGAGCTCACCAAACTAGATGAGAAAGTAGCATAGAAGCCAACTAAACTCAACAAACCAAAAAAAAGATACCAAAGGCTCAGTCAGCAACCAATAGCTATAAATCCTAGACAAAGACTCCATAAGCCTGAGGTGAGATGGAGCAATTTCACAGATGTTATTTTACTGAAGTAATTTTTATAATTCCTTTAGCCATTTGATTGAAACAAGTAACATAGAGCAAATCATTGTGTGCCTTTTAAAAGGTCAGGTTTGCAGGGCTGGTTGGGGAAATGATGACAATGAGGAAGGAAGGTCACTAGGAGGTGGGATTGATGTGGGAATGTCAAAAATCCATTACATCTGTGTTAGGTTTAAATAAAGGAAACAAGGGTTAATTCTAGAGTTTCTGAGAAACAGAAAGGGAAAAATGTGAACTATTTTATGTAATATGAAAGAGCTGTCATATTGAGGGAATTTTGAACCTTTCATCTTCTCTTATTATGAAGATGAGTAAGTCAGGACCCTTCTAAAACGTGTTTCAATGCGCCAACTTCAGTGCTCAATCCACCAGATAGGGTGTGTGAATTCAGCACCCTATGAGACAAAGGGGACTCGAGTTCAGAGGTCTCTGTTATTAGCAACAGAGGAGGTTACCTCATCCAAATTCTCTGAGGCTTTGGGGTCAAATGCTCTCTGGACTGTGGAGCTCACAGCTGTCTCCTCACTCAGGGCTGAGTCTCTGGGGAAGGCAGAGCTGTGGTTGAGAAGAAGATGATTCTGTGGGGTCTGCTCCTCTGCTTGGGGACAGCCCCCCTGTGTGAGTGTCCCAGATGTGACAGGGTGTAGGGGAGGGAGTGACAGCAAGGACTGACCATGACTGATTCTTCTTGTCTCCAGGTGTCCTATCTCAGGTGCATCTGCAGGATTCGGGCCCAGGACTGATGGCCCCCTCCCAGACCCTCTCCCACACTTGCTCTGTCTCCGGATTCTCCATCACAACCAGTAGTTACTGCTGGCACTGGATCCGCCAGCCCCCAGGGAAGGGCCTGCTCTGGTCAGGGCGCATATGTCATGATGGAAACACTCACTATAGCCCGTCCCTCAAGAGCCGCGTCTCCATCACCAGAGACACGAACAAGAACCAGTTCTCCCTGCAGCTGAGCTCAGTGACCCCCGAGGACACAGCTGTGTTTCATGGTGCCAGAGAGAGTCACAGTGAGGGGAAGGCAAGGTGAGCCCAGACACAAATCTGCTGAGACAGGCTGGGCTGCAGGGCTCTCCAGGGCCACCAGAGGGCGCTCAGGACTGAAAGGGGCAAAAGGAACAGGGTCGGGCCCACAAAGCGAATCCTAAACAGCACAGTAATGAACTGTCCAGTACTCAGAGTGACTGTGGGGGTTTCACAGGGGTCCCCGTCCTGCCATCACTCACCCTTAGTACAGGTCCATTGTCTAATCTCCCTCAAGGATCTCTGTACCAACTTCCTCCAGGATCTCACACTTCCTGCACCCCCGTTCCTTCCCAGCCAGATGGAAGTAAAGGTCTCTGACCCTCCCCGCAGTGACCCCGCACACTCCCCTCCTGTCTGCTTCCCGGAAAGTCTCACTCCTGTACTCAAGGACGTCCAGAGATGGGCTCAGCTGAGTCTCCAGTCAGGGGGTGCCCGGTCAACTGAAGAACTGTAGGATAACATTGGTTTGTCTTTTCTCCCTTGCCACAGGAAGCTTAGGTTTATCGGGTTACACCCACCACAGTGCTCCTGAGTCACTCCCATTCCTCCGTTTATCTATAAACTCTTTTCTGTGCTCTCCTCCCCAGTCGGCTAATCACCTTTTCTCCGTAATCAGATTCTGTTAGCTTGTAACATCAGATCCTTTTAAGGACTGCATTGTAAGTTATGTCTTTTGCATAGTTTACCTTAAAGCAATGCGAAAAACAAAAATTTAGTTTCTATCATGCGAAATAAAATACGAAATGAATGTTCCTGATTTCTTTCCTTTCTAATTTGTTTCTTTCACTGTTTCTAATACATTACTAATTATACACTAGAATATTTTATTTATGCTACATATGAAGGAGTGAAACAATGACAACATGAGGCAAGAAGGTCAGCACTGCACTGTAGCACTGTCCTCCCGTTGTTCATCGATTTGCTCGAGAGGGCACCAGTAACGTCTCACAACAAATTGTGAGCCTTGTTAGTGTTTGCCATATCAAATATGTCACGGGTATCTTCCCAGGTTCTGCAGAGAAGGCGAGATACTCTCGGTAGCTTGCCGGGCTCTCCGAGACGGGTGGAGAAATAGAACCCAGGTGGGCCACATGCAAGCAAATGCCCTATCACTGTGCTATCACTCCTCCCCAAGTCAAGAAGGTTAAGGAAAAGAAGTATTTTAGTCTCACTCATCCAGATACCTGCCCAGTGGCAGAGCCCCTTCCCGGAGTTGTGCATCTAACTAGACCTTTGAGAACGGCCGGTTTACATCATTGGTCTGCGAGGGATGAGAATTGAGGCACACCACAAGCACCCAAAGGTTAACCATTCCAGGAACCCTTTGCTCACTCATCCAGGTACCCGCCTGGTGGCAGGGACCCTTCCCGGGGCTACTCGTCTACATAGACCCCTGAGAATAGCTGGTTTTCATCCATGGTCTGCGGTGGACAGCAATTGAGGCACACGAGGTGCACACAAAGCTGAACCATTCTGGGCACCCTCTGCTCACTCATCCAGGTACCCGCCGGCAGCAGTACCCCTTTCCGGGGGCTGCACATCTAACTAGACCCCCAAGAACGACTGGTTTTCATCCTTGGTCTGTGAGGGACAGGAACTGAGGCACACCGCACATACCCAAAGCTGAACCGTTCTAGGTACCTTCTGTTCACTTACTCAGGTATCAGCCAGGCAGCAGGGCCCCTTTCTGGGGGCTGCGCATCTAACTAGACCCCCCGAGAACAGCATACTTGGTCTGCGGGGGAAGGAAAAATTGAGGCACACGGCACACACCCAAAGCTGAACCTTTCCTTGCACCCTCTGCTCACTCATCCAGGTAACCGCCCAGTGGAAGGGTCCCTTTCTGGGGCTGTGCATCTAAATAGAACCCCAAGAATGGACGGTTTTCATCCTTGGTGTAGGATGACATTGCTTTGTCCTTTCTCCACAAGGAGCTTGGGTTTATCTGGTTACACCCATCACAGTGCTCCTGAGGCACTCCCATTCCATTGTGTTTATTTGTAAATTCTTCCCTATGCTCTCCTCCCCAACCAGGTAATCGGCTTTCCCCCAATCAGACTCTGTTAACTTATAAGGTTAGATTCCTCAGAAATCTATGATTTTATATGTATGAGTGAAATATTACCTTTATCCTCTCCTTATGCCTTATGAAAAGTTTACTTTAAAGCAATTTCCTTTTTGTATAGATACAGGAAGACCGTTAATATTATGCTTTGTAACTTAGGATCTAATTGGCTCTGAATATTATTCCCTCCTGGGCATCTGCTTTCTCGACTTAAGCCTCAGTTGCCCTTGGTTCCTCCCCAACGAGGGACTGAATGGACCCAGGGCAAGTGGTGTGCTACCCTGGCTTCGAACTGGGCCAGCCAAAGTGCCACGATTCTTAACTATAAGTTAAGAGTTTTATCATAGACAAATGCTGTCATGATCCAAAAGTAATGATGAGACTAGGATCCTGCTAGGGATAGGAAAGACTACCTGGCCTGAGCACTGTAGTCTGACATCGAGATGGCCCTAGGAGAGCAATTCTATAAGTTTAAGGTATTTCTTACTGTATCCATACAAAATGATTTATATTATATGTGCTTATATGTTTTCTAGACAAGGAGAGGAGAAACACACCCAGGAGAATCTGCTCTAGGGTGGATTGATCTGATAATGAGGATCTGTCCTAGATGTGAATATCCCTGAGGGAAAGAGGGAAAGAATTCTACCCCTATTGACTTGTAGAGGATGTGGATGTCCCCTCCCCTAGGGAAAGAATTCTTCCCCTATTGATTGTGATCACACCTATGTGTAAAGGTTACCCCAAGACCTCATGCTTTTGAATTTAACTGTACTGTAAGAGTGGGCTGGGGGATCAGAAGGAGCAGAAAGGAGATCAGAATCAGAATCCAGACTCCAGAGAAGGAGGATGAAGGAGCATGGAGAAGGAGGATGAAGTAGCATGGGGGAGGAAGAAGCATGAGGAGAGGCAGAGGAGAGAAAGAGAAGTGGATGGAGAGAGGGTTGGAATAAACTGCAACTAAGACCAACCAGCCTGGCCCTCATTTCCTTCCTTCGCCTACCCATTGCCATCGACCTCCCCATGGTGGGGGAAGCAGCGTGAGACTACCAAATGCGGGCATCGGGAGAGGGAGAGATAGAGCCGCCGCCGCTGCAGTGCTGCCCTTTTTTGAGTTTACACACTTGGTCTGCGGGAAACTGGAATTGAGGCACACCACGCACACCCAAAGCTGAGCCGTTCCGGGCTCCCCTGCTCACTCATCCAGTTACTCACCCGGCATAAAGGCCCCTTCCCGGGGCTGCATGTCTAACTAGACCCTCCGATAACCGCCGGTTTTCTTCCTTGGTGTGCGGGGTATGCGGATTTTGCACTCCCTCGAAGCTAGCAGAAGAACCACTTGTAAGTATTTGGGTGGCTTTGCAGGTTCTTGGATTCTTTCCAAGAACAAAATAACGATTCACTAGTATTTTCTGTATGACTGAGCTCCTTGTGTTTCACACTTATCACCGGAACAAACACATATCAGTATGTGCTGAGACCATTGCAGGTTTGGGACAATAGCTCCAGCCCCAGGAAAATCTTTGATTATTCTACAATGTTTTTGGCAACTAGACCATGTTCTTTATTAAATGTAAATATATGAAAATTGGTGCTAAGCTTCATTTCCACTTCTCAGCATCACACACTTGGCACTCAGCAGGACATGGGACACAGGACACCAGCTGTGATGGAGGAGTGACCCAGGTGCATCAGCGTCTGCGCCTGTCTACCCCTCATTTCCTTACCTCCTTTCTGTGATTTGTCCCTGAAAGGACAGACATGATCATTCCTGGGACTAATGTGTACAACTAGAAAACATCCCAGTGCCTAAATATGCACATGTTCACCTGCTGTGTGCCAGCAGGAAATAATTTTCTCTGAGATGCAATCCAGGTGTTGGAAGACCCCTTCTGAGAGAAGGTGGATCCCACCCCTTTTGCATAGTTGTATCTCTGTATCCTTGAGCTGGAATCCCGCCACTAGACATGGGGAGTAGAAAAGGTGACACTAGGATAGTGGCCACGTTCAGAAGTCCAGGACCACGTGGTGTTGGGTAATGAGTCGCGTCCGTGTCCTGTCCCAACCTCGTTGAGACTTTCTTCAGAAACCATGATGCAGTAGAGTGAACCCTGCAGGCCCCTCCCTTTGTCTCTGTGACCCCTGACCTTGGAGGCGTCATGCCTGTGATGAGGAGATGTTTCACGGAGAATGCGGAGACACCAGAGGGATGTGTGCAGAGGGGCTGCTCTCAGAGCGACAGTAGCAGCAGTTCTTGAGCAAGGTTCAGGGCACTCTGTTGGCAATACCAGAACTCAGCTCTTACAGCTGAGGGGAGGTGGCACCTTAATCCACCTGCTGTAAAATTCCTAGGAAATAAATGCTATTTACTGTGACAGATTTGGAAGTATTTTGAGATGTAAAAGGAATAACCAAACAACTCCACTTGGTATCTGTAGGCAGAGAGAACAGACACTCCAGGAGAAATACATGGCCACTTAAAATTAACAATGAGCATAGTTTTCAGAACCTAGAGAAAAGAGTTTGACAAAACCCAGAAATTAAAAATCTCCCATTAGTGTCCATGGAGTCTCCATGCAGACATGATAGGGGCCACAGGATGGTCTGCCACATGCGTGTTTTCCCACAGTTTTTCTGCACATCTGGGGTCAACAAAAGACACAGTGTGAACTTTTCTTATTACGCTGCTCCAACAGCTCATTTTCCCCTTTAAAATACCCCAAAATTACAACAATAGTGATATATTAAGAATTTATGAGGGTACGGCCATGGCACCAGGGGCACACGGACATAATCCAGAGCCCAGCAGCTTGCAGCAGAAATGTGAATGGACTATACATTAAACTAAGGTGCTATGCCCCTCTGGGAGGGAAAGGGTGTTTATCTTTTCCGTCTCCCCTCCCAGGTCAGCACGGTGGCCACCGCCTTAGAGCTTATTGGACAGCCAGGTATGAGCCGGAGGTGACAGGGCAACTGCAGCCTCATGGGATGGGGGACAGAACAGGCACATCCTTCACGCCCTACTGAGGCCATGAGTTGTCCCCCACAAGCAGCTCTCTGTCATGGCCATGGCATCAGAGGCACACAAACCGACCTCATAATTATCCAGCTCTTGGCAGAAATCCCTCCAGACTTAATTAGTAAAATATCAGAAATCCAAAATGGCACAGCCGCAATAGTGGCCATGTGTGACAACACAAATCATATGGTTTTCATAATCAACAATTGAAAGCAAATTATTTCACAATGCCTTTTCAGCAGTTCTAATTGTTGGGGGTAAATCCCAAACAATAATGGTGCATCTTTTGTCGAAATAATGAATGTAATCAAAGTAGAGAGAGAGTTAAGTAGAAATCAGCTGCCTCACAGGCACCGGGAGGGGTGGGAGGGGGGTTATATTGGGGTTCTTGGTGGTGAGAAATAATTACTGGTGAAGGGATGGGTGTTTGATCATTGTGTGATCTAGACTTAAACCTGAAAGCTTTGTAACTTTTCTCTCGGTGATTCAATAAATAAATTTAAGAACAATAATAAAAAAGAATTTATGAATCAGAGACTGAGCTCAGAGCCCACACAATGACACCCTTGTTTCCCTCCCCAAGGGTAATATTGCCCACACACAGCGCACTGACACTTAGACGACCCTGATGGAATTTTGAAACAAATGTGCTCCATCAGTGGCCAGGGAAGATCAAGAAAGTGAAGGCCCTAACTGAGGGCAAGCTTCGAGAACATGTGTGACAACACAAATCTATGACAGGCAGAGCAACTTTCACAGGGTGTCAAGTCTAGAAATCAAAATGCTATTATTTCTGTATCACTGTCATCTCATTGTCAAATTTACTCGAGCGGGCACCAGTAACGTCTCTATCCGTCCCAGCCCTGAGATTTTAGCAGCCTCTGCTTACCCATCTTTCTCAATGATTGGAGACTCTTTCAGGTCAGGGGAATGAGACCTGTTATAGTTACCGGTTTTGGCATATCGAATACATCACGGAGAACTGGGTAGGAAGTATCTTAAAATGTGTCGCGTGGCCACAGTTTGGAAAGCAGCCTGGAGTGTGGTGGCGGTTGGGTAGTGGACGTCGGTCGGCTGCCAGGATTGGGTCCGTTGGGGTTGGGAGGGCTCTCGCCTGCTCCCCTCTGAGGTGCCCTCAGTGAAGACAGCCTGGTATAAAATATTATTATACCTGATATTATTGGAAGAATAAATCAAGTAAAACAAGGAAATGACAATAATTCAAAGGCAGTTTCCAGTATTGCTTGATACTACAAACTTACAGAGCTTGGTGATGAGATTAATTTATTGATTAAAATCAATTAATTTATTATGAGGAAATCTAACTCTCAAACACGGGGCATGGAGGTATCCAAACTCTGATATAAACCCTCGGTCAGGCCTCATGGTTTCTGTGCTCCTCAGCGTCTGTCACCTGAAGGGAATGGCCTGGCTGGACTGTCCCTTGGGGGAGGAGCTCTGGAAGGCCCAACTTCCCCGGATTCAAGATCTCTTGACCCTGGGTTGGAGGGGGACAGACCGAGTCCCTGCCTTGCCCAAGGCCCATTGCTTCCCCCACCCGTATCTGACTCTGGCCACAGTCAGAAAATGGCTTGTCTTCATGATTCATCTCAGAGAGGTCAGAGAATCACTTGCACTTGAGGGTCTCAGCTCAAATCCTGAGGCCTGTCGCCACCTATGAAACTATGCAACAGCCCCAAACTCACAGGGCTGCCAGCCCAGGAGAAACGTGGAAATTAGATAGGAACGAGTGAAACACTACCGCAGAAGGCTCAAGCACACCTGACAGCTCAGGAAATCCTCAGACCGAGATTGTAGCAACACCATTAGGAGACAGATGTTGTAACAAACAGTCTAAAATCAATTAATTAGTGTCTGATCAGGGAGCCGGCTTGGGCGGTGGGTAACTGGGGTTGTTGGTGGAAGGAAGAACACATGGGTGGTGGGACAGTTGTTGGCATGCTGAATACCTGAAACAACTGTATTGTGAACAAATTTCTAAGTCACAGTGTGTGAAGTAAGAAAGGGGAGAGAGGGAGAGAGAGAGAGAGAGAGAGAGAGAGAGAGAGAGAGAGAGAGAGAGGGAGAGAGAGAGAGAGGGAGAGAGGGAGAGAGGGAGAGATAACATAGTTTCCATCAGTGACCCAGTATGAACATGTCAGTTCAGACTGAGCTTTTGCCAGGGTCTGCAGTGACAAGGGGATTTGGGGAAAGGGTCTGTCAGACGCCCTTCAGTCATCTCCAGAAATCCACTCCTCCCAGGACACTTGTTCCCCTTAAATGTCATTGAATGTTACCCACTGGCAAAGACACCTGATGGAGCAACAGAACCGACTGTGGCACTGGTGGAGTGTGACAAGGGTGGGAACAGCAGGACCCCTGAGCAGTGACACCCAAGCTCTGATAGAAATAAAAGATGCACAGATATGGACAGAAGCAAAGTGACTTCAGTGGAAACACTGAGACGTGGCAGTTGTAGGTTTATTTTTGAAAGTTAGAGAAACTACAGATTCCATAAAAAATTAAAAGGAACATATAGAATAGTTTAAATGTAGCTTATAACAAATGTCTGCCCCATAAGAATGCATGGTAGAATAGAACCCAACTCGAAAATGCAAAAATCAGCTAGCCAGAGTGATAGTACAATTGATAGTTTGCTTTTCTTTACTCACCAATGGGGGGTCATCCCCAGCATCACATATGGTCCCCCGAGCACTGCACGGAGTAATATTTTTTAAAAAATTAATTTTATTTTTATAAAGTTGTTCACAATATTTAATTGCATTTAATATGTGAACACCAATCCCACCACCATTACATCTTCCCACTATCAGATTTCCATTCTGAGCCCCAGACCTTGCCCCCAAAGCAAAACTAAAATAATTTATTTTGTATTGATTGTTATGAAAAACCTACTAAAAATGAGACAAAAATTTCCTCAGAGGAAAATGTGTGAAGATTTTTGTATTTCACCCAAAGGTCATTAAGCCTTCTAAAAGATATTAGTAACATGCTGTAAAGGTTGACACTTATCTGCATATATATATATATATATATATATATATATATATATATATCACAGTGGGCAGGGCGTTCGCCTTACAAGCGGCCAACATGGCCGACCCGAGTTCGATTCCTCCGCCCCTCTTGGAGAGCCCGGCAAGCTACCGAGAGTATTCGATATGCCTGACACAGTAACAACAAAGTCTCCAATGGAGACGTTACTGGGCCCGCTCGAGCAAGTCGACGATCAACGGGAGGGCCTTTACCTTTATACATACATATATATATAGGCCCTACAAAATCAGGATGAGAATGCTATTCGGGTCTCTCAAAGAGGAATCGAAAGGGTTATGCTTGGAGTAACACACTTCACTCATATGAAAGATAGAATGCAGAATTCTGATCTCTGTCAACGCTCAAGAATCAGGGACCCTGTCTGATTTGCCAAGGCATCAAAAATCAGATGGGCTGGACACATAATGAGGTGTAGAGATGACCGCTGGACTAGAGCCATTACTGACTGGATTCCACATTATGTCAAAAGATCGCGTGGACGCCCACCTACGAGATGGTCAGACTTCTTCGTCAAGACCCTGAATGATTGGTTTGAGGTTCTTCATGTTCCTAGAACGAGTAAATGCCATTGGGCTATGCTAGCACGCAACAGGGATGAATGGAGACATTACTGGAGCCTGCTCGAGCAAATCGATGAGTAATGGGGTATCAAGTGATCAAGTGATATATATTTGTATGTATTTATAAATATATTTAGCACTAAGATTGGTTGCCTTCTACTTTTCATTCATTCATCCTGTTATTCGTCGATTGCCTCGAGCAGGCCCCAGTAACGTCTCTTTCATCCTAGCCCTGAGATTATATTCAAGGCTCTTTTAGGAGAATGAGACCCATCATTGTTACTGGTATTTGGCATATTTGGTGTGCCACGGGGAGTTTGCCAGACTCTGCCCTGTGGGCAGGCTATATTGTTCCTTCAATATAGCCTTCTACTTTAAACCCCATCAAATGAGGTGTGCTATTCTTGGTATATTGGTAGCTTAAAGAGTCTCCTGCCCCCGCGCCTGGCTGTCCTCACCGAGACCCCTTGGAGGAGGGTGGGTTGAGTTTCCCTCCCCATCCCGAGCAGAGCCCCAGCAGCTGAAGTCCTCCAGTTCCAGCCACACCATGCTTATGACCACTCTCCACACGTTCGGACAAGCCTCACGCATGAAGGAACAGGCAGAGGAACCCAGGTGTGTGGGACCCTTGATATAGATCTTCAAGCCTGCTCGGATTGGAACTGGGGTCTCCTCCACCCAGATCCCCCATCTTCCACTATGTAGGCGTTACATCAACCAACTGCCCCCTGGCGCCATGTAATCCCATCAACAGCCAAGACCCAGAGACTATAAAACCCTGCTTCTGGAAGAGAACAGCCGGAGTCTCCTGCCTCCGTGCCTGGCTGTCCTCACAAGGGCCCCTTGGTGGAGGGTGGGTTGAGTTTCCCTCCCCACCCGACATCTTATTATCTAGTTCTTACTCTGAAGAACATGGCAGGCTACCAAGAGTATCCTGCTTGCATGGCAGAGTCTGGCAAACTCCCCGTGGCGTGATCAATATGCCAAAAACCAGTAACAATTATGGGTCTCATTCCCCTGACTCTAAAAGTGCCTCAGATGTGTCACTTTTTAAAATCTCAGGGCTAGGACGAAGGAGACGTTAATGGTGCCTGCTCGAGGCAATCAATGAACAACAGGATGACAGTGATACAGTGAAAGTGTAACATGTCCAGAAATAGATTGGCTCTTGAGTGAGTCCCTTTCAAGCACGTGGAGAGCACCCTTGAGCATGGCAGTGATTGAGTTCTAGAGGTTTTCGGCTGCTGGGGCTGCCTCAGTTGGGGCTGAAGGAGCCTCACCTGGTCCCCCTCCTGGTTGCCCAGAATGAAGCAGCCATTGCCAGAAGTAACTCTTGAGTGCAATGCTAGGGGTTACCACCAAGCATCACTGAGTATGGCCCCAAAACAAAAAAAAAAAGCAAAAATAAAACTCAAACAGAAATTTTCAATTGTACTATGTGCTATTGACTACGTACTTTGCAAACAATTATCAGATACAACTATGTCATAATTTATTTACTGAAAGAAATGAGTATTGAGAAGGGCAGTTTTAATTTGGATATTATTTTAGAGAGAGACAGATATGAAACAAATTTAAGTATGATTATAATTATAAACATTCTAAATGGTGGTTATATTAAAAAGTTTTTAAAACATAAACAATGCAAAGTATTTTCACTGGCAACTTGAAATTGAAATAATTGTGATCATTTTAACTTGACTAAGACAGATTATTAAAATAAGTGAGGAGTCTCCTATGACCTGTTTCAATGTGCTTCATCAGCAAGTACTCATCACCAGATAGGGTGTGTGAGATCAGCACCCCAATGGGACAAGGAGATCCAAGGTAAGATAGTTTCCCCTTATAACAGACTGGGTCACCTCATGCAAATCCCTTTCAGGCTCCGGGGTCAAATGCTCTCTGGGTTCTGGAGCTCACAGCTGTCTCCTCACTCAGGGCTGAGTCTCTGGGGAAGGCATAGCTTTGACCAAAAAGAAGATGATTCTGTGGGGTCTTCTCCTCTGCCTGGGGACAGGCCCCCTGGGTGAGTGTCCCAGATGTGTCAGGGTCTAGGGGATGGAGTGACTGCAGGGACTGACAGTGACTGATTCCCCTTGTCCCCAGGTACTGTGTCTGCTCTGACCCTACAGGAGTCGGGCCCAGGACTGGTGAAGCCCTCCCAGACCATCTCCCTCACCTGCTCTGTCTCTGGGGGCTCTGTCAGCAGCAGTTACTACTGGAATTGGATCCGCCAGAGCCCTGGGAAAGGGTTTGAATGGATGGGGTACTGGAGCGGTGGTACCAGCTACAACCCAGCATTCCAGGGCCGCATCTCCATCACGGCTGACACCTCCAAGAACCAGTTCTCTCTGCAGTTGAGCTCTGTGACCCCCGAGGACACAGCCGTGTATTACTGTGCAAGAAGTAAGCACAGTGATGGGAAGTCAGGGTAAGCCCAGACAAAAACCTCCCTGCTGGGAGAGTGTGGACTGCCGGAGACCACAGCCAGAAGGGGGCGCTACGACCTCTACCTAGAGGATACATCTCAGAGGAGCAGGAGCTGATGGGTGACTGGTTTCCTGATTCTCATCAAAGGTCCCTCCAGGGAACATTTTCTACGTTCCTGACTCTGAGCCTTCCACTTGAAAGAATCCATGCTAGGGCATCAAATTTTTGCGTGCTTCAGCTAACTTGCACATTGTTTTCTGTAAAACTGCTTGGCTCCTTTTGTGACAGGATTCAGGTGTATTTACTGTTCCTGAAATGTATTGTCTCAGTAAAGCACCCCGCAGACTGGGGTAAAGGATAACTCAGGATGCGGGTGGTTGGGGGAAATTGCCCGTTCCTGGAATGTATTGTCTCACTAAAGACTTAATGATTCTGGCCATAACCTTGCTTGTGCTGCTGAAAATCAATGTATGTAACTGCTGACTTTTGAATCTATGATCTTTGGAATGCACGGGTTTTGTTATAACAATTGATGAAAGCCTATATAAGACCCCCTTTGAAGAAGCTCGGGGTTCTCAGCCACTGCCCACTCTGAGGTATGCTGCGGAGCTCCAGCAAGAAACCCCGTTTTTACTCCTGCAGCAATTGTGTCTGTCTGGTCTCTCCGCACCTCCCAGGGCTAGGGAATTCCCAATCCCAACACACTGATATCTCCGAATTTGATAAGGCACTTTTACTTGACATGACTATATCAAAAGAAGACTGTAACTTAGAGATCACAAGATAAACATGCTTTTTAATCATTGATTACCCCCCTTGTTTGTTTTACTGGACTTATCCTCTCTACTTCATGTGTGCTTACACCTTTATCCCTCCAATGAATCAAAAGTCAGTCTCCTGGCATCTGAAGGAGATCAGATGAGTTAAGACATGACGTGCCCAGGTTGCTGAGGGCACCTGTTCTTCATGCTAAAAAATGAGGTTTATAATGGTCAGAGCATTGACTCATCTTCATCCACCTCTGTCTCTTCATCACATTATCACCATGTATCCACCGTAGGGTTTCTCTGCAGCCTCCTTTCTTCTGCCCTATTTTCTGTCATAAATTGCAAAGGAGGTCACTTCTCTGATTAGAGTTCCCATGACAACAGACGATGAGCCCATGCTCCATCCCACATTTAGACCAGGTGTGTGCTGCCCAGTCAAGGGATACACATGACAACAGCATCCCGTGCATCCTCGGGTTTCAGAGATACATTCTCATAGAGTGTGGGCCCAGTGATCAATCTCTAATGCTGGCAAATTTTCCAATTGATATTCTCTTCTGCACACAAGCAACCCCCCAGGGACAAGCATTGTACAGGGAGCAGTCTCTCCCTGAGTGACCTGAAGAAGAGTATCAAGCCCATTTAGGTCACAACAACTGGTTACGGGTAAGAGTCATCTCAGATGAACACGGTTTATCTTTGATAAGGGGCCCCTGGAGCTCCTCAGCTCTCTCCTCAGTCCTGGGCCTGAGGCTTCACATCATAAAAGGGTCCCCAGACCCCCTGGGGAGCAGGACCTTGACTCTCTGCTCCTGAGTACGGAACAGGCATTGCCCTTGCCAATGTTTATGGAGCGTCTCAGCTTTCTACTGTGGTGCTCACGGGCCCCAGACACCTGCTGTAAGTCGCAGCATCTCAATTCCTACATGTTTGTGTGTGAACCTGTGTGCATGCAGGTAAGGGAAGGGTTACCATTAAGTGCATACCTTTATTAACTTAACTGGCCTGAAAAGAAACCACCAACATTAAACAGAAAATATCAGTACTAGGTAGTAAGCTAAAATATCTATTATTTGATGCGAATGAGTAGCTCACTTAGTAATAGAGAATCATTCCCATAGTGAACAGTGAAGTTAGCAGTAGAATCAGAGTCAGTGGCTGAAGTTCCTTTATGCCTGGCCCCTTGGCTTCCCTCCTGCTGTCTCTCTCCCAGCAATGTAGAGAACTCACCCTCACCTTCCTCCTCCTGTCACCTCTGCTCCTGAAATTAGAACCATTTGTGCAACAGCAATACTTCAGAAAGACATGACTTGTGTGGTCGCATCATCAGATGCTTTCAGATGACCTGCTTATATATTCAATAAGGAAAAATAAAAATAAAACAATTAGTTTACACTCTGGGCAACCTAGTTGACACTAGAACATAAAGGGCATTGATAAAAAATTCAGTGGTTGAAATGAAAAACTCAGTGGGTCATCTCAACATCAGTGAAACAACAGGCAAATACAAAATTAGTAAGCTTGAGAGTGAGATGCAGAAAACCTACAGACAACAATTACAATGAAAATCCTCAAAATATCTCAAAGGAAGAACAGAGAACTGTAGAATGAATTAGGAGAAAGAACGTAAGAATCCTCAGAGTTCCAGAGAGACAGGGAGACAACCCCAATGAAGTAGTAACAGTGACAGACATTGTTTCTGAACAGTTCTCATAGTTGGTGAACACAGGCATCCAGATCCAAGAATCCCAAAGTGTACCAGCTAAAAGGGACCCTAACAAAAGACTCCAAGACATCTCCTAAACTGAATGACGAACACCATAGACAGAGATAAGATACTGAATGCAGCAAGATCACTTAAATCACTTAATCACTTAAGTTCCCGTTAGTCGTCAATTTCCTCAAGCGGGCGCCAGCAACGTCTCCATTTGTCCCTGTCGCGTGCTAGTGTAGCCCAATGGCATCTGTTCACTCTGGGAACATGAAGAGCCTCAAACCGATCGCTCATGATCCTCACGAAGAAGTCTGACCATCTGGAAGGTGGGCAGCCACGCGGTCTTTTGACATCCCGTGGAATCCAGTCAGTAACAGCTCTAGTACAGCGGTCGTCTTTAAATCTCATTACGTGACCAGCCCATCTGATTTTTGACACCTTGGCAAATGAGACAGCATCCCTGATTCTTGATCGTCTACGGATGTCGGAACTCCAGATTTTTTCTCTCATTTGAGTGAAACGTGATATTCCAAGCATAGCTCTTTCTATTCTTCTTTGGGAGACCTGAATAGCGTTCTAATCTGTTTGCGTAGGGCCCAGGTCTCTGAGGCATATGTTAATGCAGGAAGAACAGTGGAATCAAAGAGATGTGCCCGGAGCCGGAGGTTCTTCGTCCTCTTAGCTATTTCTTCGATGTTCTTGAAGACGTTCCAAGCTGGGTAAACTGGACATCTACATGTTAAAAAAAATAATGAACTCAGACCTTTATCTAACACCAGGCACAAAAGTCAGTTTAAAATGGATTAAAGACCTCAACATCATACTTGAATCCATTAGACACATGGACGAAACTGTAGCAAAACCCTTCATGACCTTGAAGCTAAAGGCACTTTCAAACATAAAACACCATTGACCAAGTAAGTGAAAGCAAAGATAAACAAATGGGACAGTATTAAACTAAGACGTTTGTGTACCTCAATTGAAATGGTGCCAAAGATACAAAGACAACCCAGGGAATGGAAAATTTTGCCTTGCACGGGGCCAACCTGGGTTTGATTCCTCTGCCCCTCTCGGAGAGCGTGGCAAGCTACCAAGAGAATCCCACCCACACAGCAAAGCCTAGCAAGCTCCCCGTGACGTATTCGATATGCCAAAAACAGTAACAAGAAGTCTCACAATGGAGACGTTACTGGTGCCCGCTTGACCAAATCAATGAACAACAGGCGGACAGTGGTACCGTGCTATCCATCTAATAAATACTTAATATCAAAGTATATAATGGGCTGGAGCGATAGCACAGCGGGTAGGGCGTTCGCCTTACAAGCGGCCAACATGGCCGACTGGAGTTCGATTCCTCCGCCCCTCTCGGAGAGCCCGGCAAGCTACCGAGAGTATTCGATATGCCAGACACAGTAACAACAAAGTCTCCAATGGAGATGTTACTGGGCCCGCTCGAGCAAATTGACGATCAACGGGAGGGCCTTTATAATGGACTGTAGGGCTTTACAATAAAAGACATCCCCCCCCCATCGAAAATTGGTAGAAAAAAAATGAACAGAAACTTTCCCAAAGAAGAAACTCAAATGGACAAATGGCACATGAAAAACTGCTCTATATCACTAATCATCAGGGAGACACAAATCAAGAAACGATGAGATATAATCTCGCATCACAGAGACTGGCACACATTCAAAAGAACAAAAGCAACCAATGCTGGTGTAGATGTGGGGAGAAATGGACTCTCCTTCATTGTTGGTGGAAATGCTGATTGGCCCCGCCTTTTTCTGAAACAATATGAATATTCCTTAAAAAGCTAGAAATTGAACTCCCATTTCACCCAGAAAAACCACTCTGGGTTTTTACTCTGGGGAGCCCAAAACACACAGCAGAAATGCCATCTGCCCATCTCCTCACCAGCCATCATCCAGATAACACGGCTTTTTCTCCCAGAAGAGAGCAACATGACACTCCCATAGCCATGCCACCTGACTCCAAACCAGACTGTTTCACTCGGGGCCTGCAGAGGGAGGTGGGTGAGAGCCCTCCCTGCCCCAAGGGACCCAGCTCTAGCAGCTGAAAACCTCAGGAACTCAACCGAAGCCATGCTCAGGATTGCTCCCCACACACTCAGGCTGAGCAAGTGAACGTGTTCCTGGGCCAAACGGCCACATTCAGGGCTGCACAAAACATCCCTACCCATTCTCCATAAATACCACACCATACTTGATGCGATTCAAATAGTAGACAACAAATCATAGAAAGAAATATATATGCATATATACATAATTTCATATATACATGAAAGCTCATAACTCAACCTTTAACAACATGTTAGTGATATCCTAAAGAATCTCTTAATGGCTCTTGCCAAAATAGAACAATCTTCACACTGTCTCCTCTATGAATACATTTTTGTAGCATTTTCAACGGTTTTTCATAACAGACAATACAAAATATATTACTTCTATTGTGCTTTGGGACAGGGATTGGGGCTTGGGATGGAAACATCCCAAATTTGGTGGTGGGAAGATGTAATGTTGGTGGAACTGGTGTTTGAATATTTAATGTAATAAAATATTGTTAATTACCTTATAAAATAAAAATAATTAAAAGAAAAAAGATATGCCATCTGTGTTTCTATGTTCATCGTGGCACAGTTCACAATAGCCAGAATCTGGAAACAACCCAAGTTACCCAAGAACAGACGACTAGATAAGGAAACTACAATACATCTACATTATGGAATACTACGCAGTCACTAAGAAAACTGGTATCATGAAATTTTCTTATAAATGGATGACGGTATCATGCTGTGTGAAATGAGTCAGAAGGAGGGAGATATAGAATGACTGCATTCATTTGTGCTATATGGAAAAAAAACTGGTATAAGCTAATATCCAAGTCCAGGGGCCAGAAGGACTAGTGCTCTGTTTGAAGCCAGCTACAAGTGTGTGTGGAGAAAAGAGAAGTTAGGATAGAGAAGGGACCAGTGTGACAATAACAGTTGGAATTCATCACTTTGGACACGAACTGAGTATTGAAAGTAGGTAAGATACTGATAACCTTTCAGTATCTATTACAAACCATAATTCCAAAATGAGACATACAGAGAGAGAGAAAGAGAGAGAGAAAGAGAGAGAGAGAGAGGAATAGTGCCTGGCATAGAGGCAGCTAGGGTGGGGAGGGAAAGAGTGAAACTGGGCACATTGCTGGTGGTAAATGTACCCTGGTGTAGAGATGGGTTTTGGAACATTATATAACTGAAACTCAATCATGAACAACTTTGTAGCTGTGTATTTCATTGTGATACAATTTTAAAACTTTTAATTTTTTTAAAAATTATGGATATCTAATCATTATGTAAAAATGATATTATCTAATATGTAAAATCTATGTTTTTCTTTGACTTGGGGAACATACCCACCTTTTAGTGCTCAGGTATCAATTCACTAATTGATAATGGAAAATGATTTTGGGATACACACGTGGAAAGCATTTCATTGAGCTCACCCATATTGCTATCATGAACAGAATTAAAAGCTATTTCTTTCATGCCATGAGTGTCTAACAATGAGAAAACACAAAATGAATGATCGAGCCATAAATTAATTTCTAATTGATTAGTTCTTTTATTTCTAATAAATTACTAATGATAAACAAGGATATTTTAGTATATTCACTAAGAGTGAAACACCCAGAAAATGTATCAAGAAGCACTGAAAAAATAGATCCATCTTATTTAATATGCAGAAAATAAATTTTAAAATATTTTATGAAATCTATAGTTACAGTTGGTGGTTGAAAGCAAGTTTCATAGATTTAAGAAAGTTCTGTGTTTGTCTGGAGTAATATCTTTACGAAATGGTTCTATCATTGTGCATCTCTCCGTCCATCCAGATTATATCTGAGGTTTGTGGGTCCAGCTCCTCTGGAAACTGCTGCCAGTGGTGGAGCTCACAGAGACAGTACAGGTGGGCTCAGATCTGTGAGCATCCACCGTCCTGGGCTTGCAGGTGCTCTGGGATAGAGCCACGGTGAGTCCTGTGCTTTATATAAGAGAATGTTTATTAATTCTGTTAGAGTCACCTTGTTCATGAGTTGTAATATTCATCTGTTTCAATAATCATGTAGCCCGAGTTGCTGTTTGTCTCTTTGTTTATTTTTAGTAGAATTTTGTTGAACTTGCTGGTTATTTGATTACTTTTGGCACTTAATGCTGACTTTTTAAAACATCAAATTATAAAGCACATTTTCTGGTCCCTTACATTTAATTGGGTCTGGAGCTATAGCACAGTGGGTAGAGCATTTGCCTCGCACACAGCTGACTGGGGTTTGATTCCTCCGTCCCTCTTGGAGAGCCCGGCAAGCTACCGAGTGTATCCCACCACACGGCAGAGCTTGGCAAGCTCTCCATGGTGTATTACATATATATGCCAATAACAGTAACAACAAGTCTCACAATAGAGACGTTACTGGTGCGCGCTCGAGCAAATCGATCAATAATGGGAGGACAGTGCTGTAGTGCTACATTTAACTAAAACCGCTGGTGCTCCACAGAATTATGGATACACTTATGAGATACAGCCTGCTTCTAGGTTCCATGCATTTGGGTAGGGTCACTGCTCAGGGCTTGCACACAGTACATTTGTAGCATGTGTGAGTCTTTGCACTAGGATCAAAATTCTGGCCCAATAGATTGCATGTTGAGATCCTTTGCTGGGTCTTTCTAAGCATCAAACATGGTTGGGATTCTTCAGTGATGACCCCCCAAAAAAGGGTCCAGAGGTTCATGATCATGTTTTGGACACTGAGTTGTACACAGGGAAGACTGGGTTCATGTGCTGGTGGTCAGATCAGCCACAAAGGAAGGTCACCTAGGTAGAAGCAACTTCCTTGTCTGAATAGCAAATAGAATTAACAAATCCACCCTAATAACCACCTTGGATATAAGGAGTGAAGCGCCAGGTGAAGGAATGTTCATGCATGATAAGAAGAAAATAGACTGAAAATTGATGAACCATGGATTGGTCCAAGCCAAGTTAGAATTTACTGTGACAACTGCACTGTCTGTGATGCCCCAGGTTTTCCATATCCTGTGGGAGAAAGAAAAGGAGCCAACACACGGGGGCACAGAGAGGTAGGGGCTTGTCTACAGGGGAGAGACCCTGGGGGCTGGGTTTGGTCATCAAGGACCTGAGACACGGGGACTCTACTCCCCAACTGCCGTTTCCTCCTCAGCAATTCCTGTTTCCTGACAGCTCCTCAGCACGTTTCCTGTGCTGGAGGAAGAGGCCTAGTTCTGACAGGGCCCCAGGGACAGGCCTGAGTGCTCTGAGCCACAGTCAGCAACTCCTCCCAGGGAGCTCACACACCAGCCTCTCCGTGTCCCCTCCTTTCTTTACAGAGGCTCCCCCATGCAAATATGCACATGGGACCCAGGATTAAAACCATGTTCAAACTCACCCCAACTCGGGCTCCCTCTCACCCTGACATGGTGTCTGAGATCATGGACCTCGTGTCCAGGAACGTGCATCAGCGCTGCTCCTCCTCTTTCTGGTGGCAGCTCCCGGATGTGATTATCCCCTGACAGAGGCTCCCATATAGACCTGGGTCCTCTGAGCCCGTAACTCACTGTGGGTCTCTGTCCCGAGGTGTCCTGTCGCAGATACAGCTGCAGGAGTTGGGACCAAGCCTGGTGATGCCCTCGCAGACACTGTCCCTCACCTGCTCAGTCTCTGGATTTTTTATAACCAGCAATGGTGTAAACTGGGTCCGCCAGGCCCCTGGAAAGGGGCTGGATTGGATTGGTGCTGAACACATCCTATAAGCCAAGGTGGAAACACATCCTATAAGCCAAGTCTTCAGTCCCGATTCAGCATCTCCAGGGACACCTCCAAGAACCAAGTTTACCTAAAACTGAGCAACTCAGTAACTGAGGACACAGCCGTGTATTACTGTGCAGGAGACACAGTGAGGGCATGTCCCTGTGAACCGAAACACAAACCTGGTTAGGGAAAGTTGGGAGCTGCAGGGATGTGTGTGACAACCAGGGGGCGTTCTGCTCCAGGGACTCCAGAGCTGAGTTCTGGTCATGGGGGAGGTTGTAAAGGGCTTTTTTTCTGTTATTTTAAAATTAAAATATATATTTGCTCGAGCGGGCCCAGTAACGTCTCCATTGGAGACTTTGTTGTTACTGTGTTTGGCATATCGAATACGTCACGGGGAGCTTGCCAGGCTCTGCCGTGTGGGCGAGATACTCTCAGTAGCTTGCCGGGCTCTCCGAGAGGGGTGGAAGAATCGAACTCAGGTCGGCCATGTTGGCTGCGTGCAAGGCAAACGCCCTACCGCTGTGCTATCGCTCCAGCCCTGTTGTTTGATAAATACGTAAAATCTAATTCATTTTATTTTTAGTGTTTTGAAATTTTTTTCAAAGGGATTTAAGGGCATTTTGAAAGATAAAATATATATAAAGGAAATATAAAAAAACCCTCAAGTATGTACATATCAATATGTTCCTTCCTCCTCTAGTTTGAATTTTCAACCCACTTGTTGTGGAAAACTACCAAGTACACCGTTAACTTTCACTTTACAAAGTATGTTGTATTCTGTATTCCTGAACAGATTCTTTTCATAGGATCACTTGATCCCTTGACATCCCGTGACTCATCGATTTGCTCAAACGGGCACCAGTAACGTCTCCATTTGTCCCTGTCGCCTGCTAGGGTAGCCCAATGGCATCTACTCATTCTGGGAACAAGAAGAGCCTCAAACAGGTCGTTCAAGGTCTTGATGAAGAAGTCTGACAATTTGGTAGGTGGGCGGCCACACGTTCTTTTGATGTCCCATGGAATCCAGTCTGTAATGGCTCTAGTCCAGCGGTTGTCTCCAAATCTCATTACGTGTCCAGCCGATCTGATTTTCGATGCCTTCGCTAATGAGACAGCATCCCTGATTCTCGACAGAGGTCAGGACTCCAGATTCCTTCTCTTATTTAAGTGAAACGTGATACTCCAAGCATAGCTCTTTCGCTTCCTCTTTGGGAGACCCGAATAGTGTTCTTTCTCATCCTGTTTGCATAGGGCCCAGGTCTGTGAGGCATATGTTAATGTAGTAAGAACATTGGAATCAAAGAATCAGAGGTTTGTCCTCTTAGCTGTTTCTTAGATGCTCTTGAAGGCGTTCCAAGCTGCTCTCTTTCTCCTGCGCAACTCTGGTGCCAGGTCATTCGTCATGTTGATTTCTCGACCTAGGTACACGTAACTGTTCCACCGGAGATGGTCGTTCCATTGAGAGCAAATGGAATGTCAGGAATGAGACTGTTCCTCATAAATAATGTCTTCATGAGATTCAGCTGTAGTACGACTTTGCACACTCATGGTCAATGTCAGCCAGCATTTGTGCCGCTTGGCTAATGTTTGGTATTATTCTCTTAATCACTTAACTTCCCGTTAGACGTCGATTTGCTCGAGCGAGCGTCAGTAGCATCTCCATTTGTCCCTGTCGCGTGCTAGTGTAGCCCAATGGCATCTGTTCGCTCTGGGAACATGAAGAGCCTCAAACCGATCGCTCATGATCCTCACGAAGAAGTCTGACCATCTGGAAGGTGGGCAGTCACGCGGTGTTTTGACATCCCGTGGAATCCAGTCAGTAACAGCTCTAGTACAGCGGTCGTCTTTAAATCTCATTACGTGACCAGCCCATCTGATTTTTGACACCTTGGCAAATGAGACAGCATCCCTGATTCTTGATCGTCTACAGATGTCGGAACTCCGGATTTTTTCTCTCATTTGAGTGAAACGTGACATTCCAAGCATAGCTCTTTCTATTCTTCTTTGGGAGACCTGAATAGCGTTCTCATCCTATTTGCGTAGGGCCCAGGTCTCTGAGGCATATGTTAATGCAGGAAGAATAGTGGAATCAAAGAGATGTGCCCGGAGCCGGAGGTTCTTCGTCCTCTTAGCTATTTCTTCGACGTTCTTGAAGGCGTTCCAAGCCGCTCTCTTCCTCCTGCACAGCTCGGGTGCCAGGTCATTTGTCATGTTGACTTCTCGACCTAGGTACACATAGCTGTTGCATTCGGAGATGGTGGTTCCATTGAGAGCGAATGGGGCATCAGGAACGAGGCTGTTTCTCATGAACATTGTCTTCGTAAGATTCAGCTGTAGTCCTACCTTTCCACACTCACAGTCAAAGTCGGCCAGCATTTGTGCCGCTTGGCTGATGTTTGGTGTTATTAAAACAATGTCATCAGCAAAGTGGAGGTGGTGTAATTGCCGACAATCTATCTTCACTCCCATACCTTCCCATTCCAGTCGTCGCATGATGTTCTCGAGGGTGGCACTGAAGAGCTTTGGTGAAATGGTATCACCCTGCTGAACCCGTCTCTTGACATGAATGATTACATCTTTGTAGAATGATGAGATCCTGGTAGTGAATCTACAATACAGCTCACGGAGGATCTTGATGTATTGGGCTTGAATGCCCTGATTGGCTACGGCTTCAATGACCGCTTCCATCTCAACAGAATCAAAGGCCTTCTTTAAATCAATGAACGTTAAACAGAGCGGCATCTTGAACTCCCGAGAAACCCCAAAGAGCTTGGTTATCCTGTGGATATGGTCGATGGTGCTGAATCCTTTGCGGAACCCGGCTTGCTCGCATGGTTGTCCTTCATCTAGTATTCTGCCAATCCTATTTAGGATGACTCGAGTGAACAACTTGTAGATGACAGACAAGAGGCAGATCGGGCGATAGTTGCCAATGTCATGGATGTCTCCCTTCTTGAACAGTAGTACGGTCCTGCTGGTTTTCCACTGGGACGAAACCTTGCATTCAGACAGGTAGTGTGTGAAGAGCCGAGCCAGTGTATTGATGAGTACTGACGGCAGGTTCTTCAGGTGTTCAGGTCTGACCTTGTCTGGGCCGGGTTCTGTTTGTTTCTTTACTGACGAAATGGCGTGTCGGATTTCGGAAGGGAGAACATTGGGAATGACATATCCATCCTGTGGAATTTTGTATGTCGGCAAGTGGACATGGCTATCAAAGAGATTTGAGTAGAAGTCATGGATAATCTTCTCCATAGCCGTTCTGGAGGATGTAATGGATCCATCAGGACGTCGGAGGGCAGTCATCTTGGTCTTGTAGTTGGCGAAGGACAGGCGGACATTACGAATACTTTTCCCGGCTTCTGCTGCATCTACCAGTACTTCTGCTCTTCTATCTTTGAGGTCTTCCTTGATCGCATCTCTGCACTGCTTTGCGAGCTCGGACATTAGCTTGCGGTTGCCTGAGGCATGCGCCAAACCACGCTGGTGAATTAGCTCAAGAGTTGTCGAAGGTAGGTGACTTTTTGTGGCTATCTCTCTCTTGTTGTTCCTCGCACATTCATGGAGGTGCTGAACCAGTCAATCGTACTCCTCGTCAATGTTGTCAACAATGGCATCTTCCCATGTTGCCGCAATAGTACCAATGAGTTCCCAGTTGGTGGTCATTCTGGGAGTTCTCTTTTTGAACTTTGCAGCCCTTTCTCCCCACTCTGTGAAGTAGAATTTTGCACGAAGGAGACGGTGGTCTGATCCCGTTCGAAATTTTGGGACAACAGCGACATCAGTCAGGCATAACCGTCAATTGAATATGATGTGGTCTATTTCATTGTGGAATCGTCCACCGGGAGACTCCCATGTCGAACGTTTAGATTCTGCCTTCTGGAACTGTGAGTTACCATAGATGGTCTTGGTCGACATGATGAACTCAGACACTCTCTCACCCTCTTCGTTCCATTCTAGGCCATGGGTCCTGATGTTATGTTCTTCAGCTGATCTTCTCGGTCCTATCTTGGCATTAAAATCACCCACAATGATCTTGTAGAAGGTGTGGTCTTCTTTATAGAACTTCTCTAGCTCCATGTAGAACTTCTTCATTTCTCTTTCATCATAATGAGATGTTGTTGCGTAGACAACGAAGATAGAAACTGCAGGCAGTGAGTCACATCTATTCAAATGTAAACGTCCGATTCAGGTTGTTAGGCATTCGAATGAATCAATGCTCTTGGCCAAGTTTGTGTTGACAAGGACACGGACGCCTCCAACACCTCTTTTATCGCATGTTCTGAGGAACAATTTTCTCCAGTGTCGAAAACGGCATGGTGAGATTCATGCCTTCTTGTCTCGGTCAGACCAATGATGTCGTACTTGATCATTCACGCTTGTACCATCAGGTCCTCAATGGATGCATCTGATGCTAGCGTACGTGCATTGAAAGTACAGACGATCATTTTTGTCTTCCTTCGTTGTGGCAGACTACGTCGGTCTTGAGATTTAGTCGGAGGTGAGATTGGTGTTCAAATATTAAACGTAATGAAATACTGTGAACAACTTTATAAAACTAAATTAAATTAAAGATAAGCACCATGATAAATCCTCCAGTAATTTTGCTATTTCCACATAATATTGGTGACTGTCACTGTCACTGTCCTCCTGTTGTTCATTGATTTGCTTGAGCGGGCCCAGTAACATTGTGAGACTTGTCACGGTGTTTGGCATATCGAATACATAACGAGTAGCTTGGCAGGCTTTGCTGTGCGGGCAAGATAATCTGGGTAGCTTGCCGGGTTCTCCGAGAGGGGGGAAGAACTAAATTCGAGGTCGGCTGTGTCAGCTGCATTGGCTGCGTGCAAGGCAAATACCCTACCCGTTGCGCTATTGCTCCAGCACACGTAACATAATTTTCTATTCAACATACTTTATAACAAATTGAAAATGTGTGTCATCAAGGTGACAGCAATGAGGATCTATTGCATCTCAGCATTGTTCAGAAAATTCGGCGACTAACATCGTAAAACCCCCCAGGTGGGTGTTTGGATGATGTCAGACACCAGCTGCCTCCTCTCCTCTCCCACAGATACCCCTCATGGGAATCTCTTTCATGCTCCTGCTGACCCTCTGCGCCAGCCCTGCCCTGTACCCAGGCCATGACATAGGCCCCGACAGCCCGTGACTGTGGGTTTGGCATAAACGCAGTTTCCTGGACTCTGAGTTATTTTCGGGGAACACCGGAACTTCCCTATTGATGAGTATCGATTGCACTATTGATTGGAGAAGCTGATGTCAGCGCAGACCTTCCCTCCCCCATCCGGTCCCCAGGAAGCTGTGTGTTTCAGGGGACACCTTCTCCCGGGTGTGGCGGGGTCCGAGTCCCTTGAGAGCCCCGGACCCGGGACCGCGTGGGACTCACCATTTGTCCGTCTGCGGGACCCCAATGGACAGGGCCACAGGGGTCCTTTCTCTCATCCCGGGGTTGGCCTGGTCCCATCAGGAGTCCCCAAGGCCCTCAGTGCTGACTGCCCCCTGCAGGGACATGGGAAGAGGTGCTGGGCCACAGGGAGAGGCCACAGGCAGCACTGTCCACGTGGCCCCACAGCCCCGCGTGAACACAGGGAACCCCGGGACAGGCCCAAGCGGACACCGGCTCCTGCTGACCTGTCCAGCTGCCGCGCCAGACTGGGGCTCTCCGGGGGCACTGGGCCCAGAAAGGTCGGTCAGAAGGG
This sequence comes from Sorex fumeus, assembly GCF_029834395.1. Taxonomy (NCBI): domain Eukaryota; kingdom Metazoa; phylum Chordata; class Mammalia; order Eulipotyphla; family Soricidae; genus Sorex; species Sorex fumeus. The sequence continues at coordinate 1,251,619 of NW_026606227.1, forward strand.
GTAGGAGGGGTGGGGCAGGCTGCCCGACCTTAGCCCCCTGACCCAGAAACAGCTCCAGAGGGAAGGTAGCAGGAGCGGTTGTTCCAGAAAATTTCAGGGCCTCTTGAGCCAGGTACCGGCTGCTCCTCCCTTCTACTCTCCCCCCTACATTCCTCTCTCCCTCTCTCTCTTTCCCTGTCTCTCCCTCTATCTCTGTATCTCTCTCCCTCCCTCTCTCCCTCTTTCTCTCTCTCTCCCGTCTCTCCCTCTCTCTCCCTCTCTCTCCCTCTCTCTCCCTCTCTCTCTCTTCTTTTCTGCCTCTCTCTGTCTTCTCTCTCTCTCTCTTTCCCTCTCTCTCCCTCCTTCTCTCCCTCTCTCTCCCTCTCTCTGTCCCCTCTCTATTTCCTTCTCTCTCCTCCCCTCCCCTACTCTCCCTCTCTCTCTCCCTCTACCTCTCTCTCTCTCATCCCCTCATCGTTGTGTCCTCCCCTCCATCCTCTCCCTTAGCCCCTGGAGCTTCTCTGAGGGACCAAGGTGTGGGTGCTGGGTACTAGGGCTCAGTTGAGGCGCCGTCTCCACCTGTGTTTTCCTCTTTTCCCAGGCCCTGAGGGAGACCCCGGCCGCTCTATGTTTTCTCTGCACTCCTCAGCCTTTAGGAGGAGTTCTGCTTTGCTCTGGTTTTCTGGAACACACCTGAACAGGGTCTCTTGTCACTGACCACCTGCCCAGGCCAGACCTCTTGTTCTTAGAACAAGAGAAAATGCCGTCCCTACAAATGCCTCCCTGCCCTACTTTCTGTCAACCTCATTGCACTGCCCTCTCCCCAACTGGATGCACCTAGTAATGGGTACTTCCACTTCAGATAGGAAGAGGGGTGAGATGTACAGTAACGTGTCATGGAATTCAAACCCCTCAGCTTCTGTGCGGACACAGAGTGTCCTGGGCATTGTGTGGAGACTTAACCTGCTGCTCCCCAGCCAGCTCCCTGCTTGGGAGGGGGATATCAGCAGAGTGAGGTGCAGACAGACAATCTCATCATGCATTTTCTGTCTATCCCCATGAGCAGAGGCTCTCTCCTCCACCAGGCTGGCTGGTGCTGAGGTCCCATTGTGGCGTAGAGGTAGGGCCCTTATTGACAGCTTGAGTGGATCATCTCCAGAGCTGTGTCTAATCTGCCATGGGACAGGAGACTTGACTACTGCTTATGAGTGTGAACAAGGGGTATCCCAAGTCTGGTCAATTATCAGGAGAGTCTGGGCCTAGCAGGGAGCTGAGCCCTTGGGCAACATGAGGCAGGTAGGGTCTGGGTCAGGGTGCACTAACCCCTTTTCAACCAGCCCCTCAGCTTCCATCTTGATTTTTCTGTCATGAAGGCCCAGCAATGTCCAGAACTCTCCCTCTTCCTCTAGCTGTGATGTCCGATTCTGAAATAAGAATTATCTGTGGAACACCAATACTTAAGAAACACGTGCACCATGTGATCACGTCACTCAATGCTTTCAGAAGATCTACTTATATCCACAAGGTGAACAGAGTAGAATAAACAAATTCATCTGCCTTCTGGAAAACCAGGCTTACACGACAAACAGAAATGGAACTGATAAAAAAGTTCTATAGATGAAGTTAAAAACTCAATTGATGTTCTTAACAGTAGAGTAACAACAGCGGAAAACAGTCTCAGTGACTTTAAGGGTGAGATACAGAAAACCTCCAGGCAACAACAAAACGTGGTAAAAGACCTCAAAATAACTCAAAGACAAACTAGACAAAGGATTATTTTTAAGAGGAACAACATAAGAAACCTCAGAATCACAGAAAAATAAGGAGGTGACTGCAATGAACTAGTAACAGTTAAGGACATTATTGCTGAAAACTTCTCTAAGCTGGACATCACAGGCACCCAGACCCAAGAAGCTCAGCATGTACCAGCTAAAAGAGATGCTAATCAAAAGACTCTGATACATATCCTAATAAGAATGACTGGCACCATAAATCGAGATCAATACTGAGAGCAGCAAGATCAAAGAAGGAAAGTACATACGAAAGAGTGTCCTCAGATTTAAAGCAGAACTATTAAATGAATCCTCTGGTTCCTAAGACTATGGATAGATATAGTTTTTAAAAAATAGCAAAATGGAGCTTCACCAAGAATACTTTCCCCAGTGGATTCTCATTCACATTCAAAAGAAAGATATCCTAATTCATGGACCAACAATAGCTCAAAAACTTTATGAACTCAAATTAATATTGAAAGAAAAGCTCAAGGAATGACTATAAGGCAAGACAAACACAATAATCCTCTAAAGAAAGATGGCACAAAATCCTATGACACTAATCATTCTCAACATTAATGGTCTAACTGTAGCAATTTAGAGACACAGGGTGGCAAAATCAATTGAAACATTGACTGCAACATTCTTCTGCCTAAAAGAAACAAATTTAACTAGTTGGAGCAAACACAGACTCAAAGTCAAATGCTGGAAAACAATTCTTTAGCAAAGAATATCTTTAATATGACCTGGGTGTTCATACTAGTGTCCAGTGTCATATATTTCAGGCTGTACAAGGTTACCAGAAACAGTGAAGTTCATGTTAATGATCAAGAGATGTGTGCATAAGGAAAAAAACACACTTGATGCATATATGTACGCAATGACTGATCAGGAAAATACATAAAAGAACTGATAATATACTTAAAGAAAGACATTGGTAATGAAGTCTATCAAATTCTTTTTTTAAAATCTTTTTTATTAGTGAAACACGATGAGTACAGTTGTAGACTTACAAAATTTCAAGCTTGGTTTTTAGTTATACAATAATCAAGTACCCATCCCTCCACTAGTCTCCATTGTCCACCACCAATGAACCCAGTAACCCTCCCACCCCACATCTCCCCACCCCACCCCACCTCTGTGGCAGGGAATTCCCTTTTTCTCTCTCTTTCCTTTAGGGTGTTGTGACTTGCATAGAGGTTTTGAGTGGCCATCGTATTTGGTCTGTAGTCTACTTTCAGCATGCATCTCACATCCCGACCGAGTCCTCCAAACACCCTTTACTTAGAGTTCTCTTCTCTATCTGAGCTGCCTTTTCCCCAGCATGTGCTGCCAGCTTCCAAGCCATGGAGCAGAACTCCTGGTAATTCTCTCAACAATTCTTGGGTGTTCGTCTCCCATTCTCTTTATTCATATTCCCCAGATGAGTGCAGTCTTCCTATGTCTGTTCCTCTCTTTCTGACTCATTTCACTTTGCACGATACTTTCCTTGTAGAACCACTTGTTTGCAAATTTCATGACTTCATCATTTCTAACAGTTGCATAGTATTCCGTTGTGTAGATGTACCAAAGATTCTTTAGCCAGTCATCTGTTCTCGGGCACTCAGATTTTTTTTGAGATTTTGGCTATTGTGAACAGTGCAGCAATGAACACACAAGTGCAGATGTCATTTCAACTATACTTTTTTGCCTCTCCCAGATATATTCTCAGGAGTGATATTGCTGGGTCAAATGGGATCTCGGTTTCTAATTTTTTGAGAATCGTCAAAGCTCTCCCTTGCATTTCTTCAGCGCCACCTTGACTGGCTCCCTACAGGGTACAGTAAAGTGTGCCCTGACCCTGAGCCGAGTAAAGGAAATTGGTTCCTCCCATTTGCTCATATGACTAAAACACACCTTGTTCCCTCATGTCTTGTCAGGATGTGAGGCAATGTTTGTTTCAGTACAGAGAAGAGTTCATCTTGTCTGCTCCAAGTTACACACTGGAATGTAGTTTTGAGTTATGAATCTGACAGGAGTATTGGGGTCTTTTGTAAAGGTTAGAGACTCTGACCCAAAGTGCAGTGATGGAAAGACAAGTAACGCTTCTTGTCAATCTCCTATTTGCCTCCAAGGGCTCTCACTGAACTCAAAATAACTCAGGTGCCACCATGAGCTACCGTGGCAGTGAAGGGGAGACTCACCCACCTTAAATACTCACACTGCCTGACTTTTGGGGGTATCTATATTTATTTTAGTTATATTATTTCTCTTTTTTTATCTTTTTATTCACTTGTTTTTTTAATTGAATCACTGTGGGAAAAGTTACAAAGCTTTCAGGTTTAAGTCTCAGTCACGCAATCATAAAACACCTTTCTCTTCACCAGTACTTATTTTTCACCACCAAGAACCCCAATATACACCCCCTCCCAACCCTCCCAATGCCTGTGAGGCAGATGAATTATAGTTAACACTCTAACTACTTTGATTAGATTCATTGTTTCGACACACGGTGCACCATTGTTATTTAGAGTTTACACTTCAAAATCAGACCTGTTGAAAAGGTATTGTGAAATAGTTTGTTTTCTACAGCTGGTTACAAGAATCAAATGAAGTTGCATGGCTGCGATAGCAGCCGTGTGATTTTGGATTTTTGATATTTTACTTATTAAGCCTGGAAGTATTTCTGCTGAGAGTCAGATAATTATGAGATTGATTTCTGTGCCTCTGGGGCCATGGCCGTGCCGGAGAGCCACTCGTGGGGGGACAACTTGTGACCTCAGTAGGGCATGAAGGATGAGCCAGGATCGCCCCCCTTCCCATGAGGTTTCAGTTGCCCTGTCACGATTGGCTCATACCTGGCTTTCCAAAAAGCTCCAAGGCGGCCGCCATCTTGCTTTCCAGAGGGGAAAAAAAAAGCTTAGTTGTATTTTTTGAATAGTTTGGGTACATTGATGATTTTTGACCTTAATGCTGAATATTTTTTTCTTTTTGGGGTCACACCCAGCGATGCACAGGGGTTACACCTGGCTCTGCACTCAGAATTTACTGCTGGAGGTTCTCAGGAAACCATATGAGATGCTGAGAATCAAACCCGGATCGGTCGTGTGCAAGGCAAATACCCTACCCATTGGACTATAGCTCCAGCTCTGATGCTGAATTTTTTTTTAAATTAAATTTTAGAACATATTTTCTGTTCCCTTGGATTTATCCCAACCCTCTGGTGCTTCCCGGAAATAGGAGGTACAATAAGTGACACACCCTGTGTCTAGGCTCTATTCATTTGGGGGCTGTGGTTGGGCCACACCTGGCAGTGCTCAGGGCTTGTGTGCTTGTACCCTTCTCAAATGTGTGAGTCTGAACACTAAGACCAGGCTCCCTGCCAAATAGATTGTGTGTTGAATGCCTTCTATTAGCTCTTTCTATGCTCCAGACAGGGTCAAGATTACTCAGTGATGACTCACTGAGGGTCCTGAGGTTCATGCTGGTCTATGAACACTGAGTTATAGACAGGATAGAGTAGGATCAAGTACTGTTACCAGGGTAACCACACCAGGCAGGTGACGGAGCAAAGCCTCTTCCTTGTTCCAGTTAAGCCCATCATCAGTGACAATGACCATTTTTTTTTTCTTTTTGGGTCACGCCTGGCAATGCACAGGGGCTACTCCTGGCTCTGCACTCAGGAGTTACTCCTGGCGGTGCTCAGGGGACCATATGGGATGCTGGGAATCGAACCCAGGTCGGCCGCGTGCAAGGCAAATGCCCTACCCGCTGTGCTATCTCTCCAGCCCTGACAATGACCATTCTTTTTTTATTGTTTCCTGTTTATTTATTTATTTTTAATAGTGAGGCACCATGAGGTACAGTTGTAGACTTACACATTTTTGTGCTTGGGTTTCGATTATACAATGATCAAACACCCATCCCTCCACCAGTGCGCATTTCCCATCACCTCGGATCCCAGCATCCCCTCCCCCCCCCCAGCCCCTATCCCACCCTGCCTCTGTGGCAGGGCATTTCCCTCTCTCTCCTTTTGAGTGCCATGGTCGGCAAAAGAGGCATTGACTGGCAATCATGCTTGGTCGACAGTCTACCCTCAGCATGCTCTCCCATTATGGGCGGATCCTCCCAACACCCTTTATTTGGTGTTCCCTTCTCTTTCTGAGCTCCCCCTTCCCCTAACATGTCTGGATGTCCTCCAGGTCATTGAGTAAAATTCCTGGTACTAATCTCTGCCATACTTGGGTGTTAGTTTCCTATTTTGTTACTTTATGTTCCCCAGATGAATGCAATCTTTCTATGTCTATCCCTTTCTTTCTGAGTCATTTCGCTTAACATGATACTTTCCATGTAGTACCACTTGTATGTAAACTTCATGACTTCGTCTTTTCTAAGAGCTACATAGTGCTCCATTGTGTAAATGTGCCAGAGTTTCTTCAACCAGTCATCTGTTCTCGGGCACTCAGGTTTTTTCAAGATTCTGGCTATTGTAAAGAGTGCTGCAATAAACAGACAATTGCAGATGTCACTTCGGCTATACTTTTTTGTCTCTCTGGGATATATTCCCAGGAGTGGTATTGCTGGGTCAAATGGGAGCTCAATTTCTAGTTTTTTGAGAATCATCCATACTGTTTTCCAGAAGGGCTGAACCAGTCGGCATTCCCACCAACAGTGAAGGAGTGTCCCTTTCTCACCACATCCGCGCCAGCACCGGTTGCTTTTGTTCTTGTGGATATGGGCCAGTCTCTGTGGTGTTAGGTGATACCTCATTGTGGTTTTGATCTGCATCTCCCTGATGATTAATGATGTGAAACATTTTCTCATGTGTCTTTTAGCCATTCGGATTTCTTCTTTGTCAAAGTTTCTATTCATTTCATCTCCCCATTTTTTGATGGGGTTGAATGTTTTCTTTTTGTGGAGTTGAACCAGTATTTTGTATATCCTTGAAATTAACCCCTTATCAGATGTGTAGTTGGCGAATATCCTTTCCCATTCAGGTGACTGTCTTTGTATTTTGGTCACTGTTTCTTTTGAGGTGAAGAAGCTTCTTAGTTTAAGATAGTCCCATTTATCTATCTCTGTTTTCACTTGCTTGGCCAGCGGTGTGACATCTTTGAAGACACTATTAGCTTCTATGTCATGAAGGGTTTTGCCAACATTTTCCTCAATGTATCTTATAGATTCCGGTCTGATGTTGAGGTCTTTAATCCACTTATATCTTACTTTTGTACATGGAGTTAGGCAGAGATCTGAGCCCATTTTTTTGCATATAGCCGTCCAGTTTTGCCAGCATAATTTGTTAAAGAGGCTTTCCCTGCTCCACTTCACTTTTCTTGCCCCCTTATCGAAGATTAGATGCTCTTATACTTGGGGGGGGGGGACGTCAGTATATTCAACCCTGTTCCATTGGTCTACAGCTCTGCCTTTGTTCCAGTACCATGCTGTTTTAATTATTACTGCCTTGTAGTAGAGTTTGAAGTTAGGGAGGTTGATTCCTCTCATTTTCTTTTTCCCAAGAATTGCTTTAGCTATTCATGGGGGCTTATTGTTCCATATGAATTTCAGGAGTGTTTGCTCCAATTCTTTGAAGAATATCATGGGTATCCTAATAGGGATTGCGTTGAATTTATACAGTGCTTTGGGAAGTATTGCCATTTTGACAATGTTAATTCTCCCAATCCATGAACAGGGGATATTTTTCCATTTCCTCGTATCCTCTTTTATTTCCTGAAGTAGAGTTTTGTAGTTTTCTTTGTACAGGTCCTTTACTTCCTTAGTTAAGGTGATTCCTAGGTACTTGATTTTCTGGGGCACAATTGTGAATGGGATTGTTTTCTTCATGTCTTTTTCTTCTCTTTCACTATTTGCATATAGGAAAGCCATGGACTTTTGGGCATTGATTTTATAACCTGCCACTTTACTATACAAGCCTATTGTTTCTAGAAGTTTCTTGATAGAGGTTTTAGGGTTTTCTAAGTATAGTATCATGTCATCTGCGAATAGTGAGAGCTTGATTTCTTCCTTTCATACCTGGATGCCCCTAATATCCTTTTCTTGCCTAATCGCTATTGCAAGTACTTCCAATACTATATTGAACAGCAGTGGAGAGAGTGGGCATCCTTGTCTCGTCCCTGATCTTAGAGGGAAGGCTCTCAGTTTTTCACCATTGAGGACGAAGCTTGCTGTTGGCTTGTGGTAGATGGCTTTAACTATATTGAGGAAAGTCCCCTCTATCCCCACTTTGGCTAGTGTTTTCATCATAAATGGGTGCTGGATCTTGTCAAATGCTTCCTCTGCATCTATTGATATGATCATATGATTTTTATCTTTTCTTTTGTGGATGTGATGGATTATGTTGATTGATTTCCTAGTGTTAAACCAGCCTTGCATCCCCGGGATGAATCCTACTTGGTCATGGTGTATGATCTTTCTGATGAGTTGTTGAATTCATTTGCTAGTATTTTGTTGAGAATCTTCGCATCCGTGTTCATCAGGGATATCGGCCTGTAGTTTTCCTTTCTCGTGATATCTTTGTTTCCTTTTGGTATTAGAGAGATATGGACTTCATAGAAACTGTTTGGGAGAGTTTCCGTTTTTTCAATTTCCTGAAAGAGCTTGAGAAGGACTGGCAGCAAGTCCTCTTTAAATGTTTGGAAAAATTCGCTAGTGAATCCATCTGGGCCCGGGCTTTTGTTTTTGGGAAGGCTTTTGATTGCAGTTTCTATTTCGTTGATGTTAATAGGTCTATTCAGATACTCCAGGTCTTCTTGATTCAGCTTTGGGAGATCATAGGAGTCCAGGAATTTGTCCATTTCTTCTAGGTTCTCTTGTTTCGTGGCATACAGACTTTCAAAGTAGTCTCTGATGATCTTTTGGATTTCTTTGGTTTCTGTTGTGATATCCCCCTTCTCATTTCTGATACGGTTTATTAGGGTTCTCTCTCTCTGTTTCTTTGTGAGTGTTACGAGTGGTTTATCTATCTTGTTTATTCTCTCTAAGAACCAGCTCTTGGTTTCATTGATCTTTCGGATTGTTTCTTTGGTTTCCATGTCATTGATTTCTGCTCTAACTTTTATGATCTCTTTCCTTCTGCCTGATTTATGTTCTTTCTGTTGAGCCTTTTCTAAGGACTTGAGCTGTGAGGTCAAGTTGTTTATGTGCACCATTTCTACAGACCTAAGATATGCTTGCAGAGCTATACATTTTCCCCTTAATACAGCTTTCGCTGCATCCCATAGGTTCTGGTAGCTCGTGTCTTCATTCTCATTTGTTTCCAGGTATCTTTTGATTTCATCCTTGACTTCGTTCCTGACCCATTCATTGTTCAGCATCGAGTTGTTTAATTTCCAGGTATTTGATTTGGTTCTCCGAGTCTGTGTGTGATTCACTTCTATCCTCAGTGCATCATGGTCTGAAAAGATGGCTGATACTATTTCTATCTTCCTTATTTTGTTGAGGTATGTTTTGTGTCCTAGCACATGGTCTATTTTGGAAAATGTTCCGTGTGTACTGGAGAAGAATGTGTTTTCTTTCTTTTTGGGGTGTAAAGCCCTGTATAAGTCTATAAGCCCTCTCTCTTCTATTTCGTCTTTCAAAGCCAATGATTCCTTGCTGGGTTTTGTTCTTGTTGATCTGTCCAGAGGTGATAGGGCAATGTTGAAGTCTCCAAGTACTATTGTGCTACTTGCAATGTCCTCCTTAAAGTCTGTTAGCAGTTGTTTTAAATATTTGGCTGTTCCCTCATTAGGTGCGTATACATTTAAGAGTGTGATCTCTTCCTGTTATACGTATCCCTTGATGAATAGAAAATGACCTTCACTGTCCCTTCTAGCCTTTTTCAGGGTGAAATTAATGTTGTCAGATACTAGTATGGCCACCCCAGCTTTTTTACAGGAGCTGTTTGCTTGCAGGATTGTTTTCCATCCTTTGACTTTGAGTCTGTGTTTGCTCTGAGTGTTGATGAGTTTCTTGTAGTCAGCAGAATGTTGGGTTCTGTCTCTGTATCCATTTTGCCACTCTCTGTCTCTTCAATGGTGAATTGAGACCGTTGACATTGAGAGAGAGTATGGTTATGGGGTTTTGTGTCATGTTTCTGTGCGGGTGTGTTGTGGTTGTAGGGTTTGTCTTGTCTTATAGTACCTCTTTTAGTCCTTGTTTTAGGTTTGGTTTTGAGTCTATGAAGTTCCTGAGCTGCTGTTTATCTAGAAAATAGTGTAGCTTTCCATCTATTTGGAGTGAGAGTTTAGCCGGATAGAGTATTCTTGGTGAAGCATTAATTTCAGTGAGTTTTTTGACTATATCTCGCCACTGTCTTCGGGCTTGTAGGGTTTCCTCTGAGAGGTCTGCTGTGAATCTCCGGGGTGCTCCTTTGTATGTGATATTTCCTTTTTTGCCCTTGGTGCTTGCAGTATCATGTCTCTATCAGCAGCATCAATCATTCTAACTATAATATGTCTTGGGGTGTTTCTGTTGGGGTCTCTTTTAGCTGGCACCCTTCGGGCTTCTTGAATCTGGATGGCTGTATTATGGAGCTCTGGGAATTTTTCGGCAATAATTTGTTTCAGCATGGTTTTTTCATTGGGATTGTTTCCTTGAGCTTCTGGTAGTCCAATGATTCTAATGTTGTTTCTTCTGGAATCATCTCGTAGGACTCTGATTCGCTCTTGATCTATTTTGAGGTCCCTTGCCATTGTTTGCTGTTGTCTGTTGGCTTGGTGCAGCTGATCTTCCAAGTCACTGATTCTTTCCTCAGCTGTTGTCGTTTTATTTTTTAGGGCAGCGAGTGAGGTTTTGACTTCATCTGTGGAATCTGTGATGCGTGCCATTTCTGTGCGGAGCTTTCCAATTTCAGCTCTCATTTCTTGCTGTATTTTGTCAATTTTGCGATCGATTGTTTCTTTCATGTCCTCTTTCAGTTTAGCGGATATGTGTGTGACTGTTTCATCGAGTTGATTGAACATCGTGATGACTTCATATCTGAATTCTTTGTCAGAGAGGTCCCTAAGGTGGCTAGCTCCTACTGAGGCTTCTAGACAGATTTCCTCATGGTCTCCCTGTCGTGGGGATTTGCGTTTCCTCATGTTTCCTCATGTTGTTGTGTATGTGGAGGGGTAATATTTGTTGGTTTGAGTGAACAACCTGAGGCCGCGTGAGCGTTGTCCCGCCGAAAAATTAGGCCACGCCCACTTTTAAAGCCACGCCCACCTCTCCAGTGGCCACACCTCCGCGAATACCTGGTTTTTGTCCAGGAAGTAAAGACTGGGTGGGGGACAAGGAAGCAGCTCTGATGGGCGGCCGGACCGAAGGGATAGGCAGAGAGAGACCCAGATCCCCTTTTCCTCCCAGCGTCGGCGGGGGGGCGCCTGCAGACACTTGCACGGTGGGGTTCCAGTCCCAGGTCAGAAGGGAGGCGCAAAGACCAACCTGGGGGATGGGGGACAAGGAAGCAGCTCTGATGGGCAGCCGGACCGAAGGTACAGGCAGAGAGAGATGCAGATCCCCTTTTCCTCCCAGCGTGGGGGGGGGGGCGCCTGCAGACACTTGCGCGGTGGGGTTCCAATCCCAGGTCAGAGTGGAGGCGCAAAGACCAACCTGGGGGATGGGGACAAGGAAGCAGCTCAGATGGGCGGCCGGACCGTAGGGACCCAATGACCATTCTTAAAACTGATTTGAATAGTTAAGGGTAAATCTGCTTCAGAAGAAGGAATTTTTAACCAAGATAAAAGTGAGAAGACACTACTGTAAAATTTTATTGACTTTGGGTTCGATCCAGCTCTGTCAGAATTCACTGTAACAATAGCCGTGGCTGTTTAAACCCAAAATTTCCACAGACAGCTCAAGAATAGAAGCCACCACAGTGTAATATGGAGTAAGGGCTTGTTTTCAGGGTAGAGGACCTGGAGGGGCTGCTTTTGGTCCTCAGGGTCCTGAAACACCGAAACTCTCCTCCCCAGCTGCTGTTACCCCCTCAGCAATTCCTGAGGCACCAGGATTACTGCTGGCACTGCTGGGAATTGAACCTAGGTCAGCTGAATGGAAGACAAATGCCCTAACTTCTGTGCTATTGCTCCAAACAGAAATGCTTATTTTTAAAACATCAAATTATAAAGCACAGTTTCTGGTTCCTTAGATTTAATTCAACCTTCTGGTGCTCCATGGAATTAGGGGTACACTTATGTGACACTGACTGTGTCTAGGTTCCATGCATTTGGGGGAAGGGTAGGGCCTCACATGTCACTGCTCAGGGCTTGCACACTGTACATTTGTAGCATGTGTGAGTCTTTACACAAAGACCAAACATCTTGCCCAACAGATTGTGTGCAGAGGACCCTTTACTGGGTCTTTCTAAGCATCAAACATGGGTTTGGATTCTTCAGTTGTTGAACTCCAAGAATAGGGTCCTGAGGTTTATGATTATCTTTTAGACACTAGTTGTACACAGGGCTGGCCAGGTTAGGTACTGTTGTCCAAGCAAAGCACAACAGGAAGTTCACCTAGGCAGAAACAGCTTCCTGTCCCAACACAAAACCATTAACAGTGAAAAAAATCCACCCTAATTACAACCTTGACATTAGGGAGTGACACTACTTCATGGGAAGGAATGTTCGTGGAAGATGAGAGAGTAAGTAGAGTGAAAATTGATTAACCATGAATTGGACGAAGCCAAGTCAGAATTTCCTGTGACAGTTACACTGCCTGTTTGGTCCCAGGTTTTCCATCTGCAGTGGGAGAACATTGGCCACCACCGAGAGACACAGAGGGACAGGACCCTGACTACAGGGTAGAGGCGCTGGGGGGGAGCTGGGTTTGGTCATCAGGGACCTGAGACATGGTGACTCTCCTCCCCAACTGCCATTTCCCCCTCAGCAATTCCTGTTTCCTGACAGCTCCTCAGCACGTTTCCTGTGTTGGAGGAAGAGGCCTGGCTCTGACAGGACCCCAGGGACAGGCCTGAGTGCTCTGAGCCACAGTCAGCACCTCTTCCCAGGGAACCCACACACTAGCCTCCCCGGGTCCCCTCCTTTCTCTACAGTGGCTCCCCCATGCAAATCTGTACTCAGGACCCAGGATTAAAACCACATTCACATTCACCCCAACTCGGGCTATCTCTCCCCCTGACACAGTGTCTGAGATCATGGGCAGGAACATGCATCAGCGCTGGTTCCTCCTCTTTCTGGTGGCAACTCCAGGATTTGAGTATCCCCTGGACAGAGGTTCCAAGGTGAGCATTGGGCCTCTGAGCCCGTGACTCACTGTGGGTCTCTGTCCCCAGGTATCCTGTCTCAGGTACAGTTGCAGGAATTGGGACCAAGCCTGGTGATGCCCTCGAAGACGTTGTACCTCACCTGCTCGGTTTCTGGATTCTCTCTAACCAACTATGATGTGGAATGGATTCTCCTCTGGGGGTCACACCCACCAACTGGCCCCCTGGCGCCGTGTAATCCCATCAGCGGCCAAGACTCTGAGACTATAAAAACCAGCTCCCGGAAGAGAAGAGCGCAGTCTCCTGCCCCCACGCCTGGCTATTCCTCGCCGGGGCCCCTTGGAAGGGAGCAGGTTGAGCTTTCCTCCCCGCCCTGGCCAGGGCCCTGGCAGCCGAAGACCTCCAGGAACAGCCACCACCATGCTGAAGGTACCGACAGAGGGACAAAGCCACGTGGGTTTCAGGGTCGAGATATCCAAGCCTACTCGGATCGGAGTCGAGCATCCTCCACCCAGATCCTCCAAATTCCAGTAGGCGGGGGTCACACCCACCAACTGGCCCCCTGGCGCTGTGTAATCCCATCAGCGGCCAAGACTCTGAGACTATAAAAACCAGCTCCCGGAACCCGGACATCTTATTATGACATCTCATTCCTACTTTGACAAACTGGCAGGCTACCGAATGTAGCCTGCCCACACGGCAGAGTCTGGCAAACTCCCCGTGGCGTACCCAATATGCCAAATACCAGTAACAATGATGGGTCTCATTCTCCTAAAGAGCCTTGAATATAACCTTAGGGCCAGGATGAAGGAGACGTTACTGGGGCCTGCTCGAGGCAATCGACGAATACATTCCCGCCTTCTTTCTGTACTTCTGGAAGTCAGGCAGTCACGCACATGCCTCAAAGCCGCCATCAGGTAAAGATTTAACTTCAGCTATATTACCACATTAAAAACTCTGGATTTCCTGGAGTGACATATCAAAAGCACTATAACTCAAACAAACAGGAGTAGCACAACAAATTGGACATTGGGTGGGATGTAATGTGGAAGGCTCCGATCTCAATTAACTAGATATAATCACTGAAGGCTTACGAGAGAGAGAGAGAGAGAGAGAGAGAGAGAGAGAGAGAGAGAGAGAGACTGAGACTCAGAGACAGACACAGAGACAGACATAGAGAAAGGAGAGTGAGAGGGAGAGAGAGACAGAAATATATACAGAGGTAGAGTCTTTCCAGTGCAGACTCTGGTCAGCAGCCCCTGGATGATCTGGTCACCAGGCCCTGGGAAAGGGCAGGACTGTGGCAGGGCAATCAAACCCTGACTCTCTGAAGGGGCTGATTCACCGTCTCCAGAGACCCAGGAACCCTGTTACCTGCCTGCACGGGAGCAGCCTGAGAGCAGGTGACCACGGGGGTGTGACTGTGCACGGGACTGTGGGTCATTCAGGGGAGCCCAGACACCAACTCTTGCATGGGACAAGGGAGCAGCTGCAGGGGCGCTGCGCACCACCAGAGGGCACTCGGGAGCCACCTCAGAAAGGCCTCAGCCTCACCAGGGAGCAAAGAGGGTCACCATGTGATAGAAATCCACACGGGCTGTCTCAACACAGAGACACTCAGCCCCCATCACCCCCACCCACTCCCATCCATGCCCAGTTCCAGCGTTTTTCCTAGGACCCTTCCCCTTCGCTTCCAGAGCAGATCCACTCTCAGTGACACCCTCACACTCCCAACACCCTCCCTGTGATCGGCCCTGCCTGTCCTCCACACCCCCACCAGGCCCCCGGGACTCCAATGCCTGGCAGGGTGAGTATTAATCGCTACTTTCCTGTTTGTTATTATTTCTATAGCTTTTTCATTGATATTCATGTAAGACGTAGAACAGCTTTTCTTCATTTTTCTCTCTCCTGTGACCTACTTTAAAGGTCCAGTACCGAGAACAATCCAAGAGGCCTTTAGTAATGAGTAAAAACCCATAATATATCCCAAGAGTGGAAGGCTATTAAGAGTGAATTTCCACCATCACACCCTACATACACTTACACAAACAGAAAGCACTGAAGAGAGCATGAGGGAGGGGTGAGGAGTGGGGATAGGAATATCATGAGCCAAGGGGAAACACTTGGTGAGGGGTTCATCCACTGTTTTGGGTGTGAAGATCACTGCATAGGTGTTCATATATGCCAGTGCTCATGAAACATTAATGACCTATAAGTCAGTATTCAGTTTAGGACATGGCCTCGTGTGGTTTTTACTGCTAATCAAATATTGACATGGTAAGAAGGAGATGTGGGGTCGGGCTGTCGTCAAGAGTCACACCCCATGCACCTCCATGCACACTATTCTCCAACATCCTCCAGGTAAAGGCAAAATTCAGAATAAATACATTTTTCTCATTACAGGAAAGAAGTTCTTGTCAGCAACTAACCCATATTTTGTTTGGCATTATTTGTGAGTTTTTGTCTGGTTTGGGGGCTATTCCTGACGATGCTCAGGGATTACTCCTGACTCTGGACTCAGCAGAAGTTACTCTTGAAATTGCTGGGGGAAGTATATGGGATACTAGAGTTCAAGCCTGCGTTAGCCATGTGCAAAGCAAGCACCCCACCACCGTGCAATCCTTCAGCCCCAGTTGTTTTGGATTTGTTATTGTGCCACTCTTGGTATACTGCTGGCTCTGTACTCAGGGGTCACTCTTGGTGGGGGCATGGGAAACCATATGAAGTGCAGGGAATGAACCTTGATTGGCCACATGCAAGGGAAGAAGCTTATCCCTCTGCTGTCTCTACATCTCTTGTTACTGAGGACCAATTCTGGTGAACAGGGACAAACCATGGGTGCTGTGAGTATTTTAAAGACAGACTTAAGAAAGAAGGGTTGGGGCGTCAGGGGACTAACATGCTCGTGGACCGAGAGCTCCTAATGCCCAACACAGTGAGAGTTTTCACTTAGAACCAGGAATCATCAGAAGAATGACAGTCTTAGGTTAGCTGCCTGACTTAAGTCTATATGAGCTAAACTTTTACACATCTGAGGGCCTTTGATATCAGGACAAACATCTTTATTCTCAGAGATGTTTCCTCTGGGAGAAACAGCAGAGACAGAGCAGACACAGGAACCTACCTCAGGTATCCCAGATATGAGGGCTATGATGTCTGGCCATTCTGCCTTACTCCTGATTCTGTTTTAACTCTTGGTTTCCAACTCATTCATAACTTGGTGCCATTCAGCGGATTACTTTTGTCTCAATAATGGGGCTAACTCTTAGAATGTGTTATGAGAATGTTGTGTGAAGAATTTAAGCTTTTCTGTGACAAATGATGCATGAAACAGAAGTATGACTGTAGATATTACATGAGAGTCATCAAAAATAAAGACAAAATATCACAAATTAAATGGTTGTCATATTAATAATTGCATGACAGAATTTTTTTTTCAGGTCACAAGTCACCCACAGAAGCTGACACTTTCTCTGGAGTCCTTCACTTCAGTTTGAACTCTTTAGGTTCAAACAGAATGTTTTATGTAGGAGAAAGATATGCAAATTAGCCTCTCCCTGCTATGATGAAAACAAGCCAACCCAGCCTCAGTTCCAGGAGAGAAGTCAGTTCAGGGGTTCTCAGGGGTTCCATCCTAACTCAGACAGAACCAACATGGCTTGTTGGCTGAGCTGGCTTCTGCTGGTGGCTGTGTTAGGAGGTAAGTCTGGGCAACAAAGACACGGAGCATGAGAGAGATGGGAGTGGCAGATCCTCTGTGTGTGGATACTTTTCTGACCAGGAAATCTTTGTGCTTTCAGGATTCCAATGTGAGGTGCAGCTGGTGGAGTCTGGGGGAGACTTGGTGCAGCCGGGGGATCGCTGACACTCTCCTGTGCAGCCTCTGGATTCAATTTTGGCAGCTACTATATGAGCTGGGTCCGACAGGCTCCAGGGAAGGGCCTAGAGTGGGTCTCACGCATTACTAATGATGGCCATATATACTATGCGGACTCTGTGAAGGGACGATTCACCATCTCCAGAGACAATAGCAAGAACACTGTCTCTCTGCAAATGAGCCTCCTGAGGGAGAAGGACATGGCCCTGTACTACTGTGCAAGAGACACAGTGAGAGTAAGGCCATGTGGGCCCAGACATAAACCACCTGCAGGAAGAAGCAGGGTGAGATTCAGGGGCACAGACCCCCCAGGAGGCTCTGAGGACTCTCCCCTGAGGAAAAGTTGCTTATGAGCAGATGAATCATGTTTCTGTTGAGATCAGGCCTGACCTGTCCCTCAGTCTCACATGACCCTCATGGACACCTTGTCCTGTGGGCTGTGGCTCTGAGTCCTCCATCCCCTCTGCGGGCAGGAAGAAGTTTGCCTCACTGTTTCTCATGTAAGATTTCACTAGTGGAACCATGACTTCTCTGGGGCTTGAGGGGCACCTTATTCTCTTGTAGAAATTAACCTCTGACCCTGCAGAGATTATCATGGTCTCCTGGTAAGGGTCACTTCATCAGAAAGAGAAATCTTGGTGTCCACTCAGCTGTGCGCTGGCTCATTCCTTCTACTATCATATACACACACTCTGCTCACTGACTTCTACCCTCTGACCTGCAATTAGGTATTGTCCACCTCATCATCTTACACAGCAGCCCTGCTCTCTGGGAAGGGCTCACCTCTGATCCCCCACCCACTCACTAAATGGACGTTCAGATTTCTTCATTCCCTGTCTACTCCTCAGCCCTCGCAGAGGAGAGACCAGGTTCTGTGACACAGGTAGCGCTGACTCCTTCACAGTGAGACAAGAGGCAGGACCCAGAGCATCGATGCTCTCCCTGAGCCCCTACTCTCCCGACACCCCCAGATGCACCACACCCCAGAGCCCAGGTACCTCCTTACACTGAGGCTCCATATGGAGACCACTGTAGATGTGACTCTTAATGAATTTCTCATTGTGCATCAACCTCAACCTCCGTTCACCCTCCTGAGACACTGGAACTTGGGGATTAGGATCTACATTCCTCCCTCCCATCACATGGTGACACCACTGAGGCAGCTCTCCTGTTTTAGTGACCTTCCAAAGTCACCTGTTCAACATCACAAATGTGCAATTAAATCCTCTTCACTTTGAAAATAGAAACAGGTTTATAGATTCAATGTCAATAATAAAGTTAAACTGTGAAGGTATATTTCTTATTAGAATGGCATTATCAGCCCAGATACAATATGACTAAATTGGGATGAAATGGACGGGTATCTAATCATTATGAAAACCTGTTATTATCCAAATGCAGACAATATGCGTTTTCTTTGGTTTTGTGGCCACACCTGGCATTCTCCATGTTTACTTCCTGTCTGTGTCCTGGTTCCCCCCTGTAGTGATCAGGGTATCAGCTAGTGGTAATGGATAATGTCTTGAGACACCCATGAGCTATCATGTTCAAATTCCATTGTACCTGCCCAAATTGCTGTCAAGAACAAAATCATGAAATTATTTTTGTCATGCCAGGAGTGTCTAATAATAAAAAATGCAAAATGAATGATTTATGGTTTTATTCATTTCTTCATTTTTTAGTAAATTACTAATTATGATTCAGGATGACTTACTTTACATATGTAATGAATAAAAAACACATAAAGTGAGTATAGGAGGACTGGTTAAAGAGATATATCTTCATTAATGTACTGAATGAAGAGTAAAACATGTTAATAAAATCTTTACCTAAAGTGAGTTTTCATCAGTTTAAGAACGTTTTCATCTCTTTCCCCCACCCCAATGGGACTCTGAGGTGACACCCACATATGGCTACCATCTACTTAAAGTCCCTCACGGCCATGATCCAGACACATATACATGAATCTTGGACACGAGCAACTTGCTGCAGAGATGTTTCTTGATTTTGCAGTAGGCCACTTTCACTGGGCCACTCCAGACTGGGGCAGGTGTCGTCCCTCTGCCTGCCACCTAGGAATCTGGACAGGTGCCATCTTCTAGAACTCAGCAAAAAGCTCCAGGTACAGGGTGACAGTGGCTGGAAATGCCAGGCCTCACAGGACATGGGAGGAGTCGGCCCTTCTCCTTCCCCCCACCCCGATGGGATTCTGAGATGATGCCCACATATGGCCACTGTGTACTTACGCTCCCACACAACCATGACCCAGAGACACACAAATGAATCTCAGACCCCAGTAATTTGCTGCAGTGATCTATACAGACCCTGATTATTAAAATTTTAAAATTCGTAGGGCAAATGAAGCAATACAAAACATTGTCTAGCATGGCCTTTTCAGCATGTATGAGTGATGGTGGGACTGCTCTGAAATATTAAAGATAATCACAGTAGAGAAAGAGATTACTGTGCAAATTGTCATCCAAACAGTCAGGGGGAGGTGTGGAATGGTGGTGGTGATGGGGGGGATAATACTGGGGATTTGGGTGGTGGAAAGCGTGCACTGAGGAAGGGATGGGTGCTGATGATTGTGTGATTGAAGCTCAAACCTGAAAACTTTGTTACTGTGACTCACGGTGAATCAATAATAAAGGGGAGGGGGGAAATAATGTTACCAGTGGGTTTTACCGAATTGGTTTAGGAAATGTTCCCATCATTATTCACTCCATTCCTTCCTGAGCTCTGGGGTCCAGCCTCCCTGGAAACTGCTGGTTTGGGTGGAGCATGGAGAGACAGCACAGGTGAGGGCAGGGCTGTGAGGATTCTGGGTCCTGGGCTGCAGCTGAGCTGGGACAGGACCCTCAGGACAGAGTGACAGAGAGTCTTGTGCTTTGTACACTAGAGAGTCTATCAATCACCTCAGTGTTCCACACCACTTTGAGAATATTGTGATAATACTTAATCACTTAATCACTTAACTTCCCGTTAGTCGTCGATTTGCGTGAGCGGGTGCCAGTAACGTCTCCATTTGTCCCTGTCGCGTGTTAGTGTAGCCCAGTGGCATCTGTTCGCTTTGGGAACATGAAGAGCCTCAAATCGATCGTTCATGAATTTGATGAAGAAGTCTGACCATCTGGGAGGTGGGCGGCTACGCGATCTTTTGACATCCGTGGGATCCAGTCGGTAATAGCTCTAGTCCAGTGGTCGTCTTTAAATCTCATTATGTGACCAGCCCATCTGATTTTCGACACCTTGGCAAACGAGACAGCGTCCCTGATTCTTGATCGTCGACGGATGTCAGAATTCCGGATTCTTTCTCTCATTTGAGTGAAATGTGATATTCCAAGCATAGCTCTTTTAATTCCTCTTTGGAAGACCCGAATAGCATTCTTATCCTGTTTACTTAGAGCCCAGGTCTCTGAGGCATATGCTAATGCAGGAAGAACAGTGGAATCAAAGAGATGTGCCTGGAGCCGAAGGTTCTTCGTCCTCTTAGCTATTTCTTTGACGTTATGGATAACGTTCCAAGCCACTCTCTTCCTCCTGCACAGCTCGGGTGCCAGGTCATTTGTCATGTTGACGTCTCTACTTCGGTACACGTAGCTGTTGCATTCGGAGATGGTCGTTTCCTTGAGAGCTAATGGAGCGTAAGGAACGAGGCTGTCTCTCATAAACATTGTCTTCGTAAGATTCAGCTGTAGTCCTACCTTTCCACACTCACGGTCAAAGTCGACCAGCATTTGTGCCGCTTGGCTGATGTTTGGTGTTATTAAAACAATGTCATCAACAAAGCGGAGGTGGTGTAGTTGCCAAATATCTACCTTCACTCCCATTCCTTCCCATTCCAATTGTCGCATAATGTTCTCAACGGTGGTACTGAAGAGATTTGGTGAAATGGTATCACCCTGCCGTAACCCTCTCTTAACATCAATGATTACTTCTTTGTAGAATGGTGAGGTGAATGAGACCAGTTGTAGTTCACATCGGAACCCATGGCCTAGAATGGAACGAACAGGGTGAGAGACTGTCTGAGTTCATCATGTCGACCAAGACCATTCATGGTAACTCACAGTTCCAGAAGGCAGAATCTAAACGATGGACATGGGAGTCTCCCGGTGGACGATTCCACAACGAAATAGACCACATCATATTCAATCGACGGTTTTGCCTGACTGATGTCGCTGTTGTCCCAAAATTTTGAACGGGATCGGACCACCGTCTCCTTCGTGCAAAATTCTACTTCACAGAGCGGGGAGAAAGGGCTGCAAAGTTCAAAAAGAGAACTCCCAGAACGACCACCAACTGGGAACTCTTTGGTACTATTGCGGCAACATGGGAAGATGCCATTGTTGACAACATTGACGAGGAATACGATCGACTGGTTCAGCACCTCCATGAATGTGCGAGGAACGCCAAGAGAGAGATAGCCACAAAAAGTCGCCTATCTTCGAAAACTCTTGAGCTAATTCGCCAGCGTGGTTTGGCGCATGCCTCAGGCAACCGCAAGCTAACGTCCGAGCTCGCAAAGCAGTGCAGAGATGCGATCAAGGAAGACCTCAAAGAGAGAAGAGCAGAAGTACTGGTAGATGCGGCAGAAGCCGGGAAAAGTATTCGTAACGCCCGCCTGTCCTTCGCCAACTATAAGACCAAGATGACTGCCCTCCGACGTCCTGATGGATCCATCACATCCTCCAGAACGGCAATGGAGAAGATTATCCATGATTTCTACTCAAATCTCTTCAATAGCCATGTCCACTTGCCGACATACCAAATTCCACAGGATGGGTATGTCGTTCCCAACGTTCTCCCTTCCGAAATCCGACACGCCATTTCGTCAGTAAAGAAGCAAACAGCACCCGGCCCAGACAAGGTCAGACCTGAACACCTGAAGAACCTGCCGTCAGTACTCATCAATACACTGGCTCGGCTCTTCACTCGCTACCTGTCTGAATGCAAGGTTCCATCTCAATGGAAAACCAGCAGGACCGTACTACTGTTCAAGAAGGGAGACATTCATGACATTGGCAACTTTCGCCCGATCTGCCAATTGTCTGTCATCTACAAGTTGTTCACTCGAGTCATCCTGAATAGGATTGGCAGAACACTAGATGAAGGACAACCATGTGAGCAAGCAGGGTTCTGCAAAGGATTCAGCACCATCGACCATATCCACACGATAACCAAGCTCATTGAGGTTTCTCGGGAGTTCAAGATGCCGCTCTGCTTAACGTTCATTGATTTAAAGAAGGCCTTTGATTCTGTTGAGACGGAAGCAGTCATTGAAGCCCTAGCCAATCAGGTCATTCAAGCCCAATACATCAGGATCCTCCGTGAGCTGTATTGCGGATTCACTACCAGGATCTCACCATTCTACAAAGAAGTGATCGTTGATGTCAAGAGAGGGGTGTGGCAGGGTGATACCATTTCACCAAAACTCTTCAGTGCCACCCTCGAGAACATCATGCGACGACTGGAATGGGAAGGAATGGGAGTGAAGATAGATGGTCGGCAACTACACCACCTCCGCTTTGCTGATGACATTGTTTTAATAACACCAAACATCAGCCAAGCGGCACAAATGCTGGCCGACTTTGACCGTGAGTGTGGAAAGGTAGGACTACAGCTGAATCTTACGAAGACAATGTTTATGAGAAACAGCCTTGTTCCTGACGCCCCATTCGCTCTCAATGGAACCACCATCTCCGAATGCAACAGCTATGTGTACCTAGGTCGAGAGGTCAACATGACAAATAACCTGGCACCCGAGCTGCGCAGGAGGAAGAGAGCGGCTTGGAACGCCTTCAAGAACGTCGAAGAAATAGCTAAGAGGACGAAGAACCTCCGGCTCCGGGCACATCTCTTTGATTCCACTGTTCTTCCTGCATTAACATATGCCTCAGAGACCTGGGCCCTACGCAAACAAGATGAGAACGCCATTCAGGTCTCCCAAAGAAGAATAGAAAGAGCTATGCTTGGAATATCACGTTTCACTCAAATGAGAGAACGAATCCGGAGTTCTGACATCCGTCGACGATCAAGGATCAGGGACGCTGTCTCATTTGCCAAGGTGTCGAAAATCATATGGGCTGGTCACGTAATGAGATTTAAAGACGACCGTTGGACTAGAGCTGTTACTGATTGGATTCCACGGGATGTCAAGAGACCGCGTGGCCGCCCACCTACCAGATGGTCAGACTTCTTTGTCAAGATCATGAACGATCGGTTTGAGGCCCTCCATGTTCCCGGAGCGAAGAGATGCCATTGGGCTACACTAGCACGCGACAGGGACAAATGGAGACGTTACTGGCGCCCGCTCAAGCAAATCGACGAATAACGGGAAGTTAAGTGAAGTGAAGTGAAGAATCGTGAGATCCTGGTAGTGATTCCGCAATACAGCTCACGGAGAATCTTGATGTATTGGGCTTGAATTCCCTGATTGGGTAGGGCTTCAATGACCGCTTCCATCTCAGCAGAATCAAAGGCCTTCTTTAATAAACATTAGACAGAGCGGCATCTTGAACTCCCGGGAAACCTCAATGAGCTTGGTCATCGTGCGGATATGGTCGATGGTGCTGAATCCTTTGCGGAACCCGGCTTGCTCGCACGGTTGTCCTTCATCTAGTGTTCTGACAATACTATTTAGGATGACTCAAGTGAACAACTTGTAGATGACAGACAAGAGGCAGGTAGGGCGATAGTTGCCAATGTCATGGATGTCTCCCTACTTGAACAGTAGTACGGTCCTGATGGTTTTCCATTGGGACAGAACCTTGCATTCAGACAGGTAGTGTGTGAAGAGCCGAGCCAGTGTATTGATGAGTACTGACGGCAGGTTCTTCAGGTGTTCAGGTCTGACCGTGTCTGTGCAGGGTGCTGTTCGTTTCTTTACTGATGAAATGGCATGTCGGATTTCAGACGGGAGAACGTTGGGAACAACATATCCATCCTGTGGAATTTGGTATGTCGGCAAGTGGGCATGGCTATCGAAGAGATTTGAGTAATAGCGTGGATAATCTTCTCCATTGCCATTCTGGAGGATGTGATGGATCCACCAGGACGTCGCAGGGCAGTCATCTTGGTCTTCTAGTTGGAGAAGGACAGGCGGGCATTACGAATACTTTTTCCGGCTTCTGCTGCATCTACCAGCACTTCTGTTCTTCTCTCTTTGAGGTCTTCCTTGATTGCCACTGTGCACTGCTTTGCGAGGTCGGATGTTAGCTTGCGGTTTCCAGAAGCATGTGCCAAACCACATTGGCGAATAAGCTCAAGAGTTTTCAAAGACAGACTTTTTTTGTGGTTATCTCTTTCTTGGCATTCCTCGCACAATTATGGAGGTGCTGAATCAGTTGATCGTATTCCTCGTCAATGCTGTCAACAATGGCATCTTCCCTTGTTGCCGCAATAGTGCCAAAGAGCTCCCAGTTGGTGGTCATTCTGGGGGTTCTCTTTTTAAACTTTGCAGCCCTTTCTCCCCGCTCTGTGAAGTAGAATTTTGCACAAAGGAGACAGTGGTCGGATCGCATTCGAAATTTTGGGACAACAGCGACATCGGTCACGCAAAACCGTCGATTGAATATGATGTGGTCTATTTCGTTGTGGAATCGTCCACCGGGAGACTCCCATGTCCAACGTTTAGTTTCTGCCTTCTGGAACTGTGAGTTACCATGGATGGTCTTGGTTGTCATGATGAACTCAGACAGTCTCTCACCCTGTTCGTTCCATTCTAGGCCATGGGTCCCGATGTGAAGTTCTTCAGCTGATCTTTTTGGTCCTATCTTGGCAATAAAGTCACCCACAATGATCTTGTGGAAGGTGTGGTCTTCTTTATAGAACTTCTCCAGCTCCATGCAGAACTTCTCTATTTCTCTTTCATCATAATGAGATGTTGGTGCGTAGACAACGAAGATAGAAACTACAGGCAGTGAGCCACATCTATTCAAATGTAAACGTCTGATTCCGGTTGTTAGGCATTCGAATGAATCAGTGCTCATGGCCAAGTTTGTGTTGACAAGGACGCCGACGCCTCCGACACCTCTTTTATTGCATGTTCTGAGGAACAATTCTTCTCCAGTGTCGAAAACGGCATGGTGAGATTCGTGCCTTCTTGTCTCGGTCAGACCAATGATGTTGTACTTGATCTTTTGTGCTTGTACCATGAGGTCCTCGATGTATGCATCTGATGCTAGCATACGTGCATTGAAAGTACAGACGATAATTTTTGTCTTCCTTCGTTGTGGCAGCCTAGTTCGACCTTGAGATTTAATCGGCCTTTCCTTTCTCATCCTTCTCAGTGTTGCGATGTCGGTGAAGCCTTCATGGTCAGGTGGATGAGACCTGTTGTAATTACTGGTTTTGTCATATTGAATACACAACAGATAGCTTGCCAGGCTCTTCCATGCGGGCAGAATACTCTCGGTAGCTTGCCAGTCTTTCCGAGAGGGATAGAGGCTTTTGGGGCGACCTCTAATTGCCCTCGTAGGTTTTACCATATTTGAACCCTATCAAATATGATATGGCCATTTCGGAAGATGGGTTTTTAGTGTCTTATGATGTGTTGCGCAGGTCCGAAAAGTATTCTGGAGTGTGGAGGCTGCTGGGTAGTGGAGGTAGTGTCCGGGCCACGCCGAGCCACCCGCCACCCCTCACTCTATGTCCGGACTCCTGCCCTGGTGCTCCTGGAGCTTGCCAAAAGGATCCTAGTAAATTCTTTCTGATTCTTCCGATTTTCCCTAGCCCGGAATTCCTGATCCTCCTTTCTCTGTCTCTCCTGCCTGTCTCTGTCCTCCTACCTTAACTGAACCTCTTTTTCTTCCTTACTCTCCCTAGAGTTGTATATCTTCTCGGCAACATGCAGCATTTCCTGTGGGGTCATGATACCCAGGTTTTCCCGGGAATTTAATTTCCTTCTTATGTCAGGGGCTGCCTGGCTAATGAAGGAGAGCAACACTGCTGAGCGGTGTAGGTCAGCCTCCGGATCAATGGGTGTATACTGCCGGTAGGCATAGTACAATCTCTCAAGAAATGCAGCTGGGTGTTTTGTTTCCCCTTGGACAACAGCTTTTTCCTTGGTGAAATTCGTGGGCTGTCTAGCGGCCGGTCAAAGACCGGCCATGAGAATCTGGCGGTATACTCGGAGATGCTCCCTACCTTCTGCCGTCCCAAAATCCCAGTTAGGTTGACTTATGGGGAACACCACATCAATGAGGTCAGATAGGATGGTGGGCCGCCCATCATTTCCCGCCACGTTCTTTCAAGCTTCAACGAGGATGCGCTCCCTCTCCTCAGTCGTGAAGAGAGTTCAGATGAGTTGCTGGCAGTTGTCCCATGTGGGACAGTGGGTATTCATGATGACTCCACGAGACATCTGAGATTCTAAATCCACAGGAAAAAAAGGAGGGTTCTGGATTTTCCAATTATATAGATCGCTAGATGAAAATGGCCAATACTGATATTGGTGGCCACCTGGGTGGCCAATTGCTTGCACAGGGAACAAAAAAACAGGATCAGGGCCTGTTCCGGAACTAGAGACAGGATCTCCTTCCTTAGGCCAGAGGTTTCCACGTGGACGAAGCCATCGACTGGGGCTGACATCCTAAGTGGATTGTGCAGCTGGACCAGGGGGCTGCTGCCGTGTCAGGAATTGGGACATAAGGAGGAGGTCTTACCTCAGTGTCCAGGTCTATGAGGGGAGGATAAAGCGAGTCAAAGAGGACCGGGGGTGAAGGATTGGGTTCCCAGGAAGGGGTTATGATTGCTTCAATGACCTCAGCAGCCTTATCTCGGATCTCCTTTTCCAGTGGCTTCAGGAGGCAGGCTGCAGCGCCCCTTAGGGCCGTTGCTGCCTTAGCATGAACCTCTTTCTCAGCCTCCTTCTGAAGGGCCAAGATAGGACAGGCGGCGGAATCCCAAAAGGCTGGAAGAACAGGCGCCGGAGGAGCAACAGAAGGGGGAAACAGGCGCTGGAGGAGCAACGAGAGGGGGAGGGAGAGGCGAGAAGGCTAAGAAGGGACGGAGCCATTGGGAGGTTCTTCTAGGAGAAATTCCCACATAAGGACATAAGGGAGTTGATCGGGATGGCCATGGGCTCCTGGGCGGGTAATGACTTTTTTACCCTTGTCACAAGGTTCTGTGAAAAGGAACCTTGCGGGGTCCAGTCCACCCTGAAAGCAGGCCACTCTGATGAACAATAAATATCGAACTTACCTTTCTTTATCATGAGGCCCATATTCTGGGCTTTCCTTTGAACCTCTGAGAAGTGGCTAAGAATTAAGGCTTTGGGGGTCAATTGATTCTGACCCATATTAAACAATCTTAATAAACAGAACTAAGAGGAAGATAATATGACAAATACACACTCTAAGGACACACGCACAGATTACACTCCTGCACTCTCTCCGACCGGTCCTTCTGTCACACGGGTGTGCACCCCACTCAACACGATCACACTGGGATTCCCGAATTTGCCCAAAGGGCGTGCACGTGATTTTTCACCTCTGGAGGGTTTGGCGTTCCTCGCACATTCATGGAGGTGCTGAACCAGTCGATCGTATTCCTCGTCAATGTTGTCAACAATGGCATCTTCCCATGTTGCCGCAATAGTACCAAAGAGTTCCCAGTTGGTGGTCGTTCTGGGAGTTCTCTTTTTGAACTTTGCAGCCCTTTCTCCCCGCTCTGTGAAGTAGAATTTTGCACGAAGGAGACGGTGGTCCGATCCCGTTCGAAATTTTGGGACAACAGCGACATCAGTCAGGCAAAACCGTCGATTGAATATGATGTGGTCTATTTCGTTGTGGAATCGTCCACCGGGAGACTCCCATGTCCATCGTTTAGATTCTGCCTTCTGGAACTGTGAGTTACCATGAATGGTCTTGGTCGACATGATGAACTCAGACAGTCTCTCACCCTGCTCGTTCCATTCTAGGCCATGGGTTCCGATGTGAAGTTCTTCAGCTGATCTTCTCGGTCCTATCTTGGCATTAAAATCACCCACAATGATCTTGTAGAAGGTGTGGTCTTCTTTATAGAACTTCTCTAGCTCCATGTAGAACTTCTCGATTTCTCTTTCATCATAATGAGATGTTGGTGCGTAGACAACGAAGATAGAAACTGCAGGCAGTGAGCCACATCTATTCAAATGTAAACGTCCGATTCGGGTTGTTAGGCATTCGAATGAATCAATGCTCTTGGCCAAGTTTGTGTTGACAAGGACACCAACGCCTCCAACACCTCTTTTATCGCATGTTCCGAGGAACAATTCTTCTCCAGTGTCGAAAACAGCATGGTGAGATTCGTGCCTTCTTGTCTCGGTCAGACCAATGATGTCGTACTTGATCATTCGCGCTTGTACCATCAGGTCCTCGATGGATGCATCTGATGCTAGCGTACGTGCATTGAAAGTACAGACGATCATTTTTGTCTTCCTTCGTTGTGGCAGCCTAGGTCGGCCTTGAGATTTTGTCGGCAACATGGGAAGATGCCATTGTTGACAACATTGACGAGGAATACGATCGACTGGTTCAGCACCTCCATGAATGTGTGAGGAATGCCAAGAGAGAGATAGCCACAAAAAGTCGCCTATCTTCGAAAACTCTTGAGCTAATTCGCCAGCATGGTTTGGCGCATGCCTCAGGCAACCGCAGGCTAACGTCCGAGCTCGCAAAGCAGTGCAGAGATGCGATCAAGGAAGACCTCAAAGAGAGAAGAGCAGAAGTACTGGTAGATGCGGCAGAAGCCGGGAAAAGTATTCGTAACGCCCGCCTGTCCTTCGCCAACTATAAGACCAAGATGACTGCCCTCCGACGTCCTGATGGATCCATCACATCCTCCAGAACGGCAATGGAGAAGATTATCCATGACTTCTACTCAAATCTCTTCGATAGCCATGTCCACTTGCCGACATAACAAATTCCACAGGATGGGTATGTCGTTCCCAACATTCTCCCTTCCGAAATCCAACACGCCATTTCGTCAGTAAAGAAGCAAACAGCACCCGGCCCAGACAAGGTCAGACCTGAACACCTGAAGAACCTGCCGTCAGTACTCATCAATACACTGGCTCGGCTCTTCACTCGCTACCTGTCTGAATGCAAGGTTCCATCTCAATGGAAAACCAGCAGGACCGTACTACTGTTCAAGAAGGGAGACATCCATGACATTGGCAACTATCGCCCGATCTGCCTATTGTCTGTCATCTACAAGTTGTTCACTCGAGTCATCCTGAATAGGATTGGCAGAACACTAGATGAAGGACAACCATGTGAGCAAGCAGGGTTCCGCAAAGGATTCAGCACCATCGACCATATCCACACGATAACCAAACTCATTGAGGTTTCTCGGGAGTTCAAGATGCCGCTCTGCTTAACGTTCATTGATTTAAAGAAGGCCTTTGATTCTGTTGAGACGGAAGCGGTCATTGAAGCCCTAGCCAATCAGGGCATTCAAGCCCAATACATCAGGATCCTCCGTGAGCTGTATTGCGGATTCACTACCAGGATCTCACCATTCTACAAAGAAGTGATCGTTGATGTCAAGAGAGGGGCGCGGCAGGGTGATACCATTTCACCAAAACTCTTCAGTGCCACCCTCGAGAACATCATGCGACGACTGGAATGGGAAGGAATGGGAGTGAAGATAGATGGTCGGCAACTACACCACCTCCGCTTTGCTGATGACATTGTTTTAATAACACCAAACATCAGCCAAGCGGCACAAATGCTGGCCGACTTTGACCGTGAGTGTGGAAAGGTAGGACTACAGCTGAATCTTACGAAGACAATGTTTATGAGAAACAGCCTTGTTCCTGACGCCCCATTCGCTCTCAATGGAACCACCATCTCCGAATGCAACAGCTATGTGTACCTAGGTCGAGAGGTCAACATGACAAATGACCTGGCACCCGAGCTGCGCAGGAGGAAGAGAGCGGCTTGGAACGCCTTCAAGAACGTCGAAGAAATAGCTAAGAGGACGAAGAACCTCCGGCTCCGGGCACATCTCTTTGATTCCACTGTTCTTCCTGCATTAACATATGCCTCAGAGACCTGGGCCCTACGCAAACAAGATGAGAACGCCATTCAGGTCTCCCAAAGAAGAATAGAAAGAGCTATGCTTGGAATATCACGTTTCACTCAAATGAGAGAACGAATCCGGAGTTCTGACATCCGTCGACGATCAAGGATCAGGGACGCTGTCTCATTTGCCAAGGTGTCGAAAATCATATGGGCTGGTCACGTAATGAGATTTAAAGACGACCGTTGGACTAGAGCTGTTACTGATTGGATTCCACGGGATGTCAAGAGACCGCGTGGCCGCCCACCTACCAGATGGTCAGACTTCTTTGTCAAGATCATGAACGATCGGTTTGAGGCCCTCCATGTTCCCGGAGCGAAGAGATGCCATTGGGCTACACTAGCACGCGACAGGGACAAATGGAGACGTTACTGGCGCCCGCTCGAGCAAATCGACGACTAACGGGAAGTTAAGTGATTAAGTGTGATTAAGTGGAGGGTTTAGTTCTTCCAAGTCTTCTCCTGGTGCCGGGTTTTCCAGAACAGATGAGGCCTCCAGAACAGATGAAGACCCAGAAAATACGTCCTCCTTATCCTAGGATAACAGATGAGGACCCGAGGAAACCCTATGTTCCTCAAGTCCTCCCAGTCAAGGTTGGCCACTTCCCTACCGTGGTTCAGAAGGGGACACCATCCCC
Source organism: Sorex fumeus (assembly GCF_029834395.1). Lineage (NCBI taxonomy): Eukaryota > Metazoa > Chordata > Mammalia > Eulipotyphla > Soricidae > Sorex > Sorex fumeus. The sequence goes on from NW_026606227.1 coordinate 1,282,128, forward strand.
CAAGAAAACAGATGGAATATTCCCCAGAATTTTAAGGCCATTTCAAAACCCGCTTTCTGGGCCCATTTGCCTTCGGGAGATCTCAGCGGGGCTTCCAAATGTTAGGGTGCAGATCGAAATCTCCCTCTAACAAAAAAGAGACTCCGGAGACTGCAGATAGCAAGCAGGGTTTATTGTAAGACTGGCTAGCCAGGATCCAACCGCCTACACAGATGCGCAGGTCTGCCAGGTTGGGTAAAGATCCCGATCTTCTCCAAAAGAGATCTTATATAGGCCTTTACCGACCGTTACAACAGAGCCCGCGCATTTCAGAGCCAATAAATTTGTAATAACAAATACTTTCCTAACCAATCCAATTAAGGGTGCATCACTTCTTAGCCTATAGTTTAAAGATCAGCATCTGTGTCAGTGCTTAGGAACGTCCTGGTTTTCAGGGAAGTCCTGGGTCTTGCAACATGAGTCTTGTGAAAGACATCCAATTATCTGATCTGATCCCCACCCTTCTCATGACTTGCAACTTGAGTACCTGTATCTGAATTCCTTGCTCAGGGGCAAAAACAACCAGTTAATTTGCAATACGGGCTCCTGTAAAGCTGATCTGAAAAAGCTATCTAGACCTGTTCCTCACAACAACCACACACAAACATGCACACACGCACACACACTCTCTCTAACAAACACACAGAGACATACCTACATTTCTGCTTCAGAGGGACCAGATATTAGCCTTAATTCGTCCCATATTTCCTGAAAATCACAATCTAGAGCCCACCGAACCTCATATTCTGAATTCTCAGAGCCTCTCGCGGGTAAGACTCTTACTGAAATTGTCTGTGGATCACCCTCATTCTCCAGTCTCCCCTCCTGAGACACTGAAATTCAGGGATTAGAGTCTGAATTCCTCCCTCTCAGCATTGGTGACCCCACTAAAGCAGCACTCCTCTGGGCAACCTTCCCAAGCCACGTGTTAAACATGGCAAATACATCATGAGGATTTGACTTAGGAAACTGAAAGACTTTTAAAAGTTCAGTATCAACAAAAAACAAAGACTGAAATGTGTTTTGTAATAGAAATCACGCTATCAACCAAGGGAGCAAATGAATAAATTAGGATAAAATTAATGAATATCACTAAGGATACTTGTAGAATTTTCAGTGGTTTCTCATAACAGACAAAACAAAATATATTATCTTGGTTCTGCTTTGGGGCAGGTATTTGGGTTCTGGATGGAAACATCCGAAATATGGTGATGGGAAGATGTAATGATATTGGGATTGGTGTTTGAATTTTAAATGTAATCAAATATTCTGAACCATTTATAAAATAAAAATAATTTTAATTGATGGATATCTAATCATTATGTTAAAATAACTTTCTCCAAATATGGGCAATATGTGATGTTCTTTGATTTGGGGAACACAGCTGGGTACTTGTGTTTACTTCCTGTCTCTTTCCTGGTTTCACTTGTAGTGCTCAGGTATCAATTGCTCCTACTGTAAAATAAACTTGGGACAATCACATACAAAGCATTTCATTGAGCCTTAACAAATTGCTATAAAAGACAAATTAAATAGTATTTCAAATTCTCTTCACTTAATCACTTAACTTCCCGTTAGTCGTCGATTTGCTCGAGCGGGCGCCAGTAACGCCTCCATTTGTCCCTGTCGCATGCTAGTGTAGCCCAATGGCATCTGTTCGCTCTGGGAACATGAAGTGCCTCAAACCGATCGTTCATGATCTTCATGAAGAAGTCTGACCATCTGGTAGGTGGGCAGTCAAGCGGTCTTTTGACATCCCGTGGAATCCAGTCAGTAACAGCTCTAGTCCAGCGGTCATCTTTAAATCTCATTACGTGACCAGCCCATCTGATTTTTGACACCTTGGCAAATGAGACAGTGTCCCTGATTCTTGATCGTCGACGGATGTCGGAACTCCGAATTTTTTCTCTCCTTTGAGTGAAACGTGATATTCCAAGCATAGCTCTTTCTATTCTTCTTTGGGAGATCCAAATAGTGTTCTCATCCTGTTTGCGTAGGGCCCAGGTCTCTGAGGCATATTTTAATGCAGGAAGAACAGTGGAATCAAAGAGATGTGCCCGGAGCCGGAGGTTCTTCGTCCTCTTAGCTATTTTTTCGATGTTCTTGAAGGCGTTCCAAGCCGCTCTCTTCCTCCTGCACCGCTCGGGTGCCAGGTCATTTGTCATGTTGAGTTTTCGACCTAGGTACACATAGCTGATGCATTCGGAGATGGTCGTTCCGTTGAGAGTGAATGGGGCATCAGGAACGAGGCTGTTTCTCATAAACATTGTCTTCGTAAGATTCAGCTGTAGTCCTACCTTTCCACACTCACGGTCAAAGTCGGCCAGCATTTGTGCTGCTTGGCTGATGTTTGGTGTTATTAAAACAATGTCATCAGCAAAGCGGAGGTGGTGTAGTTGCCAACCATCTATCTTCACTCCCATTCCTTCCCATTCCAGTCGTCGCATGATGGTCTTGAGGGTGGCACTGAAGAGTTTCGGTGAAATGGTATCACCCTGACGAAACCCTCTCTTGACATCAAAGATCACTTCTTTGTAGAATGGTGAGATCCTGGTAGTGAATCCGCAATACAGCTCACGGAGAATCTTGATGTATTGGGCTTCAATGCCCTGATTGGTTAGGGCTTCAATGCCTGCTTCCATCTCAATAGAATCAAAGGCCTTCTTTAAATAAATGAACGTTAAACAGAGCGGCATCTTGAACTCCAGTGAAACCTCAATGAGTTTGGTTATTGTGTGGATATGGCCGAAGGTGCTGAATCCTTTGCGGAACCCGGCTTGCTCAGATGATTGTCCTTCATCTAGTGTTCTGCCAATCCTATTTAGGATGACTCGAGTGAACAACTTGCAAATGACAGACAATAGCAGATCGGGCGATAGTTGCCAATGTCATGGATGTCTCCCTTCTTGAACAGTAGTACGGTCCTGCTGGGTTTCCATTGGGATGGAACCTTGCATTCAGACAGGTATCGAGTAAAGAGCCGAGCCAGTGTATTGATGAGTACTGATGGCAGGTTCTTCAGGTGTTCAGGTATGACCTTGTCTGGACCGGGTGCTGTTTGTTTCTTTACCGACGAAATAGCGTGTCGTATTTCGGAAGGGAGAACGTTGGGAACGACATATCCATCCTGTGGAATTTGGTATGTCGGCAAGTGGACATGGCTATCGAAGTGATTTGAGTTGAAGTCATGGATAATCTTCTCCATTGCCGTTCTGGAGGATGTGATTGATCGATCAGGACGTCGGAGGTCAGTCATCTTGGTCTTGTAGTTGGGAAAGGACAGGCGGGCGTAACGAATACTTTTCCCAGCTTCTGCCGCATCTCCAGTACTTCTGCTCTTCTCTCTTTGAGGTCTTCCTTGATCGCATCTCTGCACCGCTTTGCGAGCACGGACGTTAGCTTGCGGTTGCCTGAGGCCTGCGCCAAACCACGCTGGCGAATTAGTTCAAGAGTTTTCGAAGACATGCGTTTTTTTGTGGCTATCTCTCTCTTGGCGTTCCTCACACATTCATTGAGGTGCTGAACCAGTCGATCATATTCCATGTCAATGTTGTCAACAATGGTATCTTCCCATGTTGCCGCGATAGTGCCAAAGAGCTCCCAGTTGGTGGTCGTTCTGGGAGTTCTCTTTTTGAACTTTGCAGCCCTTTCTCCCCTCTCTGTGAAGTAGAATTTTGCACGAAGGAGACAGTGGTCCGATCCCGTTTGAAATTTTGGGACAACAACGACATCGTTCAGGCAAAACCATCGATTGAATATGATGTGGTCTATTTCGTTGTGGAATCGTCCACCGGGAGACTCCCATGTCCAACGTTTAAATTCTGCCTTCTGGAACTGTGAGTTTCCATGGATGGTCTTGGTTGTCATGATGAACTCAGACAGTCTCTCACCCTGTTCATTCCATTCTAGGCCATGGGTCCCGATGTGAAGTTCTTCAGCTGATCTTCTCGGTCATATCTTCGCATTAAAATCACCCACGATGATCTTGTAGAAGGTGTGGTCCTCTTTATAGAACTTCTCCAGCTCCATGTAGAACGTCTTCATTTCTCTTTCATCATAATGAGATGTTGGTGCATAGACAACGAAGATAGAAACTACAGGCAGTGAGCCACATCTATTCAAATGTAAATGTCCGATTCAGGTTGTTAGGCATTCGAATGAATCAATGCTCTTGGCCAAGTTTGTGTTGACAAGGAAAGCGACGCCTCCGACACCTCTTTTATTGCATGTTCTGAGGAAAAATTCTTCTCCAGTGTCGAAAACGGCATGGTGAGATTCATGCCTTCTTGTCTCCGTCACACCAATGATGTCGTACTTGATCATTCGCGCTTGTACCATAAGGTCCTCGATGGATATATCTGATGCTAGCATGCGTGCATTGAAAGTACAGACGATCATTTTTGTCTTCCTCCGTTGTGGCAGCCTAGTTCGGCCTTGAGATTTTGTTGGCCTCTCCTTTCTCATCCTTCTCAGTGCTGCCATGTCAGTGAAGCCTTTAGGGTCAGGTGAATGAGACCAGTTGTAGTTACTTGTTTTGGCATATCGAATACACAACCCACCAACCACAGTTAACAAAGGGATTCTAATTCTCTTAATTTATTTTTATTAAGTGTTTCACAATACTGTATTACATTAACTGTTCCAACACCTACCTCACCATCATTACACCTTCCCACACAATTATTTCGAATTTTTCCACCACCACCACCCAAACCTGCCCCCAAAGCAGGTCCTAAATAATTTACTTTGTATTGCTTGGTATGAAAAATCCGTGAAAAAAGATCACAAAATGTACCCTTAGAGGAAAATGTGTGAGATTGTTGTGTCTTGCCCTGGAGCTATTGAGTCTCTGTATGAGATTAATAGCATGTTGGTAAAAGTTAAGCCTTCAGTGCTATTATTATCTTTTTGATTGAGATCGGTTTCTTTCCATTTTACACCGCATAAAATTTGGTGTACTACTCTTTGTACATCAGTGGGGTAGAGTATGAGATATCCAGGAATTCTAAAATTTGTAATAGGGTGCTAGAGCTGGAGTTAAACTTTTAAATGATGGTGACTTTGAGGTCCAGATACATCTTTGCAGTTTGCTGCTGATCTTCAAGATTTATTTGTAATCTCCGGATCATGGCCATTAATGAGTTTACATGGCTGGCACAGGGGCAGTACCTGGGCGTGACTGCTAGGCTCCCCAAAGAACAGGGAGTTGGTGCCAGGAGTGTGTCACAACGAGAAAACACAAAATGAATGATCTAGGCTTTCAATTCATATCTAATTGATTTCTTTCATTGTTTGTAATAAATTACTAGTGATAAACCAGTATATTTTATTAGTCTACACCTATGAGTGAAACACTCAGAAAATGAGTCAAGTACCATTAAGCAAAAAAAAATCCATCTTATTTAATATCCTTAAAATAAAATGTTCAAAAGTTTATATAATTGGCCTGAGTGATAGCACAGCAGGTAGGGCAAATTTGCCTTGCATGTGGTCGACCTGGGTTCGATTCTCAGCATCCCATATGGTCCCCCGAGCACCTCAGGAGTAATTCCTGAGTGCATGAGCCAGGAGTAACTGCTGTACATCATTGGGTGTGACCCAAAAAGAAAAAAATGTTTATAAAATCATCACTTAATGTTGGTGGTTGGAAACAAGTTTTAACAGATTTAAGAAACTGCCTTGTTGGTCTGGTGAAGTAGCTTTAGGAAATGGTCCCATCATTGTGCATCTCCCCATCCATCCAGATTATATTTGAGGCCTGGGGATCAAGTTACCCTGGAATCTGCTGCCAGTGGTGGAGCTCACAGAGATAGTGCAGGTAGATCAGAACTCAGAGGATTCACCGTCCTGGGCTTGCAGCTCAGGGACAGGACACCTGGGGACAGAGAGCCATAGAGACTCACATGCTTTGCATAATAGAATGTTTATTAATCCTATTAATCAACTATAAAACCAAGCTCCCGGAAAAGAACAAGGCAGAGTCTCCTGCCCCCCGCCCGGCTGTTCTCACCGGGGCCCCTTGGAGGAGGGAGGGTTGAATTTCCCTCTCTGCCCCAAGCAGAGCCCTGACAGCTGAAGACCTCTGGGACCCAGGCAAAGTCATGCTGAGACCACTCTCCACACACTTGGACGAGGAACTGGCAGAGGAACCCAGGTGTGCGGGACCTTGGGCTGAGATCTCCAAGCCTGCTCGGTTCAGGACTGGGCCTTAGTAGCTAGACAGTTACACCCACCAAATGATGTGTAACCCCATCAACGGCCATCCAGAGACTATAAAACCAAGCTCCCGAAGACCTCTTATTCTCTAGTTCTCACTCTCAGAGAACCCGGCAGGCTACTGAGAGTATCATACCCACCTATATGCCTGACTAGGAACACCTGTAAAGGTGATTAGAGGCTACCCCACAAGCCTCCATCTGTCCGGGAGAGCCCAGCAAGCTACCGAGAGTATCCCGCTCGCACGGCAGAGCCTGCCAAGTTACCCGTGGCGTCGTCAATATGTCAAAAACAGTAACAATGAATTGTCCTCATTCCCCTGACCCTGAAAGAGCCCCCAATATGTCATCTAGCTACACTTGCAAGTGACAGCGATGAATGGGACGTTACTGGGCCTGCTCAAGCGAATTGAAGAACAACGGGGTGATAGTGATAGTGATTAATCCTATTAGAGCAATCTGTATGTGAGATGTAATACTGAACCATTCAATCGTCATGTTGTTTGAGATTTTGTATTTCTTTCTGTGTTATTTTAATAGAATTGTGTTTAACTTGATAGGTGTTTCAATTACTTTGACCCCTAATGCTGACATTTGCACATGAAATTTTAAGAGCATACTTTCTTGTCCCTTAGAATGAACTAAAACCCCTAATTTCATTCATCATTCATCATCCTGTTATTCGTCGATTGCCTCGAGCAGGCCCCCGTAACGTCTCTTTCATCCTAGTCCTGAGATTATATTCAAGGCTCTTTAGGAGAATGAGACCCATCATTGTTCTGGTATTTGGCATATTTGGTACGCCACGGGGAGTTTGCCAGACTCTGCCCTGTGGGAAGGCTACATTCGATAGCCTGCAAGTTTGTCCAAAGTAGGAATGAGATAATAAGATGTCATAAAAAGATGTCCTGATAAGATGTCGCGCGGCCGCAAATGCGGCCGCACATGCGGCCACACAATTCCAGGAGCTGTATTTTATAGTCTTTGAGTCTTGGCCGCTGATGGGATTACACGGCGCCAGGGGGCCAGGTGGTGGGTGTGACCCCCGCCTACTGGAATTTGGAGGATCTGGGTCGAGGATGCTCAACTCCAATCCAAGTAGGCTTGGAGATCTCGGCCCTGGAACCCGCGTGTCTTTGTCCCTCTGCCAGTACCTTCATGTGTGTGGAGAGTGGTCTTGGCATGGTGGTGGCTGGTCCTGGAGGTGTTCCGCTGCCGGAGCCCTGGTCGGGGCGGGGAGGAAAGCTCAACCCACTCCCCTCCAAGGGACCCCGGCGAGGAACAGCCAGACGAAGGGGCAGGAGACTGCACTGGTCTCATCCGGGAGCTGGATTTTATAGTCTCTGAGTCTTTGTTGAGCTTTCCTCCCCGCCCCGACCAGGGCTCTGGCAGCGGAAGACCTTCAGGACCAGCCACCACCATGCCGAGACCACTCTTCGCACACATGAAGGTACTGGCAGAGGGACAAAGCCACGCGGGTTCCGGGGCCGAGATCTCCAAGCCTACTCGAATTGGAGTTGAGCATCCTCCACCCAGATCCTCCACATTCCAGTAGGCGGGGGTCACACCCACCACCTGGCCCCCTGGCGCCGTGTAATCCCATCAAAACCCCTAATGCATCATGGAATTAGCGGTACAGTTATGTGACACGCGCTTTGTCTAGGTTCCATGAATTTGGGGGTCAGGGTGGGACTTCAGGTGTCACTTCTCAGGGCTTGCACACTGTACATCTGCAGCATGTGTGAGTCTTTGCATTAGGACCAGAACTCGGGCCCAATAAATTATGTACTGAGAACCCATTAATGGGTCTTCCTAAGCATCATACAGGATCGGGATTCCTCAGTGATTACCACCAAGAATAGCATCCTGAGGTTCGTGGTCATCTTTTGGACACTGAGTTGTTCACAGGACAGAGCAGGTTTTGGTATTACTGATCAGGCCAACCACACCAGGAAGGTCACGTAGGCATAATCGTCTTCCTTGTCCTCACACAAACGCTTCATCAGAAAGAATGTACATCTAACAACTACCTGTATACTTACAAATAATGCTGCTACAGTTGAAGGAATGGTCATCCTTGGAAAGTGTCTGAATAAACTCTGAAATTTGATTGACCTGTGATTGCACTAAAATAAGTCAGAATTGACTGAGTCAATTACAGTGTGTGTTTGGACCCAGGTTTTGGGCGTACAGTGGGAGAACAGGAGCCATCACACAGGGACACGGAGGGGCAGAAGCCTGGCTACAGGCTATAGGCTCTGGGTGCCTAGGATTGGTCAACAGGGACCTGAGATATGGGGACTCTCCTCTCCAGCTGCCCGTTCCCCCCCAGCAATTCCTGTTTCCTGAGAGCTCCTCAGCATGTTTCCTGGGCTGGAGGAAGAGGTCCGACTCTCACAGGGCCCCAGGGACATGCCTGAGTGCTCTGAGCCACAGTCAGCACCTCCTCCCAGGGAGTCCACACACCAGCCTCCCCAAATTCTCCTCCATTCTCTACAGAGGCTCCCCCATGCAAATCTGCAATCAGGACCCAGGATTAAAATCACGTTCACGGGGCTGGAGCACAGCGGGTAGGGCATTTGTCTTGCATGCAGCCAAAATGGCCGACACAGGTTCGATTCCCAGCATCCCATATGGTCCCCTGAGTACCTCCAGGAGCAATTCCTGAGTGCATGAGCCAGGAGTAACCCCTGAGCATCACTGGATGTGACCCAAAAAACAAAAAAAAAACACGTTCACACTCACCCCCACTCGGGCTCCCTCTCCCCCTGACATTGTGTCTGAGGTCATAGACCTTATGGGCAGGAGCATGCATCAGTGATGGTTCCTCCTCTTTCTGGTGGCAGCTCCCGGATGTGAGTATGCCCTGGACAGAGGCTCAAAGGTGGGCATGGGGTCTCTGAGCCCGTGACTCACTGTGGGTCTCTGTCCCCTGGTGTCCTGTCCCAGGTACAGCTGCAGGAGTCGGGCCCAAGGCTGGTGATGCCCTCAGAGACGCTGACCCTCACCTGCTCGTCTCCGGATTCTCTGTAACCAACTACGGTGTATGCTGGGTCTTCCAGGCCCCCAGAAATGGGCTGGATTGGATTCGTGGTATATGGAGTGATGGAAGTACATACTATAAACCGACTCTTCAGTTCCGAGTCAGCATTTCCAGGGACAACTCCAAGAACCAAGCTTACCTAAAACTGAGTAACTCAGTAACTGAGGACACAGCTTTGTATTATTGTGCAAAATACACACAGTGAGGGCAAGTCCCTGTGAGCCCAGACACAAGCCTGCTGAGGAGACAGGGGAGCTGCAGGGGTGCGTGTGACCACCAGGGGGTGCTGTGATCCAGGGATTCCAGGGATGTGCTTGGAGGCAAGGGGAGAGGGGGGAGAGAGGCTGTAAAGGGGGGGCGGATTCTTTATTCTTTAGTTCAAATATATGAATAAAATTTAATATATTACCTAAATACATTTTAATACTTTTTTTTTTGCTTTTTTTTGGGGGGTGGTCACACCTGATGATTCACAGGGGTTACTCCTGGCTCATGCACTCAGGAATTCTGGTGGTGCTACGGGGGGACCATATGGGAAGCTGGGAATCGAACCCGTGTCGACTGCAAGGCAAACACCCTACCCGCTGTTCTATCACTCCAGCCCCTTAATACGGTCTAGTAATTGCTTTCTCTCCTATTACAAATTTGCTTATTTCTCTTCCTTTCTCAGAGTCCACTAGAGACTGTTCTCTCCTGCTAGGTCAGGTGTTGATTTTTCTTTGATCAAGATCATTCCTTTTCACAGAAAGGAGAGATTTCTCTCCTTCCCTTCTTACTTTCACTGAGGGAACACGATGACAATAGTCTGAAAATTGATGCTTGTGAGTCACAAACTACCTGAGCTTCTTCCAGTACCAAATACCCACAGACCCTCACACTCTGCTGTGGCCCCTGTGCTTGATCTTCTTTCCAGTGGTCTAAACCCCCACCTGACTGCTCTCGGGAACCCCAGAGTGTGGTCAGGGGCGATTATCATTGGATACTGTCCACCCTAACGCTCTTCTCCGTGTACCACAGTTGAATAAGATTGTCTGTATTTGTCCTTCTCCCTCTGACAAAATTTACTTAATCTGATAGTCTCTAGTTCCATCCATGTTGCAGAGAACGCTGATATTTTGTCTTTTCTTTTTCTATTTTTAACAACTGCACAGTATCCCTTTTTGTATATACACCACAACTTCTTACCCATGAAACTGACTTTAAGCATTAGGGTCATTTCCATGTCCTAGTCAGTATATCAAATGCTTCAGTGTATGCTTTCTTATAACTTCTTAATTTGATATTTTCACCTTTTGGTGAAGGTATCTAGCTTGAATCAGTTTCTTATATGGAAACTCTATTTTCACTCTTTAGAGAAATCTCCTAACCCATACTCGACTGGCAGGGTGAGTATTAATCGGTACTTTCATTGTTTGTTATTATTTTTATAGCTTTCTCTTTGATAGTCACGTAAGATTGGAATAGCTTTCCCTCATTTTTCTCCCTCCTTTTAGAAAGCTCATGTGACCCATTTTAAAAGCCCAGGACTGAGAGTAATACATGACGCCTTTAGTCATGAGTAAAACCCATAATATATCCCTAGAGTGGAAGGCTACTGAGAGTAAATCTCTGTCATCACACCCTGCATACACTTACACAAACAGGAGGCACTGCAGAGAGCTTGAGGGAGGGGTGAAGTGTTGGGGGAGGAATAAAATGGGTTAAGGGGAAACACTGGAGTGAGGGGTTCATCCACTGTTTTGAGTGTGATTATCACTGCACAGGTTTGCCTATATACGTCAGTGCTCTGAAACATAAATGTCCTATAACTCATTATTCTGTGTAGGGCGCAGACTCAAAATAATGCTTACAGGGTAAGGATAGATGGAGCCAAAACTGATGTTAAGAATCACACTTCATGCACCTCCGTGCACCCTGGTTCCAGCATACTTCAGGTGAACACAAAATTAGAATAAAGACAACTTTTTCTCAATACACGGAAAAAGTTCTTGACAGTTGTATAGTCTATATTTTGTTTATATTGTTGGTTTTGTTTTTCTCTTCATTTAGTTTTGGTTTTAGGTCTAGACCCAGTGATGCTCATGTTTCTTCCTGGACCTGTACTCACGAACTACTCTTGAATGTTCTTGACTACATGGAACATAGGGGATTGAACCTGGGTTCGCCGTGTGCAAAGAAAGTGCCCTACCACCATACTATGTCTATGTCCCTGTTGGTTTAGTTTTGTCATTTGTGCCACTTTGGGCATATTCCTGGCTCTATATGCAGTGGTCCTGTTAGGTGCATCGGAAACCACATGAAGTGCAGGGAATGAACCTGATGAACCACATGCAGGGGTCGAACCTTCCTCCTCTACTGCCTCTGCATCTCTAGTTACAGAGACGATACTTGTGAACAGAGACCAACCGTGGGATGCTGTGAGTATGAACAGACAGACAGACTAAAGAGAGAAAGGGTGGCGCTCAGGGGACTAACTCCCTAGTGGACTGATAGCTCCAAATGCCCATCACATTGAGAGTTACTGCTTAGAACCAGTAATCGTCAGGAGACGACATCCTTAGGTGAATTTTCTAGCTTAGTCTGTCTGGGCTTAGCTCTTACACATCTGAGGGTCTTAGGTAATTGGGACAAATACATTTAAGCCCAGAACTATTTCCTCTGAGATAAAGTACAAAAACAGCCAACACATGGGCTTCCTACAGTGGAATTCAAAGCATCCTGTTATCCAGTCATTCAGCCTTACTCCTGATTCTATCTTAACACTTGGTTCCCAAAACATTGACAACTGTGAGTGACTCAGTGGATTACTTTTGTCTAAACAGAGGGAACAACTCTTAAAATATAATTTGAATAGTAGTAGCACCGTCCTCTCATTGTTTATCGATTTTGCTCGAGCAGGCACCAGTAACATCTTCATTGTGAGACTTATTGTTACTGTTTTTGACACATCAAATACGCCAAGAGGAGCTTGTCAGGCTCTGCTGTGCAGGCAGACTCTCTTAGTGGGATGGAGGAATCAAACCCAAGTTGGCCACATGTAAGGCAAATGCCCTACACATTGTGCTATCGTTCCAGCCCCAGTAAAACACATACCAGGGAGTCGAATATTCTAAGTACATTGTAAAAGCCATCTAAACTTTTATGTGTCATATTATATCATTAAATAAAAGTAATACTGTACACATCATAAGATTTGTATTAAAAATAAACATTAAAGTATATCAATTAAATTGGTTGTCATGTATTAATCGCCTACTGAAATAGTAGAGTTTCTGAATCTTTTCCTGGTCACAGGCACCCCCAGAACCCCTCACCTGCTCTGGAGTCCTTCCTTCTCTCTAAAAGTTCAAAGAGAACTTTTTATAGAGAAGGAGGACATGCAAATAAGACTCTCCACAGTGATGAAAACAGCCCAGCCCAGCCTCAGCTCCAGGAGAGGCATCAGTTCAGGAGTTCCCAGGGGCTCCATCCTGAACTCAGACAGAACCAACATGGCATGTGGGCTGAGCTGGCTTCTCCTAGTGGCTGTGTTAGGAGGTAATTCATGGGCGACAGAGACACGGAGCGTGGGAGAGATAGGAGAGGCAGATCCTCTGTGAGAGAAGACTTTCCTGACCAGGATGTCTTTGTGTTTGCAGGGGTCCAGTGTGAAGTGCAGCTGCTGGAGTCTGGGGGAGACTTGGTGCAGCCTGGGGGGTCCCTGACACTCTCCTGTGCAGTCTCTGGATTCACCTTTGGCAACTATGGGATGAGCTGGGTCCGTCAGGCTCCAGGGAAGGGCCTAGAGTGGGTCTCAAGCATAAGTAGTAAAAGTAGTTATATATACTATGCCGACTCTGTGAAGGGCCGATTCACCATCTCCAGAGACAACAGCAAGAACACGCTTTCTCTGCAAATGAACAACTTGAAGGAGGAGGACACGGCCCTGTACTACTGTGCAAGACACAGTGATGGAAAGGCCCTTTGGGCCCAGACACAAACCACCTGCAGAAGGAAGCAGGCTGAGCTTCAGGGGTGCAGGCCCTCAGGAGACTCTGAGGGCTCTCCCCTGAGGAAACGTTGTTCATGACCAGATGAATCATGTTTCTATGGAGATCAGGACTGACCTGTCTCTCAGCTCTCAGATGACTGTATGGGTTCCTTATCCTGTGGGTTGTGGCCCTGAGTCCTCCATCGCCACTGAGGGCTGGAAGAAGTTTGTCTCACTCTCTGCCTCATGATGATATTTTTACTAATAGGACCATGACTTTCCTGGGGCTTGAGGAGCACATTATTCTCTTGTAGAAATTAAAATGACACTGTAGGTATTATGGTCTCAAGGGAAGGGTCGCTTGTCGGAAAGAGAAATCCTGGTGTCCACTCAGCTGTGTTCTGGTTCCTTCCTTCTGCTGTCACACACACACACACTCTGTGGCCACTGACCTCTACCCTCTGACCTGCACCATGTAGCCTCTACCTGGTCTTCCTAAACCTTGGAGTCCTGCTCTCTGGGAAGGGCTGACCTCCCATGCCTCATCCACTCACAAATGGACATTCAGTTTTCATCATTCCCTCTCCACTCCTCAGCCCTTTTAGAGGAGAGACCAGGTACTGTGACATGGGCAGCGCTGACACCTTCACAGTGAACAAGAGGCAGGACCCAGAGCATCGATGCTCTCCCTGAGGCCCCACTCTCCTGGCACCCCGATATATCCCACAGTCCAGAGCCCAGGTAACCTCCTTACACTGATTCTCCATATGGAGACCATAGCAGATATGACTTGTAATGAACTTCTCATTTTGGATAAACCTCAATTTCATGTCTTTCCTCCCAAGACAGAGAAGGCGTAGAGATTAGAATCTACATTCATCCCTCCTGTCACGTGGTGACCCCACTGAGCAGCATTCTTGTATCGGTGACCTTCCAAAGACACCTGTTTAACATCACAAATTCAGTCCTCTTCACTTAGAGAACTGGAACAGTTTTATATGTTCAATGTCAATAATAAAGGCAAGATTGAAAGTATGTTTTACTAGAAATCACACACTCATCCAAAATAACACATGACTAAATTGGGATAAAAATGATAACTTCCTAATCATCACAAAAACCTGCTATTATCTAAATACAGACAATAGATGTTTTCTCTGCTTTGGGGGCCATGCCTGAGAGTACTTCGTGTTTACTTTCTCTGTGTGTGCTGGTCCTCCCTGTAGTACTCAGGGTATCAGGATAGTGGCACTGGAAAATGAACTTGGGGCACTCACATGCACAGCATGAGGCCGTTCCATTGCGCCTGCCCAAACTGCTCTTAAGAACAAAATTGTAAAAGGGTTTCTGTCTAGCTAGGAGTATCTAATACTGAGAAATACAAAATAAATTATTTAGGGTTTTGTTCATTTTTAATTCTTTTTTTTTGCAATTCTAAAGCATTTTTATTTAAGTAATCCCTCATGAGAAAGGATCAAGATTAGCCAATCAACAGAGGCATTTACACTATACAAGCCCAATTTTTTCCTGGTGTGATATTTTCAAAGATTGAAATTAAAAAATGTATAGTTTAGATTACATGTTTATAGCAGCATTAACAATTATGATTTTGATATAATTATCACACCTCATGCCCCCCAAAGCACAAATGACCCTCCATCAATGTCCCTATGCTACGTCAAGTCCACTTCTTCATTCCATTCCTACCCATTCCACAGGGGGCCTTGCTTGGCGATCTCAGTTCTGTAATCCAGGGTCAAGGGTGTCTTATCATTTGATACTCTCTACTCCCATTTTCTTTATATAACACAGATGAGTGAGATCATTTGGCATTTGCTCTTCTCCCTTTTATTTTATTCAACACGATACCTTCCAGCTCCCTCCAAATTGCCAGGAATTAGAAGATCTATTTTTTTCTTACAGTTGCATGGCGTTTCACAGTGCATGTGTGATACCTGTAAACATACCACAACTTCTTGATCCGTCCATTTGTCACTGGCCACGTATCCTGGTTATTGCAGTAAGCGCTGTCATGAATTACGGGTGGATACATAGCTTTACGAAGGATGTTTTTGTATACATACCCCCAAACTTAACATCCTGTGGGTTTCATCTTCAATAGGATTTTCATTTTTTAATGGAAGACAGCAGTAAATAGTGCAAAAAGACTTGAAGTCGCACCTTTCAGACCTGAAAGTCATGGTTAGTGGGAGGAAAGACAGGTCTAAAAAAGGGATGTCAAAAGACCACGTGGCCTCCCACCTACCAGATGGTCAGACTTCTTCATCAAGATCATGCATGATCGGTTTGAGGCTCTTCATGTTCCTAGAGCGAACAGACGCCATTGGGCTACACTAGCATGCGACAGGGACAAAAGGAGACGTTATTGGCACCCGCTCGAACAAATCGACCTTTAACGGGAAGTTAAGTGATTTAAGTGATTAAGTGAATAATTATCTCAGTCTTCTGGCGCTCTGTGGAATTAGGGGTGAACTTATTGGACACAGCACACTTAATGTACTCCATTCTTTGGTGTGGAGTGGGTAGAGACACACCCTGTCTGCTCATAACACTTGAACCTTTATCAAATGTGTGTATCTCAGAACCAGAAGTAGTATTTTGTTTCAACACTTTGTGTCCTGAGCCTCCACCCACACCCCCCTAAGACACACACACACACACACACACACACACACACACACACCAAGAATCCTTTCAAGAACTGATACGATTTCTCTGTGATTACCTCCAAGAACAGGGTTCTGAGATTCTGGGTGGGGATTTATACACAAGGCAGAGCAGGTTCAGGTGCTCATGGGCAGGCCAAGCACACCCGACGAAGGTCATCTAGGAAGAAGCTCTTCCATGTCCCAACACAGACTCCACCAGAGAGAATGCACAAATCCTCCCCATAAGCACTTTGACATCAACGATCACTTCTTTGTAGAATGGTGAGATCCTGGTAGTGAATCCGCAATACAGCTCACGGAGGATCTTGATGTATTGGGCTTGAATGCCCTGATTGGCTAGGGCTTCAAAGACCGCTTCTGTCTCAACAGAATCAAAGGCCTTCTTTAAATCAATGAACGTTAAACAGAGCGGCACCTTGAACTCCCGAGAAACCTCAATGAGTTTGGTTATTGTGTGCTTATGGTCGATGGTGCTGAATCCTTTGCGGAACCCGGCTTGCTCGCATAGTTGTCCTTCTTCTAGTGTTCTGCCAATCCTATTTAGGAAGACTCAAGTGAACAACTTGTAGATGACAGACAATAGGCAGATCGGGCGATGGTTGCCAATGTCATGGAAGTCTCCCTTCTTGAACAGTAGTACGGTCCTGCTGGTTTTCCATTGGGATGGAACCTTGCATTCAGACAGGTAGCGAGTGAAGAGCCGAGCCAGTGTATTGATGAGTACTGATGGCAGGTTCTTCAGGTGTTCAGGTCTGACCTTGTCTGGGCCAGGTGCTGTTTGTTTCTTTACCAACGAAATGGCGTGTCGGATTTTGGAAGGGAGAATGTTGGGAACGACATATCCATCCTGTGGAATTTGGTATGATGGCAAGTGGACATGGCTATCAAAGAGATTTGAGTAGAAGTCATGGATAATCTTCTCCACTGCCGTTCTGGAGGATGTGATGGATCCATCAGGACGTCGGAGGGCAGTCATCTTGGTCTTGTAGTTGGCAAAGCACAGGAGGGCGTTATGAATACTTTTCCCAGCACTTCTGCTCTTCTCCCTTTGAGGTCTTCCTTGATCGCATCTCTGCACTGCTTTGCGAGCACGGACATTAGCTTGCGGTTGCCTGAGGCATGCGCCAAACCACGCTGGTGAATTAGCTCAAGAGTTTTCGAAGACAGGCTTTTTTTGTGGCTATCTCCTTCTTGGCGTTCCTCGCACAATCATGGAGGTGCTGAACCAGTCGATCGTATGCCTCGTCAATGTTGTCAACAATGGCATCTTCCCACGTTGCCACAATAGTGCCAAAGAGCTCCCAGTTGGTGGTCTTTCTGGGAGTTCTCTTTTTGAACTTTGCAGCCCTTTCTCCCCGCTCTGTGAAGTAGAATTTTGCATGAAGGAGACGGTGGTCCGATCACATTCGAAATTTTGGGACAACAGAGACATCGGTCAGGCAAAAGTGTCCATTGAATATGATGTGGTCTATTTCGTTGTGGAATCGTCCACCAGGAGACTCCCATGTCCAACGTTTAGATTCTGCCTTCTGGAACTGTGAGTTACCATGGATGGTCTTGGTCGACATGATGAACTCAGACAGTCTCTCACCCTGTTCGTTCCATTCTAGGCCATGGGTACCGATGTGAAATTCTTAATGTGAAGTTCTTAATCTGTTTTTAATGGCCCAATAAATATCAATGAAATTCTGACCAGAATAAAAAAAAACCAAAAAACTGGATATATGTATCTGCCCACCTCTCATATGATGTAAGATTAATAAAACATATATAAAGCTCTTGTAAAAAACAATAAAAAAACATATAAAGTGGGGATTTTAAATAGATACAACTTAAAGTAGACTTTGAGGCAGAAAAATCTATGAACAAATTCTCCCCATCACTTATCAGACACATGCAAATCAAAACAATAATGAGATATTACCTCATAGCAGGGAGAAGGGTATACATCACAAAGAACCAAAACATTCTGTGTTAGCATAGATGTGGTGGAAAGGCAATCCTCGTTCTCTGCTGGTGAGAATATCAACAGGATTGACCTCTTTGGAAAAAACTAGGATATTGCCCAGTATACTAATATTTGAGTTTCTATATGACCCAGAAATTCCACTCTAGTCTTTAATCCCAAAGTACCCAAAACTTTAGTTTGAAAATACATTTGCATACCTATAATTACTGCATCACAATATTTTATTCACAATAACCAAATCTAAATGAGACCCGTTTTATTTACTGTTCTTCCTGAATTAACATATGCCTCAGAAACCTGGACCCTACAAAAACAGAATGAGAACATTGTTCCGGTCTCCCAAAGAGGAATCAAAAGAGCTATGCTTGGAGTATCACGGTTCACCCAAATGAGAAAAAGAATTCTGAGTCCGAACCTCTGTCGACAGTCAAGAATCAGGGACGCTGTCTCATTTGCCAAGGCGTCGAAAATCAGATGGGCTGGACACATAATGAGATTTGGAGACAACCACTGGACTAGAGCCATTACTAAGTGGATTCCACAGGACGTCAAAAGACCGTGTAGCCGCCCACCTAAGAGATGGTCAGACTTCTTTGTCAAGACCCTGGATGATTGGTTTAAGGCTCTTCATGTTTCTCAAATAAACAGACGCCATTGGGCTACAATAGCTTGCGACAGGGATGAATGGAGATGTTACTGGCGCCCATTCGAGTAAATTTATGAGTAATGGGAAGTCAAGTGATCAGGTGAATCAAATCTAAAACAACCTGAAAGTCTTAGAACAGAAAAATGGATAAAATACAGTACATTTGCGCAATGGAATATTATGTAGCCACCAGGAAAAATTAAGTTTTGAAATTCGCTTATAAATGGAAGGACATGGAAAGTATCAGGCGGAGTGAAATGAGTAAGATGGATAGAAACGGATATAGAATAATGGCACTCTTATGTGGGATTTAAACATTTTTATAAAATTAATAAGAGGCTAGAAAACACAGGGGTCAGAAGAACTGGTCAATGGTTGGAATCTTGCTACAACTGTGCGTGGGGTGGGGGGCAAAGGACAGAGAAGGAACAGTATGATAGAAAGAGTTAGATATGATCACTTTGGACAAGAACTGAGTGTTGAAAGTAGCTAAAGGGATATACATATACATGATAACCTTTCAGTGTCTGCATTCAATTCATAGACTAGACAGACAGAGAGAGAGAGAGAGAGAGAGAGAGAGAGAGAGAGAGAGAGAGAGAGAGAGAGAGAGAGAGAACCCATATACGATACTAGGGATCAATAAAGGAGACAGATGGCTCACATGAAGATGACCAGATTCTGTGTGTGGGTGGGCTATCTCACTTTCTTGTCAATTCTGTGCCATTTCTCTCTGTCTGTCTCACTGTCTCTGTCTCTCTCTTTCTCTCACACATGCACACAAACATTGAATTTCTTTAAGAAAATTTCTTTAGATAATATCATTTTACTTCTTTCTCCATCTCTATTTTCCTGGTATTCACTGAAAATCAGAAAGCGAATCTCTGAGTTTCACTTGTTCAGATTTTCATGTGTGCTGGGTGGAAAGATGCTTTCCAGACTTCTAACATGTCTGACCAGAAATCAGAACTCAATGATTTTTCCCATTTGGAGAAGCCCATGTGCTCTAATGAGCACAGCTCTCTCTTTCTCTCTCCCCTTGCATTTCTCTAAGTAATTTTCTTTAAGTAATACTTTTCTTTATCACTGAAAAAGTCAGAGTTCAAAACATATGTGCCGCTAGGCTTTATTAATCTCATCCTAGTCATTTCTTTTTTATTTATATTTGTTCCACTAATACATCTATAGAATAAACTTGTTGGCAGTTGTGTTACACTCTTGCGTCAATTTTGAGGTCTTCATTAACAGCAAATTTCATATAAATTTTTGTTTAAAAATCTTTATGTAATACTCAAATAATCTTTTAGTTTGATGGTCTATATTATTTTTATTTTACTGAATTATTCATAATCTCATCAAAGAACACTCAATGTCACTCTCAATTTTTATATGTATATAACTATTTGATTTGCCAATATTTTACTAGGATGCATCTACTTGAGGGATTCCTGAGCAAAGAGGAAGAAGTAGACCTCAGAAATTCTGGGTATGGCTCAAAACCCAAACATAAGTTGCATAAAAGAATATCATTTGTGAACAAGCTTCTGAAGTGAAGTTCCAGTATTCAATCCTCTGGTAGAGATAACAAGAAGTTAATGCCCCTGAAAGCCCAGAGGCTCTAACTGCAGGATGGGGACCGGTAGCAAGGGGCGCCAAGTCCCAACAGCACACAATTGTAGGCTTGAAGGGGTGCAGAGATGAGAGGAGCTTCTCCTCAGAAACACGAATACAGTATGACTGAAGTCTAATCATGAACAGCTTTTTAATGGTGTATCTCATGGTGATTTAATTAAAAAAAATTGGGGCCAGAGCGATAGCACAGCGGTAGGGCGTTTGCCTTGCACGCAGCTAACATGGCCAACCCGAGTTCGATTCCTCCACCCCTCTCAGAGAGCCCGGCAAGCTACCAAGAGTATATCGCCCGCACGGCAAAGCCTGGCAAGCTACCCGTGATGTATTCGATATGCCAAACACAGTAACAACAAGTCTCACGATGGAGACGTTACTGGGTCCGCTCGAGCAAATCGATGAACAATGGGAGGACTGTGCTTAAAAACTCCAAAATTAAATTTTGCTTTCTTGGGAAAACCAAAATTAAGTATAGGATACCCGAAGAAATTGTGCATAATTATGTTTTGAGAGGAACATTTATCATGTTGATAAGGCAGTAAAATCTGTATAGAGGTGGTGTTTCTGCACTTCTTAATGTTGCCAATGGAAACCACTGGGGCATGAAGATGGTTTTGTACTCTCATTTTAGTATCGCTTGGGGAGTTACAGGATCCCAGAAATAACCTCAAAACTCAGTTGTGCCTATATGTGTCCACACTATACAGATGTGGGGAGCCCTCAGTGAAAGGGCTTGGCCCTCCAGAGGGGGAGCTCTGTGTGCAGAGTCCTGGAACAGGGCAGGGTCTCATCTCCTCAAACAAGGGTCAAAACGTGGACCTCTTCACTCCCCTTGAGGATGGACCCAGTGACTTCCACCAGCCCCTTCTCAGGTTGGACCAGGCCTTCAGCTATCATTTCTCCATCCTCATGAATATGCAAATTGCACGAGGGACACTGAGTTAAACACAGATGTGTCTGTGTCCTGACAATCTCACACAGCAGGCACACCCACACCTTCAGAAGCCCTTGAGTGCACGGTCCTCACCATGGACTGGACCTAGAGAATTCTCTTCCTTGTGGCAGTGGCTGCAGGTAAGCATCCCCATGCCTTGGGCTGAGGCAACGGGGCCAGTCAAGTGGAGCCCACCCACTCCTATCTGCTGTCCACAGGTGTGAACTCGAAGGTGCAGCTGGTGCAGTTGGGGGCTGAGGTGACAAAACCTGGAACATCAGTGAAGATATCCTGCAAGGCGTCTGGATACACCTTCACCAACTACTGGATGAACTGGGTGCAGCAGGCCCCAGGACAAGGGCTCGAGTGGAAGGGAAACATATATCCTGGTAATAGTGATACAAACTATGCACCGAAGTTCCAGGGCAGACTCACACTCACTGCAGACATGTCCACAAACACAGCCTACATGGAACTGAGCAGGCTGAGCACTAAGAACGTGGCCGTGTATTACTGTGCGAGACACACAGTGTGACAACCACATCTTCAGTGTGTCAGAAAACTGAGGGGGAGGCAGCTGTTCTGGGTGAGGAGATAATGGGGACGCTGATCCCCCTTCTTTCCTCCTCAGAAAGTCAGGGTCTGAGACACAGAATGGAGCTCACAGGGCCAGGCTTCATCTGAGGGAAAGGCTCAGGATCTCTCTCTGTCCTTCAGCAACAGCCCAGAGGAAGATGGCTTCTCTGTAGAACACCTGGTGTCATTTGTATTTTCTTCTAGAATTTTTCAGTGGATAGCCCCCGATGGCACAAGAAGAACCACATAAAAGTTTAGACTGGTGTCACATTCATGGACTGCAGATCTAATCATGGCAGACTACTATTGTCATACATTTTATCTTAAATTCTGTGTCTTAGGGGCTGGAGCGATAGGACAGGGGCTAGGGCATTTGCCTTGCACGCGGCCAAACCTGGTTTGATTCCCAGCATTCCATATGGTCCTCAAAGCACAGCTAGGAGTGATTCCAGAGTGCATGAACCAGGAGTAACCCCTGTGCAACCCCGGGTGTGACCTAAAAAGGAAAAAAAAATCTGTATCTAAGCAAAAAAAAAAAAAATACTCAGATACATGGGCTGGAGCGATAGCACAGCGGTAGGGCGTCTGCCTTGCACACAGCCAACATGGCCGACCCGAGTTCGATTCCTCCGCCCCTCTCGGAGAGCCCAGCAAGCTACCGAGAGTATTCGATATGCCAGACACAGTAACAACAAAGTCTCCAATGGAGATGTTACTGGGCCCACTCGAGCAAATCGACGATCAACGGGAGGGCCTTTACCTTTTTACTTTTAAAATAAAATTTGAGGATTGGCAAGATCCTCATATGGAGTTTCTGTGAAGCCCTGCCCCTCTGTGCATGTTTGTATCTCCATTTTTCTGAGTCATATCCAGCCTTGGATAAGGGACAGTGGAGGAGATGACCCTATATTAAAGGGATCATAGTCAGATTTCTACTTTATGTGGTGGTAAAGAAATGGCCAGGGTCTGTGAAGTTCTGATGTTGGGACACCTAAACCCACCTCAGGGAAAGGTGGTGACCCAAGCACAGACACACTGTCTGGGGTGTGCCCAGGAGGGCTGGCAGTAGCAAGGACCAGCAGACAGGATCTGGATCTGGATCTGGATCAAGGCCTCAGGGGCTGATCCCTCCACCCCAGGTTCATGAATCCCAGCTAAGTTTACCTGGGTCTGACCTCACCAATTGACCAATATTCCTGGGAAATATATGATATTGAATGAGACATTAATTTTGTGCATGCGTTGAAATCTGGGAATAATCGCAATTTATCACTTTTTCTCAACTGACATCAAGGACATATATACATGAACTATATTCATGCAAAAAAAACACTAGAGAAGCTTCAGACAGCATGACTACGTGATGGGCTATCCGTCATTCAGAACCACAGTATTACTGAAAATATAGGTGCTTCCATTGTTGAAGTATGGCCATTTCTTTTTATGCAGCTCCAAGAATCATACCTGCATTTTGAAAAATGTTACAAAATTTTTTCAGGATGGATATGAAGTTCCCAATTTTCTCCTTTCGGAAATCCGACATGCCATTTTGTCGGTAAAGAAACGAACAGCACCTGTCCCAGACAAGGTCAGACATGAACACCTGAAGAACCTGCCATCAGTACTCATCAATACACTGGCTCGGCTCTTCACACGCTATCTGAATTCAAGGTTCTGTCCCAATGGAAAAACATCAGGACTGTACTACTGTACAAGAAGGGAGACATTCATGACCTTGGCAACTATTGCCTGATCTGCCCATTGTCTGTCATCTACAAGTTGTTCACTCGAGTCATTCTGAATAGGATTGGCAGAACACTAGATGAAGGACAACCATGTGAGCAAGCCAGGTTCCGCAAAGGATTCAGCACCATCGACCATATCCACACGATAACCAAGCTCATTGAGGTTTCTCAGGAGTTCAAGATGCCACTCTGCCTAACATTCATTGATTTAAAGAAGGCTTTTGATTCTGTTGAGACAGAAGCAGTCATTGAAGTCCCAGCCAATCAGGACATTCAAACTCAATACTTCAGGATCCTCCATGAGCTGTATTACAGATTCACTACCAGGATCTTACCATTCTACAAAGAAGTGATCATCCATGTCAAGAGAAGAGTTCGGCAGGGTGATGCCATTTCACTGAAAATCTTCAGTGCCACACTCAAGAACATCATGTGACAACTGGAATGGGAAGGAACGGGAGTGAAAGTAAATAAATGGTCGGCAACTATACCACCTTTGCTTTGTTGATGACATTGTTCTAACAACACCAAACATTAGCCAAATGGCACAAATGTTGGCTGACTTGACCGTGAGTGTGGAAAGGTCGAATTGCAGCTGAATTTCACGAAGACAACGTTTATGAGAAACAGTCTTGTTCCTGACATTCCATTCACTGTCAACGGGACAAATATCTCTGAATGCAACAGTTATATATACCTAGGTCGAGAAGTCAACATGACAAATGACCCGGAACCTGGGTTGTGGAGGAGGAAGAGAGCGGCTTGGAATGCCTTCACGAACGTCGAAGAAATAGCTAAGAGGACAAAGAACCATTGGCTCCTGACACATCTCTTTGATTCCACTGTTCTTCCTGCATTAACATATGCCTCAGAGACCTGGGCCCTACGAAAACAGGATGAGAACTCTATTCAGGTCTCTCAAAAAGGAATCAAAAGACATATGCTTGGAGTATCACGCTTCACTCAAATGAGAGAAAGAATCCGGAGTTCTGACCTCCGTCAATGGTCAAGAATCAGAGACGCTGTCTCATTTGTCAAAACGTCAAAAATCAGATGGGCTGGACACGTAATGAGATTTGGAGACGACTTCTGGACTAGAGCCGTTACTGATTGGATTCCACAGGACGTTAAAAGACCTTGTGGCCTCCCACCTACTAGATGATCAGACCTCTTAGTCAAGACCCTGAACGATTGGTTTGAGGCTCGTGTTCTTAGAACGAACAGACGCCACTGGGCTACACTAGCACACGACAGGGACAAATCAAGACATTACTGATGCCCACTCGAGCAAATCGATGATTAACGAGAAGTCAAGTGATCAAGTGATGTAAAAATTATATCATCCAAATATGGACAATCTATAATTATCTTTGACTTGGAGAACACACCTGAAGTGCTATGTATTTACTTCCTGTCTGTGTCCTGGTTCCACCTGTTGTGCTCAGGTATCAATTAGTGGTCCTGGAAAATGATCTTGGGACACTTATGTGGAGAGCATTTCATTGAATCCATCTGAATTGCTATTATGAACAAAATTAGAGGCTACCTCTTTCATCCAGGACTATCTAATAATAAGGTAAAGGTAAAGGTAAAGGCCCTCCCGTTGATCATCGATTTGCTCGAGCGGGCCCAGTAACGTCTCCATTGGAGACTTTGTTGTTACTGTGTCTGGCATATCGAATACTCTCGGTAGCTTGCCGGGCTCTCCGAGAGGGGCGGAGGAATCGAACTCGGGTCGGCCATGTTGGCCGCTTGTAAGGCGAACGCCCTACCCGCTGTGCTATCGCTCCAGCCCTATTATTATTATTATCTAATAATAAAAAATTAGATAAAATTATTATTATCTAATAATAAAAATACACATTATTATTATTATCTAATAATAAAAAAACACAAAATCATGATCTGGGCTTTCATTCTTTTCTAATTAATTTCTTACCACCTTTCTAATAAATTCCAAATGATAAACAAGGATATTTTACTATAAATCTGTAAGGGTGAAATACCTACAAAATGTGTCAAGAAGCATTGAAAATAGAAATGCATCTTCAAATTATGCACCAGTCCAGAAATGCATGCTGAAAATAATTTTTTTTAATATTTTATAAAAGGAAGCTCAGATAGAGAAGAGAGCACCAAATAAAGGGTGTTGTGAGGACCCTCCCAGGGTGGGAGAATCACGCTGAAAGTAGTCTATAGACCAAACATGATTGCCACTCAATGCCTCTCTTGCAAAACACAGTACCCAAAAGAAGAGAGAGAGAACAAGGGGGAATACCCTGCCACAGAGGCAGGATGGGACGGGGGGGGGAATGAGGGGGGGTGCTGGGACCCGTGGGGATGGATGACGGGCACTGGTGGAGGGATGGGCACTTGATCATTGTATAACTGAAACCCAAGCACAAAATTTGTGGGCCTATAACTGTGCCTCATGGTTTTTCACTAATAAAAAAAGAAAAAAATTTAAAAAAATGTAGTAGCAGAAGCCTCCTAAAATATAAGAAAACAAACACAAGGAAGCTTCTCATTGTACATATGTAAAAAATGAAAAAAAGAACAAGTAATAATAAATGATTAAAACAAAAAAAAAATCTACCGTCAAAGTTGGTGGTTGGAAACAAGTTTTATAGATTCAAGAATGTTCCCCGTTGTCTAGTGTTGTATCTTTAGGAAACAGTCCCATAATTGTGCATCTCCTCAACCTCTCCAGGCTATATCTGAGGTCTGGGTGTCCAGCTCCCCTGCAAACTGCTGCCAGTGGTGGAGCTCACAAAGACCGTGTAGGTGGGGTCAGATCTGTGAGAATTCACCGTCCTGAGCTTGCAGGATCTCTGGAACAGAGCCATGGCAAGTCATGGGCTTTATATAGAGAATGTTTATTAATCCTGTTAGAGCCATCATGTACATGAGGTTGAATACTCATCCGTCTCAGTAATAACGTTGCCCGAGTTTCTGTTTGTCTATCTCTGTGTTTATTTTTGGTAGAATCTTGTTGAACCTGCTGGGTGTTTGATAATTTTGATGTTTAACGCTGACATTTTTTTCCTTTTTGGGTCACACCTGGCGATGCACTGGGGTTACTCCTGGATCATGCACTCAGGATTTACTTCTCCCGCTGCTTGGGAGAACATATGGGATGTTAGGAATCGAAACTAGTTCATCAGAGTGCAAGGTCAATGGCCTATCTGCTGTGCTATCGCTCCACTCCCAAATGCTGACTTTTTAAAACATCCAATTATAGAGAACATTTTCTGGTTCGTTAGATTTAATTCAACCCTCTGGTGCTCCATGGAATTAGGGGTACACTTATGTGACACAAACTGTGTCTAGGTTCCATTCACTTGAGGACAGGGTAGGGCCCCATATGTCACTGTTTAGAGCTTGCACACTATATTTGTAGCATGTGTGAGTCTTTACACAAAGACCAAAACTCTGGTTCAATAGATTGTGTGCTGAGGACCCTTTACTGGGTCTTTCTAAACATCAAACATGGGTTAGGATACTTCAGTGATGAACCCCAAGAATAGGGTCTGAGGTTCATCATCATCTTTTGGACACTGAGTTGTACAAAGGGCAGGCTAGGTTTAGGTGCTGTTGGCTAGGACAACCACACCAGGAAGGTCCCCTAGGCATAAACGTCTTCCTTGTCCCAATACAAAACCATTAACAGTGAAAAATTTTTAAAAATACACCCTAATAACTACCTTAAAATTAGGGAGTGACGCTGATTCAGGGGAAGGAATGTTCATGGAACATGAGACAGTAAATAGAATGAATATTGTTTAACCATGGTTTGGACGGAGCCAAGTCAGAAATTCCTGTGACAGTTGCACTGCCTGTTCGGTCCCATGTTTTCCATCGGCAGTGGGAGAACATGAGCCACCACACAGGGACACGAGAACAGGACCTGTCTACAGGGTAGAGGCCCTAGGGTGACTGGGTTTGGTCATCAGGAACCTAAGACATGGGGACTTTCCCCCTCAGCAATTCCTGTTTCCTGAGAGCTCCTCAGCACATTTCCTATGCTGGAGAAAGAGGTCCGACTTTGACAGAACCCCAGGACAGGCCTGAGATCTCTGAGCCACAGTCAGCACCTCCTCAGAGGGGAGCGTCTACACCAGCCTGGCCCGAATCCCATCCTTTCTCTACAGAGGCTCCCCCATGCAAATCTTCACTCGAGACCCAGGATTAAAACCACGTTCACACTCACCCCAACTCGGGCTCCCTCTTCCCCTGACATGGTGTCTGAGATCATGGACCTCGTGGGCAGGAACATGCATCACCGCTGATTCCTCCTCTTTCTGGTGGTAGCTCCCAGATGTGAATATCTCCTGGACAGAGGCTCCAAGTTGGGCATGGGGCCTCTGAGTCTGTAACTCACTGTGGGTCTCTATTCCCAGGTGTCTTTTCCAAGGTACAGCTTCAGGAGTCAGGAATAAGCTTGGTGACACCCTCACAGATGCTGTCCCTCACCTGGTTAGGGTTAGGGTTTCTGCATTCTCATTAACCGGTGATCATGTGCACTGGGTCTCCCAGGTTCCTGGAAAGGGGCTGGATTGGATTGGTGTTGTGTATACTGGTGTGGGAAGAAATTATAACCCAAATCTTCAGTCCCAAGTCAGCATCTCCAGGGGCACCTCCAAGAACCAAGTTTACCTAAAACTGAGCAACTCAGTAACTGAGAACACAGCTGTGTATTATTGTGCAAAATACACACAGTGAGGGCAAGTCCCTGTGAGCCCAGACACAAACCTGCTGAGGGAGACCAGAGAGTTGCAAGGGTGCGTGTGACCACCAAGGGGTGATCTGCTCCCAGGACTCCAGGGCTTTGCTCCAGGAGCGGGGGGTGAGTGGCTGTCAGCGGGTCCCTTTATTTTCTCCTTTAGTGAAATATAAAAGACAAATTTCATAAACCAAGTGCACACATTTTATTAGTACATTTTATTCTAGTCCAAATTTGTTTATTCCTCTTCATACCACATGCTTCACTAGAGACTTATTTCCCATTAGGTAAGGTGTGGTTAATTTTCCTTCCTATAAAGATTATTTGCTACACAGAAGGAGGATTTTCACAATTGCCGTTTTTATTGTCATTGAGGAATTAGGTTGACAATAGTCTGAGAGTTGATGCTTGTGGGTGAAAAACTTCCTGCACTTCTCCCAGCACCAAATCCCCACAGACCCCCACATTCTGCTGTGGCCCCATTCTCGGCCTCTTCTTCCCCAACCGACTCCTCTGGGGAATCCCAGAGTGTGGTTAGATGCAGGGGCCGTTATCATTGGATCCTGTCCATGCTGACGCTCTGTTCTCTGAACCACTGATAAATGAGATTGTCTGAATTTGTCCTTCTCCCTCTGACAAACTTCACTTGATATGATTTTGTTTAGTTCTATTCATGGTTCAGAGAACACTGGTATTTTGTCATTTCTTATAGCTGCACAGTATCCTATTGTGTGTATACTTCACAAATTCTTATTCTTGAAACTCATTAAACATTCAGATATTTTCCAAGCCTTGACAACTATTTTAAATTCTACAACTGACATATGTTTAAATGTATTTTCTCTAATGAGTGTTTTCATGCTTGGGGGGTGAAGTTACCAACTATAGAATCACTTGCAACTTGCAAATTCTGTTTTCACTCTTTTTTAAAAAAAATTATTAGTGAAACACCATGAGGTACAATTGTATACTTAGAAATTTTTGTCCTTGGGTTTCATTTATACAATTATCAAGTACTCATCCCTCCACCATGCCAATTTTCAGCACCATGGGTTCCAGTATTCCTCCCACAACCCATTCCCCCCTATCCCACCCTGCATCTGTGGAGGGCATTTCCTTTTGTTCTCTCTCTCCTTTTGGGTGTTGTGGTTTGAAAAAGAGGCATTGACCACAACACCCAAAAGGAGAGAGAGAACACAGGGGATTGCCCTGCCACAGAGACAGGGGGGATGGGGGGATGGGGGTGGGAGGGATATTATCCATGGTGGTGGAAAATGGGCACTGGTGGAGGGATGGGTATCTGATCATTGTATAATTGAAACCAAAACACAAAAAATTGTAAATCTACAACTTTAAAAAAAATAAAATACAATAAAGGGAAAAAAAATAAAAAAAATAAAAATAAATAAAAAAAAAGAAAAAGAGGCATTGAGTGGCAATCATGTTTGGTCTATAGCCTACTTTAAGCATGCTTCTCCCATCCTGGGAGGATCCTCCCAACACCATTTATTTTGTGTTCCCTTCTATATATGAGCTGCCTTTTACCCTAGCATGTGTGTCTGGCCTCCAAGCCATGGAACAAAATTCCTGGCACTAATCTTGGCCACTCTTGGGTGTTAGTCTCCTATTTTGTTACTTTATGTTCCCCAGATGAATGCGATCTTTCTACGTCTATCCCTCATTTTCTGATTAGTTTCACTTAACATGATACTTTCCATGTAGTGCCACTTGTATGTAAATTTCATGACTTCAGCTTTTCTAACATCTACATAGTACTCCATTGTGTAGATGTACCAAAGATTCTTTAACCAGTCATCTGTTCTGGGGCACTCTGGTTTTTTCCAGATTCTGGCTATTTTAAAGAGTGCTGCAATGAATAAACAAGTGCAGATGTCACTTCGACTATACTACTTTGCTTCTCTGGGATATATTACCAGGAGTGGTATTGCTGGGTCAAATGGGAGCTCAATTTCTCATTTTTTTAAATTCATTTTCATTTTTAGTGAAACACCATGAGGTACAGTTGTAGATTTACAATTTTTTGTGCTTGGATTTTGATTATACAATGATCAAATACCCATCCCTCCACCAGTGCCCATTTTCTACCACCATGGATAATATCCCTCCCACCCCCATCCCTCCCATCTCACCCTGCCTCTGTGGCAGGGCAATCCCTTGTGTTCTCTCTATCCTTTTGGGTGTTGTGGTCTGCAAAAGAGGCTTTGAGTGGCAAACATATTCAGTCCATAGTCTACTTTCAACATGCATCTCCCCTCCTGGGAGGATCCTCCAAACACCCTTTATTTGGTGATCCCTTCTCTATCTGAGCTTCCCTTTCCCCTAGAATGCCCGGCTGGCCTCTAAGCTGTGGAGTAATCCTCCTGGTGTTGATCTCAGCTATTCTTGGGTATTAATTTCCTATTTTGTTTCTTTATATTCCCCAGATGAATGCAATCTTTCTATGTCTATCCCTCTCTTTCTGACTCATTTCGCTTAGCATGATACTTTCCATGTTGTACCACTTGTATATAAATTTCATGACTTCATCTTTTCTAACAGCTACATAGTACTCCATTGTGTAGATGTACCAAAGTTTCTTTAACCAGTCATCTGTTCTTGGGCATTCAGGTTTCTTCCAGTTTCTTGCTATTGTAAAGAGTGCTGCAATGAACAAACAAGTGCAGATATCACTTAGACTATACATTTTTGCCTCTCTGGGATATATTCCCAGGAGTCGTATTGCTGGGTCAAATGGGAGCTCAATTTCTAATTTTTTGAGAATTGTCCATACTGTTTTCCAGAAGGGCTTAACCAGTCGACATTCCCACCAACAGTGAAGAAGTGTCCCTTTCTCACCACATCCACGCCAGCAGCGGTTGCTTTTATTCTTTTGGATGTGGGCCAGTCTCTGAGGTGTGAGATGGTATCTCATTGTGGTTTTGATTTGCATCTCCCTGATAATTAATGATGTAGAACATTTTCTCATGTGCTTTTTTGCCATTTGGATTTCTTCTTTGAGAAATTTTCTGTTCATTTTATTGCCCCATTTTTTGATGGGGTTGGATGTTTTCTTCTTGTGGAGTTCAACCAGTATTTTGTATATCCTTGATATCAACCCCTTGTCAGATGTGTATTCGGTGAATATCCTTTCCCATTCTGTAGACTGTCTTTGTATTTTGGTCACTGTTTCTTTGGAGGTGCAGAAGCTTCTTAGTTTAAGATAGTCCCATTTATCTATCTCTGTTTTCACTTGCTCGGCCAGTTGCGTGGCATCTTTGAAGATACCATTAGCTTCAATGTCATGGAGGGTTTTGCCAACTTTGTCTTCAATGTACCTTATGGTTTCTGGTCTGATGTTGAGGTCTTTAATCCATTTTGATCTTACTTTTGTACATGATGTTAGGCAGAGTTCTGAGCCCACTTTTTTGCATGTAGCCGTCCAGGGATGCCAGCACAATTTGTTAAAGAGACTTTCCTTACTCCACTTCACATTTCTTGCACCTTTATCAAAGATTAGATGATCATATGATTGAGCGGAGATGTCATTGTATTCAACGCTGTTCCATTGGTCTGCAGTTCTACCTTTGTTCCAGTACCATGCTGTTTTAATTATACCTGCTTTGTAGTACAGTTTGAAGTTAGGGAGGTTGATTCCTCCCATTTTCTGTCTCCCAAGAAATGCTTGATCTATTCGTGGGGGCTTATTGTTCCATATAAATTTCAGGAGTGTTTGCTCCATTTCTTTGAAGAATGTCATAGGTATCCTTATAGGGATTGCATTGAATTTATACAATGCTTTTGGTAATGTTGCCATTTTGACAATGTTAAGTCTCCCTACCCATGAGCAGGGGATATTTTTCCATTTCCTCATGTCCTCTTTTATTTCCTGAAGTAGCGTTTTATAGTTTTCTTTGTACAGGTCCTTTAATTCCTTAGTTAAGCTGATTCCTAGGTACTTGATTTTCTGGGTAACAATTGTGAATGGGATTGTTTTTTTCATGTTGCTTTCTTCTCTCTCACTGTTTGCGTATAGGAAAGCCATGGACTTTTGGCATTGATTTTATAGCCTGCAACTTTACTATACAAGACTATTGTTTCTAGGAGTTTTTTGGTGGAGGTTATTGGGTTCTCTAAGTATAGTATCATATCATCTGCGAATAGTGAGAGCTTGATTTCTTCCTTTCCTACCTGAATGCCCTTAATATCTTTTTCTTGCAAGTACTATTGCAAGTACTACTTGCTATTGCAAGTACTTCCAGTACTATATTGAACAGCAGTGGAGATAGTGGGCATCCTTGTCTCGTTCCTTATCTTAGAGGGAAGGCTCTCAGTCTTTTCCCCATTGAGGATGATGTTTACTGTAGGATTGTGGTAGATGGCTTTAACTATGTTGAGGAAAGTCCCCTCTATACTCATTCTGACTAGGGTTTTCATCATAAAGGGGTGCTGCATCTTGTCAAATGCTCTCTCTGCATCTATTGATATGATCATATGCTTTTGATCTTTTCTTTTGTTGATATGATGGATTATGTTGATTGATTTTCGAATGTTAAACCATCCTTGCATCCCTGGGATGAATCCTACTTGGTCATGGTGTATGATCTTTTTGATGAGTAGTTGGATTCTATTTGCTAGTAGTTTGTTGAGGATCTTTGCATCTGTGTTCATCAGGGATATCGGTCTGTAATTCTCTTTCTTTGTGGTATCTCTGTCTGCTTTTGTTATCAGTGTGATATTTGCTTCGTAGAAACTGTTTGGAAGTGTTTTTGATATTTCAATTTCGTGGAAAAGTTTTAAAAGGATTGGGAGTAAGTCCTCTTTAAAGATTTGGAAGAATTCACTAGTGAATCCATCCGGGCCAGGACTTTTGTGCTTGGGGAGACTTTTTATTACCATTTCAATTTCCTTGATCATGATAGGTCTGTTCAGGTATTCCAGGTCTTCTTGGTTCAGCCTTGGCAGTCTGTAGGAGTCTAGGAATTTATCCATTTCCTCGAGGTTTTGATGTTCCGTGGCATAAAGCTTCTCAAAGTACTCCCTGAGGATCCTTTGAATTTCTGTAGTTTCTGTTGTAATGACCCCCTTTTCATTTCTGATTCGGTTTATTAGAGTTTTCTCTCTCCCTTTCTTTGTGAGTTTTGCTAGAGGCTCATCAATCTTGTTAATCTTCTCGAAGAACCAGCTCTTGGTTTCATTGATCTTTCGGATTGTTTTTTGGGTTTCCATCTCGTTAATCTCTGCTCTGAGTTTTATTATTTCCTTTCTCCTGTTCAGGTTGTGCTCCTTTTTTGGTCCTTCTCCAAGCTCTTAAGCTGTGAGGTTAGGTTACTTATGTGTGCTCTCTCCTCCTTCCTGAGGAATGCTTGTAGAGCTATAAACTTTCCTCTTAACATAGCTTTTGCTGTGTCCCATAAGTTTTGGTAACTCGTGTTCTCATTTTCATTTGTTTCTAGGAATATTTTGATTACTTCTTGCTTTCCTTTCTAAGCCACTCTTTTTCCATTAGTGAACTGTTTAATTTCCAGGTGTTTGATTTAGTTTTCTGTTTTTGTGTGTGATTTACTTCTAATTTCAGCACATTATGGTCTGAGATGATTTTGATACAATCTCTATCTTCTTCATTTTATGGAGGCATGACCTGGCTCAGCATGTGGTCTATCTTGGAGAATGTTCCATGTACGCTTGAGAAGAATGTGTATTCAGCTTTTCAAGGATGAAGTGTCCTGTATATATGTACTAAGTCCCTTTCTTCCATTGTTTCCCTCACATGAAGTATGTCCTTGCTAAACTTGAGTCTGGTTGATCTATCAAGAGGTGACAAAGCGGTGTTGAAGTCTCCCACTAGTATTGTGTTGCTATTGATGTCTTTTTCCAAATCTATGAGGAGTTGTTTTAAGTACTTTGCTGGTCTCTCATTAGGTGCATATACATTTATTATTGTAAGTTCTTCCTGTTGTACAGATCCTTTGATCAATAAGAAATGGCCTTCACTGTCTCTTATGACCTTCTTCACTCTGAAATCGATGTGGTCTGATATTTGGATGGCTACCCCAGCTTTTTTGTGGGAGCTGTTTGCCTGTAGGATTGTTTTCCAGCCTTTGACTCTGAGTCTGTGTTTGCTTTGACTATTGAGTTGTGTTTCTTGCAGGCAGCAGAATGTTGGGTTCAATTTTCTAATCCATCCTGCCACTCTATGTCTTTTAATTGGTGCATTTAGCACATTGACATTGAGAGAGATTATTGTTATGGGATTTTGTCCCATTGTTCTGTTGAAATTTGGTGTATTTGAGGGGCCTGTCTTTCCTTAAAGTAGCCCATTTAGTTGTTCTTGTAACCATGGTTTTGAGTCTATGAAGTCCCTGAGCTGTTGTTTGTCTGTGAAACTGTGTGTTGTTCCTTCTATTATGAATGAGAGTCTCACTGGGTAAAGTATTTTTGGAGAAGCATTTATTTCACTGAGTTTTTTCACTATGTCCCACCACTGTTTTCGGGCCATGTGGGTTTCATCAGAAAAATCAGCTGTGAATTTTAAGGATACTCCTTTGTAAGAGATTTCTTTCTTCAATTTTGCTGCTTTCAGAACTTTGTCTCATATAAGGTTTTGGTCATTTTGATCAGAATGTGTCTTGGGGTATTTTTATTCGGATTTCTTCTAGCTGGTACCCTTTGGGCCTCCTGAATGTGATCACAAGTTTTCTTCAGCTCTGCAAACGTTGTAGCAATGATGTCTTTGACAGTTTCTTCTTCATCAAGGTTTTCTTCCTGTCCCTTTGGGACTCCAATAATTCTTTTGTTACCCCCCTTGGCTTCGTCACAATCTTCTCTTGCCATCTGTTCCCAAACTGTTAGTTCTTTTCCATTTTCTGCTCTTTCCTTGGAGAGTCTCTGAACTTTATCTTCGAGCTCACTGATTCTGTTCTCAGCAGCTGTTACTCTGCTGCTGAGGCCTTCCACTGAGTTTTTCAATTCGCCTACCAGGTTTTTAAAGTCTGACATTTACGATTGCATTTTCCTTATTTCTGCCTTCAAATCCTCTTGTCTTTTATTGGCATTGCTTTCCATTGTTTCTTTTAGTTCCCTAAGCATCCTAAGTAGCTCCCTTCTGAATTCCTTGTCAGACAGGTTGTCTAACACTACAGTACTGTTGATGTCTTCTGAGTTAGCCTCTTCAATAAGAAAGTTTGGTGAGCTTTTGCGTTGCTTTACCATTGTGACAAGTGTGGTTTAGTCCTTCACGTTTACTGTTACTATTTTGCTTGATATTTTAGTGTGAGTTGAGATAGGCTTATGAGTTATTGGCTACTGTGTTTCTAATGGCTGAGCTAAAATAGAGAAGATTCCATCTAAGAAGGTAGCTTATAGTTCCTAGGGCATATGTAGTGGGAGAATATTTCGCAGCCACATTAGTGGCCGCGTATCTGGAAAGTGTCCCAGCGCTGGTCTCGTGCAGATCAGGGGGAAAAACCGGCTGTGCTATGAGGTCGAGCTAGCTGTGCATGCCCAGAGAGAGTCCCTTGCCCTGGAGGCGAGCTGTACCTGATAGGAAGGAGGAGAGGGTCCCCTTCAGCTTTATTGCCGAGACGTGGGGTTCAGTTCCCATCCTGCGCAGATCAGGGGAAAAAACGGCTGTGCTATGAGATCGAGCTAGCTGCGCATCAATTTCTCATTTTTTGAGAATCATCTATACTGTTTTCCAAAAGGGCTGAACCAGTCGGCATTCCCACCAGCAGTGAAGGAGCATGTTTCTCGCCACATCCGCGCCAGCATGGGTTGCTTTTGTTCTTGTGGATGTGCGCCAGTGTCTGTGGTGTGAAATAATATCTCATTGTTGTTTTGATCTGCATCTCCCTGATGATTAGTAATATGAACATTTTGTCATGTACCTTTTTGCCATTTGGATTTCTTCTTTGAGAAAGTTTCTGTTCGTTTCGTCGCCCCATTTTTTTGATGGGGTTGGATGTTTTCTTCTGGTGGAGTTCAACCAGTACCTCGTATATCCTTGATATCAACACCTTGTCGGATGTGTATTCAGCGAATATACTTTCCCATTCTGTAGACTGTCTTTGTACTTTGGTCACTGTTTCTTTGGCGGTGCAGAAGCTTCTTGGTTTAAGATAGTCCCATTTGTCTATCTCTGTTTTCGCTTGCTTGGCCAGTGCCTTGACATCTTTGAAGATACCATTAGCTTCAATATCATGGAGGGTTTTGCCACCTTTGTCTTCAGTGAACCTTATGGTTTCTGGTCTGATGTTGAGGTCTTTAATCCATTATGATCTTACTTTTGTACATGGCGTTAGGCAGAGATATGAGCCCACTTTTTTGCATGTACCCAACCAGTTTTGCCAGCACAATTTGTTAACGAGATTTCTCTGTTCCACTTCACTTTTCTTGCCCCCTTATCGAAGATTAGATGATCATATGCTTGGGGAGAGATGTCAGTATATTCAACCATGTTCCATTGGTCTACAGCTCTGCTTTTTTCCCCATAGTATTTTCTGTAGATATGTTCTCACAAACATAGAAACATTGTTCCCTTTGGCAACCTTCCAATACTTGTTATTTACAGTATTTTTATATAAGCTATAATCACTGGGGAGATACTGTCTTCAGTGTACTTTATATCAACAAATATCACACTGTTAATGTTGATAAACAACTTTTCATATGCCTAAAGCCCATAGGAATGCTTCTTTAGGAAGGAATCTGTTTATTTCCCACAACATTTAATGATTAGTGATTGGTTCTCATGTTGAGGTTTGTGAGTGCTATGAATATCTTAGATACTAGTTTGGATATGATGTGTGGTGAGTACATGTTTTCTCTCATTCAGAAGGGTAACTTAATTTTAATGTCATTTACGTTGACAGTAAAATCCTTTAATTGATTTAGCTTAATTTATTTATTTTAGTTTGCCATCTCTTTGCCATTACCGACTGGATTTCATGGGATGTCAAAAGATCACGTGGCTGCCCACCTACGAGATGGTCAGACTTCTTCGTCAAGACCCTGAATGATCAGTTTGAGGCTCTTCGTGTTCCTAAAACGAGCAGACGCCATTGGGCTACACTACAAACTACACTACAATATGCTACAGGGACAATGGAGACTTTCCTGGTGTCCGCTGAAGCAAATTGATCACAATCACAATCACAACCATCCTGTTATTCGTCGATTGCCTCCAGCAGGCCCCAGTAACATCCCTTCATCCAAGCCCTGAGATTTTTTTTTTAAAGTGCTATATTCAAGGCTCTTTCAGAGTTAGGAGAATGAGACCCTTCATTGTTACTGGTATTTGGCATATTGGGTACGCCACGGGGAGTTTGCCAGACTCTGCTGTGTGGGCAGATTACATTCGGTAGCCTGCCACTTTGTCTAATTGCTGGATTGATTAGACAATCCAGCAGCAAGGAAAAAAAAAACTACTAGGTTTAACTACGCGAAAATTTAAAACTTACATATGGTTAAAACAAATTTAAAAAATCACAAAGTAATTCTAAAGATAAATTACACATTGGATATAGTTGTAATACCCATTAACACTAAGGGATCTTTTTTTTTTTTTGAGGGCGGGGTGGGTCACACCTGGAGATGCTCCGGGCTTACCCCTGGCTCCGAGCTCAGGAATCGCTCCTCGTGGAGTTTATGGGATTCTGGGGATGGAACCAGGGTCAGCCGTGGGCAAGGCAAGCACCCCGCTCACTGTCCTATCACTCTGGCCCCACTCTGGAGCAAATCGATAAGTAACGGAATGCCAAGTGATCAAGTGATCTCTTTGCCAATGGAGAGAAACTATAGATGAGCCATCTAAGATTAGGGTCATGGAGAGACCGGACGAGCTTTTCCGCCATGTGTTGTAAGGATTCTGCTGTCAAAGCTATACAATAACCCCACATTTCATTAAATTCTGTATCTGGTGTGAGACATAAATTCAAGTATATGTTCTCTTGTTTTTGTATGTGGTGCTCTTTTCCTAATAGCATTTTTAAAAGAGATTTTCTTGATTCACTTCATAGGAAGGAATTCTTTCCCAAAGATTTCACCATAAAAGATCTAAGGATATATTCTGGGCTCTCAATTCGATACTATTGGACTGAAGGTTTTTATTCCTAAAACTCACGGGTTAATTTCTCTTGCTTCATAATATTATTGAAAGCCTGTTTCCCAGGGGATGTCACAGGTCTCAGTGAGGAACCATTTGCACTAGAACTCACAGTTATTCTGGCCACCTGACATCTGTTCCTCCCAGTCCCATAGAGAAAACACCACAGGAGTTTTGGCTGCCAGAATTTACTAGAGTCACAGCCTTAGCTGAATAGAGTGATGAACTTCACCCAATCCATGCCCAGACCACCGGGCACTTATACCCTTAGGTCCCACAGAGCACCAGGAAAATGAAAATATTATTCTATTGTTTAATGGATGTGGACTGAATCCAGGTAAGAACATCAGAACATCCAATGCTCTGTGGGTGTGCGGAGAGCAACAACCCTCTCAGTGCTCTCTGACCTGAAAAAATACAGACAAGTATACTCAGGTGTCTCATTGAGAGAAGAAAGGAAACAATGATCACTGTCCTTCAAACAGAACTGAAGGAGAGAAAGAACGGCCTCCATGTCTGAATGAGGAAACACAGACAAAATTGAATGCTGCAGTTGTGTGTTGTGTGTGCATCTTGGCTACTGTAGTTGGTGGTGCTGTGAACATGACTATGATCACCTCCACTAGTTGATGCTTTTGGGTTTCCAGGACACACATAAAGTACCCAAGGCTCATCTTAGTCTAAGGAGGAAGTTCTGAGTCCTGGTGCCTCTCTGAGAAAGCAGTGCGGAATGAGTCCAGAGTCGATTTTGTTTCGCTTTGTGCTTGTGGAACTAGGAACCACATCCTAGGACCTTCCTGTGTGCACAGAGGTTGAATGAGGCTCTGTCCTCTAAGACATGTGAGGTGTGTCCCGACTCTGAACCTGCAATGATCCACCCACATTGATCACAATTCTACCTGAGGACTCACTGACTCTCTAGACAGTTTGTGCACCCAACATTAAAGGTGACTTTGTGTTTGTGATTGTGGTCAGCCCATGACAAGCGTCTTGTGTTGCCAACAAGCAGTTAGTCTCTGCTGAGTTCAAACACAGGGTCTCTGTCTTCTTGTTTCAGTTTCCCTCACGTAACCTAATTATTTGGGGATCAATGTGGAGCCAAAGCTTTTACCCATTTCATGCTTTTTGTTGTCAGTCTTTCTGTTTTAAATGGCTCTATCAATGTAAATTAAATGATGGCCAGAATAAAGACAAAACCAAATAACTGAGGAAAATATCTGGCCACCTCATCTGATGTAGGATTCATAAAACATATGACGCACTTGAGGAACATAGCAAGAAAAAAATATACCCCACCTAAAATGAGTATTTTAAAAAGATAAATGCTTAAAGTAGATTTTGATGCAGAGAACTGTATAAAAAAATTCTCCCTGTCACTTATCAGAGAAATTCAAGTTAAAATAATTATGAGATATCCCCTCATACCAGGGAGAGGAGCACAAATCTCAAAGAATCAAAACATTATGTGTTTTCATAGATTTGGGGCAAATGTAGTCCTCATTCTCTGCTGGTGGTAATAGCAATGCGACTGACTCCTGAAAAAAACTTGAATACTGACCAATAAACTAGGAACTGAGCTTACATATGACCCAGAAATTCCATTCTCCGCATTGATCCCAAAGGATCCAAAACACTCATTTTTAAATATATTTGCATGCCCATGTTTAGTGCATCACAATATTGTATTCATTATAACCAGTTTTGAAAGAAGTCGAGTGTCTGAGAACAGATGATTCAATAGAATATAGTACATCTACACAATGGGATACTATGCGGCCTCCACAAAAAATGAAATAATAAAATTCACTTGTAAATAGAGGGATATGCAGAGTATCAGGCTGAGTGAAATTAGTCAGATAGAACGGGACAAATAAAGAATAATTCCACTCTTATGTGGGACTTAAACTTTTGTATGAGATTAATATTCTCTGCCAGGAAACACGGGAGCTGGACTGGTCAGTGGTTGGAACCTTACTCCAAGTGTGTGTGGAGCGAAGGTCAGAGAAGGACCAGTATGACAGGAATACTTAGATACAGTCACTCTGCACAATAACTGAGGGTTGAAAGTAGAAAATGGGATATGCATGATAACCTTTCACTGTCTTACTGAAATACATAGATCCCAGAGAGCAAAGGAGGGGGGATGAGAGAGAGGGGGGGGGGAGAGAGAGAGAGAGAGAGAGAGAATCTGTATAGGATCCTTAACTTAATCACTTAATCACTTAACTTCCCGTTAGTCGTCGATTTGCTCGAGCGGGCGCCAGTAACGTCTCCATTTGTCCCTGTCGCGTGCTAGTGTAGCCCAATGGCATCTGTTCGCTCCGGGAACATGAAGGGCCTCAAACCAATCGTTCATGATCTTGACGAAGAAGTCTGACCATTTGGTAGGTATAGGATCCTAGGGATCATAAAAGAGGAGAACGGCTCACATGATGATAACATTCTGTGTGGGGGTTTCCTTTACCTGTCAATCCTGTGCCAGCTCTCTCTCTCTCTCTCTCTCTCTCTCTCTCTCTCTTTCTGCCCTCCTTGAATTTCCCTAAGTAAATTTCTTTACATAATACCATTTTACTTCCCTCCCCCTTTCCTATTATTCACAGAGATACAGAAAGTGAATCTGCATTTCACTTGTTCAGGTTTTCACTTGTGCTGGGTGGAAAGATGTTTTCAGACTTCTATCATCTGTCACTGTACTCCCATTGTTCATCGATTTGCTCGAGTGGACCCAGTAACATTTCCATTGTGTGACTTGTTGTTTCTGTGTTTGGCATATCGAATATATCCCGGTAGCTTGCCAGGCTTTGCTGTGCGGGCGAGATACTTTCAGGA
Source organism: Sorex fumeus (assembly GCF_029834395.1). Classification (NCBI taxonomy): domain Eukaryota; kingdom Metazoa; phylum Chordata; class Mammalia; order Eulipotyphla; family Soricidae; genus Sorex; species Sorex fumeus. The sequence goes on from NW_026606227.1 coordinate 1,323,235, forward strand.
GCTTGCAGGGCTCTCCGAGAGAGGCGGAGGAATTGAACCTGGGTCTATCGAGCCGGCCTCGTGCAAGGCAAATGCCCTACTGCTGTGCTATTGCTCCAGACCTTTCTAGCTTGCCATTTCTAACATGTCTGACCAAAAATCAGAACTCAAGGATGTTTTCTATTTGGAGAAGCCCATGTGCTCTCATGACTCTCTTTCTCTCCTCGTGCATATCTCTAAGTAAATTTCTTTAAATAAATTTAAATTATAAAAAAGATAATAATGAATAAATTTAAATTCTGTATCACTGAAAAGTCAGAATTCAAGTCATATGTGCCATAAAACCTTATTAATCATATCCTATTCATTTCTAATTCACTTAATTTGTTCCATTAATTCAGTTATATAATAAACTTTTTGGCAGCTGTGTTAGACTCATGCTGGTTTTTGAAAAAAGTCTTTAAAGTTTAACAAATTTAATATATTTTTGTTTATATTAAAGTCTTCACTTAAAGATTAAATTCTCTTTTATTTAGATGGTTTTTACTATTTTTATATTGTGAATTAAGCATCTATTGTATTACTTTTACACAATCTGAGCAAAGAAACTCAGTATCACCTTTTTATTTTCATAGATATAGCAACTCGATTTGCCTATATTATCCTAGGATGCATCTACTTGAGCTATTCCTGAACAAAGAGTCAGAAGTAAGCCCTCAGAATTGCCAGGTGCGGCTCAAAACCAAACAAAAGGCCCAGAAAAAAAATATGACTTTTGAACAAGTCTTCTGATTTTAAGTCCCAGGATTCAATCCTGTGTCAGACACCAAGAGGTTAAAGCCCATAAGAGCTCAGATGCTCTCCCTGCGGGGGAGTTGGGGGAGGGGGAACGGGCTCCAGGGGACACTAAATCCCAAGAACAGAGTTGCAGGCTAGAAGGGGTGCAGAGATGGGAGAAATGGGGGCAGAGAGGCAGAAATCTCCTCCAGAATGGATTTCCTATTTCACAATCACAATCACGATCATCCTGTTCTTCATCGATTGCCTCAAGGAGGCCCCAGTAACGACTATTTGTCCTAGCCCTGAGATTTTAAAAAATACCATATTCAAGCTCTTTCAGGATTAGGAGAATGAGACCCATTATTGTTACTGGCATTTGGCACATTGGGTACCCCACGGAAAGTTTGCCAGACTCTGCCGTGTGGGAAGGTAACATTTGGTAACCTGCCAGGTTGTCCAAGAAAGAATGAGATAAGAATGATAAGATGTTTTCAGGAGCTGGGTTTTATAGTCTCTGGGTCTTGGCCATTGATGGGATTACACGGCGCTGGGGGTCAGATAGAGGGTGTGACCCCTGCCTACTGGAAGATGGAAGATCTTGGTGGAGGATGCTCAGCCCCGATCTGAGCAGGCTTGGAGATCTCAGCCCCGGGACCCTCATGCCTTTGTTCCTCTGCTGGTACCTTCATGCGTGAGAAGAGTGGTCTCAGCCTGGTGGTGGCTGGTTCTGGAGGTCTTTGGATGCCTGAGCTCTGTTCGGGGCAGGGAGGGAGACTCAACCCGCCCCCCTCCAAGGGGCCCCAGCGAGGACAGCCAAGCGCGGGGGCAGGAGACTCCTTCAATAAAACTAAATTTTGCTTTCTCAAGAAAACCAAACTTAAAATAAGTCTAGGAGACAGAGGTTAAATTGTGCACACTTATCATTTAGGGAGGAACATGAATTAATTGATAAGCAATAGAACCTATTTGCAGGTGGTGTTTTTTGACTTCCTACTATCTCCAGTAAAAACCACTAGAGCATTAGGATGGTTTTGTAGTCTCACTGTAGTGTCCCTTGGGGAGTTCCAGGATCCCAGAAATAACCTGAAGCCCAGATGTGTCCAGATGTCTCCAGGTTATACAGATGTGCGAAGTCCTGAGGGGAAGGTCCTGAAAAGGGCTTGGCCCTCCGGAGGGGGAGCTTTTTGTGCACAGAGTCCTGGGACAGGGCAGGGTCTCATCTCCTCAAACAAGAATGAGAAAATGGACCTCTTCACTCCCCTTGATGGTGGACATGGTGGCTTCCACCAGCCCCTTCTCAGGTTGAATTAGGCCTTCAGATATGACTTCTACCTCCTCATGAATATGAAAATTACTAGAGGGACACTGAGTTAAATGCAGATGTGTCTGTGTCCTGACAACCTCATACAGCAGGCACACCCACACCTTCAGAAGCCCTTGAGTGCATGGTCCCCACCATGAACTGGACCTGGAGAATTCTCTCCCTGGTGGCAGTGGCTGCAGTTAAGGGTCCCCATGCCTTGGGCTGAGGGAACAGGAAGACTGGTCAAGTGGAGTCCATGCACTCCTGTCTGCTGTCCACAGGTGTGAACTCCCAGGTACAACTGTTGCAGTCAGGGACTGAGGTGGGAAAACCTGGGACATCAGTGAAGATCTCCTGCAAGGTGTTAGGTTACATCTTCACCAGCAGATGGTTGAGCTGAGTGCGGCAGGCCCCAGGACAAGGGCTTGAGTGGATGGGAGAAATAACCTTATCACTGATAGTACAAACTATGCACCGAAGTTCCAAGGCAGACTCACACTTACTGCAGACAGTTCAAGGACACAGTCTACATGGAACTGAGCAGGCTGAGCACTGAGGACACGACCATGTATTACTGTGAGAGAGACACAGTGTGACAACCACATCTTGAGTGTGTCAGAAAACTGATGGGGAGGCAGCTGTGCCAGGTGAGGAGATGATAGGGACGAGATCTCCTGACTTCCTCGTCAGAGAATCAGGGTCTGAGACACAGAGGGGGGACTCACAAGGTCAGGCGTCAGTTGAGCGAAAGGTTCAGGATCTCTCTCTGTCCTTCAGTAACAGCCAAGAGGAAAATGGCTTCTCTTTAGAACACTTGCAGTCATTCATATATGCCTGTTGGATTGTACACTGGTGCTTCCCAGAGCTAGTGGAAGGAACAATTGTAAGTATTTGCTGTGGGATTTGGAGGCCTGTGCACTGTTTCCTCTAGAACATTCATTCTGTTTCCTGTATGGCTGAGCTTCTTGTGTTTCAGTTACCACAGGAGCTAACACATGTCGTTGTGTGCTGGGACCATTGCAGGTTTGGGACCATAGCTCAGCCCCAGAAAAAATCCTTGATTATTCTAAAATTTGGGGGCATCATTTCCACTTCTCAGCATCACACTCAAAACACTCGGCAGGACATGGGGACACAGGACACTAACTGTGGTGGAGGAGTGACCCGTGTGCATCAATGTCTATGTCTGTCTACCACTCATTTCCTGATTTCCTTTCCGTGATTTGTCCCTGAAGACATGGATATTCCTGGGACTCTTGTGTAAAAGTAGAAAACACCTCAGCATCTAAATATTCACATATTCACCTGCTGTGGGCCAGTAGAAAATCCTTTTCTCTGAGATGAAATCCAGGTGTTGGGAGACCCCTTCTGAGAGGCTGTAGGCCCTGCCCCGTGTGCATATTTGCATCTTTGAGTCTCTGAGCTGGAATCCTGCCACTAGACACGGGGCGTGGAGAAGGTGACACTAGGATAGTGGCCAAGGTCAGAAGTCCAGGATCACGTGGTGTTGGGTAATGAGAGCTTGTCCGTGTCCTGTCCCAACCTCGCTGTGACTTTTTCTCTGTGACCATGATGCAGCATCGTAAACCCCGCGTGCCTCTCCCTCTGTCTCTTTGACTCCTGTCCTTGGAGGCGTTATGCCCATGCTGAGGAAATGCTTCACTCAGAGAGTGCAGAGACACAGGGGGATGTGTGTGGAGAGCCTGATACACAAGTGACAGAGCAGAGGTTCCTGAGCAAATTTCAGAGGATCCTGTTGGCAATGCCAGAACTTAGCAATTCCAGCTGAAGGGGTGTGGCACCTTAATTCACCTGCCATAAAATTCCACTGCTGCTTACCATACTGCAATGCCTCGGTTCTACCCTCATTCCTCTCTACATGGTGCCACTCTCAGATGTCACCTGAGAATTCCCAAGTTATCAAGGCAACAACTACTGGTTTTGTTATCCTAAAGTTCTTACTTATTCCTAAACATGGAACACGTTTCCCTGCGAGGCATTTAGTCAATAACACATTGCTGGTTTGGAGCAACTAAACGACTAGGTGGAAATTTCCATAATTACACACAGTGCAAACCCACCTCCAGTCATTGGCCGAGAGGAATGCCGAGTGATGACTACCGTGAAGGAAATCTCTCTCATATTTATGACAGGGACGTCAGCTAGCAGACATCTCTGCAAAGTTGAGAAAATATTGCAGAATTGTTATTGTCCTGGTAGAGAACAGTGCAGATTCTCCTGCCTCCGTGCCTGGCTGTCCTCACCAGGGCCCCTTGGAGGAGGGTGGGTTGAATTTCCCTCCTCACCCCGAGCAGAGCCCCGGCAGCTGAAGACCTCCGGTTCCAGCCACAGCCATGCTTAAGACCACTCTCCACACTTTTGGACGAGCCTCACGCATGAAGGAACCAGTAGAATAACCCAGGTGTGCGGAACCTGGGGCGTAGATCTACAAGCCTGCTTGGATTGGGACTGGGGCCTCCTCCACCCAGATCCCCCATCTTCCAGTAGGTAGACATTACACCCACCAACTGCCCCCGGCGCCGTGTAATCCCATCAACGGCCAAGACCCAGAGACTATAAAACCCTGCTCCCAGAAACATCTTATTATCTAGTTCTTACTCTGGAGAACCGGCAGACTACTAAAAGTATCCTGCCCACATGGTAGAGACTGGCAAACTCCCCATGGCGTATTCAATATGCCAAAACCCAGTAACAATGATAGGTCTCATTCTCCGGACCTTGAAAGATCCTCGAAAATGGCACTTTTTTAAAATCTCAGGGCTAGGACGATGGAGACGTTACTGGGGCCTGCTCGAGGTAATTGATGAACTGCAGGATGACAATGATGCAGGATATTATTGTCCTGGTATACAGGTTTCACATTGCTAACAATGGACAATTCTACCTTAATGAATCCAATGACAATTTTGATACTGATAAACAAAGTCATGGATTAAAGTTAATTCTCCTCTGCATAATATATCAAAGAAACTTCCTTGTCAGAGATTATGATAGTTTTGTGTATAATCAGCTAATGTATCTGCTGGATCCCTACATGCAGGATTTTTACAGGTTCAAAATCATATGGGAGATGACTGGGAAAATTTTACCATGCCAGTAGAAATAATTAAAAACAGATGAAATACTTTCATGGATGAATTATTTGGTTTTTACTTTCATATTAAACCATTTGGAACCCACTAATTACTCAAAGATTTCTGATGTCCTTCTTGTGGGTGTGTAAATTCTGTGTTAGATGCAGTTTCCCCTGGGAAAGCCCTTATCTGGACCATGAGTGAGTACTGCGCAGAAAGGGTTTCCCTCGGAGCCTGACTTCCACAAACCTTAGAAAGACGGTGCCTGGGCCTGACCTGGACTCGGTCCTGACAGTGCATCATATTTGCATCCCGATTATTCTTCCTGGTCATAGTGACTGTGTTTCAGGGCTTGGACCAGCTGTGGTCTCCGACAGACAGTGCATGGACATTGGGAACCTGTTCCCCTGTTAAGGAGGAATGGAGGAAGATGGTGGCAGTGTCAGGAGTGCATGCAGCCCTACTTGTCCCAGAGAGTCCCCAGGAGGGGTCGCCCCAACTCAGGACTACATACAGGTTCAGCCCCAGAAGAGCGAGGGATATGATTTCTGGGTAATCAGAGCAGAGGTGCGCTGCAGGGCCCACAAGAGAAATGAGGTGGAGACAGTGACCTGGTGGCAGCCCTCCAAGGAGCCCCCCAAAATCCAGATATTCCAAGGCAATTGGTCACTGAAACAACGGAAGGAGACTGAGCAGCAGGGGGCTCTCAAGTCCCCACAAAGGCTCTCAAGTCCCAGCCCAGCAGGAGGCACAGGGGGGTGAGTGAGAGTTATCTCAGGTCCTGGGTTTCACTGATTCAATTAAAACAAATGAAATTAACCCCAGGGAAGGACTTTGTGCGTGACAGGCTGAACTATTCATAAACAATTGATATTATTAGGAGAATTGAACAACCACAACAACAAACAAGATGACAATAATTCAAAGACAATTTCAAATACTGCTTGAGGCTCTACAAGCTTACAGAGCTTGGTGATGAGATTAATCTATTGATTACAATGATTCCTATTGCGGGGAAATCTAACTCTCAAACACAGGGCATGGAGGTATCCAAACTCTGATATAAAAACCAAGGTCAGGACTAGTGGTTTCTGTGCCTGCACAGAGGTGGGTCACCTGAGGGAGTGGCTTGGCGGGACTGTCTCTCAGGGGATGAGCTCTGTCTGCTCAGAGTTTAGGGACAGGGCCGAGGTCAGGCTCACAAATAAGGGCTGTCATGGACTTGGATACTCCTCACTCGGTGAGCACTGGACCCTGTGTCACCCACCTGATCTCCTTCAGATTGGGACAGGCCTTCAGCTCTGATTCCTCCTCATGAATATCAACATCAACCAAGGTACACTGAGTTAACACCATCACACCGTCCTCCCGTTGTTCATCAATTTGCTCGAGTCGGCCCAGTAACATCACCATTTTGAGACTTGTTACTGTGCTTGGCATTTTGAATATATATGTCATGGGTAGCTTGCCAGGCTTTGCCGTGTGGGTGAGATACTCTCGGTAGCTTGCTGGGCTCTCTGAGAAGGGCGAAGAAATTGAACTCGGCTTGGCTGGGCTGGCTGTGCGCAAGGCAAACGCCCTACTGCTGTGCTATCCCACACTGAGTTAATACAGACAAATGGGTTCCCTGAGAACAAGTTACAACAGTACGACCCTTTTACCTACCCCAAAGACCCTCCCCACAAACCTCCTACACGAACTCGTACCTGAGATGGGCCTATATGATTGTCTCCCATGAGAACGTCCCTCAGTGAAGATTTCCTGTCCTGGCCTGAGGGGACCAGGAACTTCAGGGAGAACCCACATCCCGTTTCCCCTCATAGAGGAGCTCCCCCAAGCACAGCAGGTGCCCTGTGGGCTGAGGGGGACTCTGGGCATCTGAGAAGGTCTCTGAGGCATCCTGGTCCCTCCACCAGCATCTCTGTGCACATGTGGACTCAGCCCAGATCCGGTTCGGGGAGGGGACAGAGCCACTGATGACGAGGACCCAGTCAGCACAGCAGTAGCCGGGCAGCGTCCCCCTGACTGGACACGTCTCAGTGCAGCCTATACGGCACTGAGCATCTGGGGTCTCCGGATGGTCTAGGGAGACGTCTACATGCCAGACACCTGGGGGCAGTGGGACAGTGACCGCCGGACGCCCCCGAGGACAGTCCTGTCGGGTGAGAGGGGCGCAGGCTCCTGGTGACCGTTAGGGAGGACCTGGAGCGTCGGGGCCCCAGGGAGTACCTTGGGGATGAGCCTGATCCAAACGTGGGTCTGGGAACTGCTTGGCAGGGAGGGGGGAGGCCACGGGCAGCGCTGACCATGTGACCCCATGGCCCCGTGTGGACACAGGGAGCCCGGGACAGGCCCGAGCGGACAACGGCTCGGCTGACCTGTCCAGCAACTGCGCCCGACTTGGGCTGTCCTGGGTTGCCGGGCCCAGAGACGGTGGGTTGGAAGGAGCTGGAAGGGCGGGGCGGGGCTGACCGACCTTTGCCCCCTGACCCGGAAACAACTTCTGAGGGCCAGCAGCGGGGAGCAGTGGTTCCAGAACCTTCAAGGCTCCTGCACCAGGTACCAGCTGCTACCCCCTTATACCCTACCCTCTACATCTCTCTCTCTTTCCCTCTCTCTCCCTCTCTCTCTTTCTTTTTCTCTCACTCTTCCTCTCTCTCTCTCCCTCTCTCCCTCCCTCTCTCTCTTTCACCCCCTTGTCCTTGTGTCCTTCCCTCCCTCCTCTCCCTTGGTCCCTGGAGCTTCTCTGAGGGACCGAGGTGTGGGTGCTGGGCACTGGGGCTCAGCTGAGGCACCATCTCCCCTTGTGCTTTCCTCCTTTCCCCCGCCCCACAGGATATATGTTTTCTATGTTTTATCTTAGCCCCACTGCCTCCACCTGGAGTTCTTTGCTAGGGTTTGCAAAACGCACCAGAGAAAGTCCTGGGCCAGAACCTCTTGTCACTGGCCACCTGCCAGGGCCAGGCCCCTTGTTCTCAGAACAAGAGAACGTTTCGTCTCTGGAAACGTATCCCTTCCCCACTTTCTGTCACCGTCATTGCACTGCCCTCTCCCCAACTGGATGCCATTGAGTAATGGGCACTCCCAGTTCAGACAGGAAGAGTGGTGTGAGCTGCATTGGACTTGTCACAGCATTCAAACTCCTCATCTTCTGTGTGGACACAGAGTGCCCTGGGCATTGTGTGGAGGCTCTTTCCGTTGCTCCCTAACCAGCTCTCTATTTGAGAGGGGGATGTCGGCAGAGTGAGGTGCAGGCAGAGGATCCCCTCACACCTCTTCTGTCTGTCCCAATGAGCACAGGCTCTGTCTTCCACCAGGCTGGCTGGCACCGAGGTCCCATTCTGTCATAGAGGTAGGGCCCATATTGACAGCTTGTGTGGATCATCTCCACGGCTGTGTCCAATCTGCCATAGGACAGGAGGTTTGACTGCTGCTTATGAGTTGACATATGAGTTTGAACAAGGGGTATTCCAAGTCTGGTCAATTATCAGGAGAGTTTGGGCCCTAGCAGGGAACAGAGTCCTTGGGTAACATGAGGCAGGTAGGGTCGGGTCAGGGTGCAAGAACCCCTTCCAGCTGGCCCCTCAGTTTCCATCCTGTGTTTTCTGTCATGAGGTTCCAGCAATGTCCAGAACTCTCCCTCTTCCTCTACCTGTGATGTCTGCTTATGTAATAAGAAATATTTGTGGAACACCAATACTTAAGAAACACATGCATTGTGTGGTCACATCACTCTATGCTTTCAGATGACCTACTTACTTCCACAAGGTGGACAGAGTAGAATAAACAAATTCATCTACCTTCTGGAAAACCAGGCTGACACAACAAACAGAAATGGAATTAATAAAAAGTTGGTAGATGAAGTTAAAACTCAATTGGTGCCCTCCACAATAAAGTAACAATAGCGGAAAACAGTCTCAGTGACCCTAAGGATGAGATGCAGAAAACCTCCAGGCAACAACAAAACTTGGTAAAAGACCTCAAAATAACTCAAAGACTGTGTAAACTCAAGAATGCAGCAGTGGTCTATATCTCCCACCTGTATCTTTCGCTGCCCGCATTCAGTTGTCTCTCGCTGGTTCTCCACCCTAGGGAGATCGATTACGAAAGGCAGGCGAAGTAAGGAACGAGGGCCAGGCTTGTTGGTCTTAGTTGCAGTTTATTCCAATCCTCTTTCCATTCATTCCTGTCTTTCTCCTCTGCCTCCCCTTGCCTATTCTTCCAGTCTCATTATATTCCCCAACATGAGGGGTTGGGGTAACAATTACACATAGGTGTGGTCACAATCAATAGGGGTAGAATTCTTTCCCTCAGGGAAAGCCACTAATGAGGACAGATTCTCATTATCAGATCAAACCACCCTAGAGCGCAATCCCCTGGGTGTTTTTCTCCTCTCCTTGTCCAACAAACACATAGGCATACATAATACAAATCATTTTGTATGGATACAGTAAGAAATACCTTAAACATAGAATTGCTCTCCTAGGGCCATCTCAATCTCAGACTATAGTGCTCAGGCCAGACAGTCTTTCCTATTCCTAGCAGAGTCCTAGTCTCGTCGTTACTTTTGGATCATGACAGCATTTGTCTATGATAAAACTCTTAACCTATAGTTAAGAATCGTGGCACTTTGGCCTGGCCCATTTCGATGCCAGGGTAGCACACCGCTTGCCCTGGGTCCATTCAGTCCCTCGTTGGGGAGGAACCAAGGGCAACTGAGGCTTAAGTTGAGAAAGCAGATGCCCAGGAGTGAATAATATTCAGAGCCAAATAAATCTTAAGTTACAAAGCATAATATTAACAGTCTTCTATATATATACAAAAAGGACATTGCTTTAAAGTCACGACCATCCTGTTGCTCGTTGATTGCCTCGAGCAGGCCCCAGTAACATCTCCTTCATCCTATCCCTGAGATCAAAGCTCATTCAGGGTTAGGAGAATGAGACCCATCAATGTTACTGGTATTTGGCATATTGGGTACGCCACGGGGAGTTTGCCAGACTCTGCTGTGTGTGCAGGTTACATTCAGTAGCCTGCCAGCTTGTCCAAAGTAAGAGTGAGATAATAAGATGTCGCTTCCGGGAGTTGGGTTTTATAGTCTCTGGGTCTTGGTCATTGATGGGATTACACAGCGCCAGGGAGCCAGTTGGTGGGTGTGACCCCTGCCTACTGGAATATGGAGGATCTGGGTGGAGGATGTTCAGCCCCAATCCGAGCAGGCTTGGAAATCTCAGCCCCAGGACCCGCATGCCTTTGTTCCTCTGCCGGTAACTTCATGCGTGTGGAAAGTGGTCTCAGCATGTTGGTGGCTAGTTCTGGAGGTGCCAGAGGCCTGGTTGGGGATGGAAGGGAAGCTCAACCCATTCCCCTCCAAGGAGCCCCGGCGGGGACAGCCAGGAGCGGGTGCAGGAGACTGTGCTGTTCTCTTCCGGGAGCTGGGTTTTATAGTCTCTGGGTCTTGGTCGTTGATGAGATTACGCAGCGCCAGGGGGACAGTTGGTTGGTGTGATCCCTGCCTACTAGAATTTGGAGGATCTGGGTGGAGGATGCTCAACCCTGATCCGAGCAGGCTTGGAGATCTCAGTCCCGGGACCCGCATGCCTTTGTTCCTCTGATGGTACCTTCATGTGTGTGGAGCGTGGTGGTCTCAGCTTGCCAAACGAGACAGCGTCCCTGATTCTTGACTGTCGATGGAGGTCGGGACTCCGAATTCTTTCTCTCACTTGAGTGAAGTGTGATACTCCAAGCATAGCTCTTTCTATTCCTCTTTGGGAGACGTGAATAGCATTCTCATCCTGTTTTGGTAGGGCCCAGGACACTGAGGCATATGTTAATGCAGGAAGAACAGTAGAATCAAAAAAATGTGCTCAGAGCTGGAGGTTCTTCGTCCTCTTCGCTATCTCTTCAACACTCTTGAATGTGTTCCAAGCCACTCTCTTCCTCCTGTGCAACTCAGTTCCCAGGTCATTCATCATGTTGAGTTCTCGAACTAGGTACACATAACTGTTGAATTTGGAGATATTCTTCCCATTGAGAGCTAGTGGAATGTCAGGAATGAGACCATTTCTCACAAACATTGTCTTCATGAGATTCAGCTCGAGTCGGATTTTTCCACACTCATGGTCAACGTTGGCCAGCATTTGTGCCGCTTTGCTGATATTTGGTGTTATTAGAACGATGTCATCAGGGAAGCGAAGGTGGTGTAATTGCCGACCATCTATCTTCACTCCCATTCCTTCCCATTCCAGTCTTTGCATGACATTCTCGAGGGTGGCACTGAAGCGTTTCAGCGAAATGGTATCACCCTGCCAAATATCTCTCTTGATGTCAATGACTACCTCCCTGTAGAAGGTGAGATCCTGGTAGTGAATATGCAGTAAATTTCATGGAGGATCCTGATGTATTGAGTTTGAATACCCTGTTCAGCTAGAGCTTTGATGACTGCTTTAGTCTCAATAGAATCAAAGGCCTTCTTTAAATCAATGAACGTTAGACAGAGCGTCATCTTGAACTCTCAAGAAACCTCAGTGAACTTGGTTATCATGCGGATGTGGTCAATTGTGCTGAATCCTTTGCAGAAACCGGCTTGCTCACATGATTGTCCTTCATCTAGTGTTTTGCCAATCCTATTCAGGATGACTTGAGTGAACAGTTTGTAGACAACAGACAACAGGCAGATCAGGCGATAGTTGCCAATGTCTTGGATGTCTCCCTTCTTGTACAGTAGTACAGTCCTATTGGGATGGAACCTTGCATTCAGACAGGTAGCGTGTGAAGAGCCAAGCCAGTTTATTGATGAGTACTGATGGCAGGTTCTTCAGGTGATCAGGTCTTACCTGTCTGGGCTGCGTGCTGTTCGCTTCTTTATCGACGAAATGGCTTGTCGGATTTCAGAAGGGAAAATGTTGGGAACAACATATCCATCTTGTGGAATTTCGTCTGTGGACAGATGGACATGGCTATTGAAGAAATCCGAGAAGTCATGGATAATCTTCTCTATTGCCCTTCTGGAAGATGTGAGAGATCCATCAAGATGTTGGAGGGCACTCATCTTGTTTTTTTTAGTTGGCGAAGGATAGGAGGGTGTTGTTGATGCTTTTTCCGGCTTCTGCCGCATCTGCCAGTACTGCTGCTTTTCTCTCTTGTCTCTTAGCATGCGACAGGGATGAACGGAGATGTTAATGTCACCCGCTCGAGCAAATCATGAGTAATTGGATGTCAAGTGATCAAGTGACTGAAACACTATGAGATACAGTCGTAGACTTACAAAGTTTCATTCTTGGGTTTCAGTTATACAATCATCAAGTACCCATCTCTCTACCAGTGTCCTTTATCCACCTCCAATGATCCTAGTAGCTATCCCACCCCCTATCCCCCCCAACCCCGCCTACATCTTTTGCGGGGCATTTTCTTTTTTGTCTCTCTTTCCTTTATTATGTTGTGGTTTGCATTAGAGGTATTGAGTGGCCATCATGTTTGGTCTATAGTATACTTTCAGCACGCATCTCACAGCCCAAGTGAGTCCTCCAAACACCCTTCACTTAGTGTTCCCTTCTATATTTGAGCTGCCTTTTCCTCCAGCCTGTGCTGCCAGCTTCCAGGCCATGGAGCAGACTTCCTGATACTTATCTCAACTATTCTTGGGTGTTCATCTCCCTTTCTGTTACTTTGTATTCCCCAGATGAGTGCACACTTTCTATGTCTGTCCCTTCTTTCTGACTCATTTCACTTAGCATTATACTGTCCATGTAGAACCACTTGTTTGCAAATTTCATGACTTCATCATTTCAACAGCTGCATAGTATTCTGTTATGTAGATATACCAAATATTCTTTAACCAGCCATCTGTTCTCAAGCACTCAGGCTTTTTCCAGATTTTGGCTATTGTGGAGAGTGCAGCAATGAACATACAAGTGCAGATGTCATTTAAACTATACTTTCTTGCCTCTCTGGGATATATTCCCAGGAGTGGTATTGCTGGGTCAAATGAGAGCTTGATTTCTAATTTTTTGAGAATCGTCAAAACTCTCCCCTGCACTTCTTCAGCACCACCTTGACTGGTTCCCTACAGGGTACAGTAAAGCGTGCACTGACCCTGAGCCGAGTAAAGGAAATTGGTTCCTCCCATTTGCTCATATGACTAAAACACACCTTGTTCTCTCACATCTTGTCAGGATGTGAGGGAATTTTTGTTTCAGGACAGACAAGAGATCATCTACACTGGAATGTAGTTTTCAGGTATGAATATGACAGGAGTGTTGGGGTCTTCGGTGGAGGTTAGAGACCCGACCGAAAGTGCAGTGATGGAAAGACAAGTAACGCTTCTTGTCCATCTCCTATTTGCCTCCAAGAGCATTCACTGAGCTCAGGATAACTCAGGTGCCACATTAGAGCTACCGTGGCTGTGAAGGGGAGACTCACCCTGCTCAAATACTCATACTGCCTGACTTTGTGGGGCATCTGTATTTATTTTAGTTATATTTTTGAATAATTTGGGTACATTGATTATTTTTGACCTGAAATTTTTTATTATTTTGCTGAATTTTTTTTTCTTTTTTGGGGGTGGGGTCACATCGGAGATGCACAAGGGTTACTCCTGGATCTTCACTCAGAATTGACTGCTAGAGGTTCTCGGCAGATCATATGGGATGCTGAGAATTGAACCCCGGTTGGCCGCATGCAAAGCAAAAACCCTACCCAATGTATTACCGCTCCAGCCCCAATGCTGAATTTTTTAAAATTAAATTTTAGAAAATATTTTCTGGTCCCTTGGATTTATCCCAACCCTCTGGTGCTTCCTGGAAATAGGAGGAACAATAAGTGACACACCCTGTGTCTAAGCTCTATTCATTTGGGGGCTGTGGTTGGGCCACACCTGAAAGTGCTCAGGGCTTGTGTGCTTGTACCCTTGTCAAATATGTGAATTTGAACACTAAGACCAGGCTCCCTGCCAAATTGATTGTGTGCTGAAGGTCCTCCATGAACTCTTTCTATGCTCCTGACAGGGTCAGGATTTCTCAGTGATGACCCCAGTACAGGGTTCTGAGGTTTATGCTGGTCTATGGACACTGAGTTATAGACAGGACAGAGCAGGATCAGGTGCTGTTACCAGGCCAACCATACCAGGCAGGTCTCCAGGCAGAGGCTCTTCCTTGTTCCAATTAAGCCCATAATCAGTGACAGTGACCATTCTCAAAACTACTTTGAAAAGTTAAGGTAAATATGCTTCAGAATAAGGAATTTTTATCCAAGATAAATGTGAGAAGACACTCCTGTCAAATTTTATTGACTGGGTTTGACTCAGCTCTGTCAGAATTAAATGTAGCAATAAACCTGACTGTTCAAACCCAATATTCACATAGATAATTGGAGAACAGAAGAAACAACACAGAAACATGGAGGGGCAGGGGCCTGTCTACAGGGTAGAGGTCCAACGGGTGTTGGGTTTTGTCCTCAGGGACCTGAGACATGGGGAATCTCCTCCACAGCTGATGTTTCCCCCTTAGCAATTCCTGTTTCCTGAGAGCTCCTCAGCATGTTTCCTGTGCTGGAGGAAGAGGCCCAGTTCAGACAGTGCCCCAGGGACAGACCAAAGTGTTCTGAGGCACAGTCAGTACCTCCTCCCAGGGGTCCCACACACAAACCTCTCTCGGGTCACCTCCTATCTTTACAGAGGCTCCCCCATGCAAATCTGCACTCGGGACCCAGGATTAAAACCACGTTCACACTCACCTCAACTCAGGTTCCCTCTTCCCCTGACACAGTGTCAGAGAACATGGACCTCGTGGGCAGGAAGGTGCATCAGCGCTGGTTCTTCCTCTTTCTGGTGGCAGCTCCCAGATGTGAGTATTCCCTGAACAGGGCTCCTAGGAGAGTATGGGACCTCTGAGTACGGGATTCAATTTGTGGGTCTCTGTTCCCAGGCGTCCTGTCCCAGATACAGCTGCAGGTGTCGGGACCAAGCCTAGTGACGCCCTCGCAGATGCTGTCCCTCACCTGCTCGGTCTCTGGATTCTCTCTAACCAGCTATGATGTCCACTGGGTCCGCCAGGCCCCTGGAAAGGGGCTGGATTGGATTGGTGTTATATGGGCTAGTGGAAACACACGCTATAACCCAAGTCTTCAGTCTCGACTCAGCATCTCCAGGGACACCTCCAAGAACCAAGTTTACCTAAAACTGAGCAACTCGGTAACTGAGGACACCGCCGTGTATTATTGTGCAAGAGACACAGTGAGGGCAAGTCCCTGTGAGCCCAGACACAAACCTGCTGAGGGAGACAGTGGTGCTGCAGGGGTGCGTGTGACCACCAGGGGACGCTCTGCTCCTGGGTCTCCAGAACTGTGCCCAGGGGCAGAGGACAGGGGCCTTCAAGGGGGCACTTTCTTTTCTTTCTTCTAAATCTTGTTTACAACTCTTTTTTCGTCTTTTTAGGGGATCACTTTCTTTTTATTACAAAATGTAAGTCAAATTTAACAAATCAAGTATAAAATTTTTAATTAAATCCTCTCCTCTTCTAGTACAAATTTGTATTCCTCTTCCTGTCTCAGAGTCCAATAAAGACTGTTATATCCCTTTATATTTTGTGTGGTTGATTTAAGAAAATACCATTCCTTTTCACAAAAGAGGGTTTTCCCTTACCTTCATATCGTCATTGTGGAAACATGATGACAATAGTCTGAGTGTTGATGCTTGTGGGTTCCAAACTCCCTGTGCTTCTCCCAGCACCAAATCCCCACAGACCCCCACACTCTGCTGTGGTCCCTGTGCTCAGCCTTTTCTTACAAGTGATCTAAAACCCCACCCAACTTTTCTCAGGAACAGCAGAGTATGGTTATGATGCAGGGGCCATTATCATTGGGTCCTGTCCATCCTGAATCTCTGTTCTCTGTGTACCACAGATTAATGAGATTATCTGAATTTATACTTTCTCATCAGACTTTACTCATTTAATCTGATATTCTATAGTACCATGATGTTGCAGTAATCTGCACTATTTTACCTTTTCTTATACCTGCATATTATTACATTGTAGGTATAGACCACAACTTCTTATCCCTGAAACTTTTATGAAATATAGGAATTTCTTATATGTCCTGATCTTTATACTAAATGCTGCAGTGAACATATGTTTTTATATATTTTCTCAAATTAATATTTCATATTAGGGAAAAATAGAATCCCGGGAAATGTGGAAACGCTATATCCAATTTTTTTCAGTGTTTAGTTTTTAATGAACTTGTAAATAAAAAAAGCTCCCATTTCAAAATAAAAATCCCAGGTCATATAGATGTTTACAGTTATTATATTTACCTAAGCAACATACATACATGACCAGTTGTAAGATATTAAACTAAATCTGTGACAAATATACTTTTTTTTTAATGCCACTGCCAAGAACATTATAGAGTTAATGCAGAGTCCTAAGGATAATCTAGTAGTCACTACGTTTTTTCTTAAGTCTTCATTTTAGACGCTGCTATTTTCTAGCACAGGTAATCAGGCAGGGTCTTTCATATGCTCAAACACTGGAATCTTTGGTTGCTACCTTATCAGCTGGCTTGCAAACAAGAAGCCAACCACTTTAAGAATGTTTGAAGTGAACAACTTGCCAAACCCAGGGATAGATACACCCTAAGAATGCACAATTGTGAGCATTTACAACCATTACTTCTGTGGCTGAAGACTGTTCATGCCATTCTTCTAAAATGAGATCTCAAAGCATTATATTTCAAAATAAAAATGTTTAACGAAACAAACCAAAAAAATGGCATATGCACAATTTCTCCAATTTGTGTGTCAACCATTTAGTTAACTTTTCCACTTGAAAAAATGCAATAGAAAACTGGACACCATGTTTCACTATCTCAGTTAATATTCACAATTACAGTGGTTACGACTCAGGATACAGCATCACTAATGCTGCTCAGAGCCAGTTTATACTGAAATTAAGTTCTTTACACCAAGTAAATGGTTGTCCACAACCACTGGCTAGAACCAAAACGTCTAGATTTTGGGAGAAACAAATGCTGCTCCAGACATCCACTCAGCTTCTTCTGTTCCTCAATTCATGCTCAGAAACCTTTCATGTTACTTTTGGTTTTGGGGGTTTGGGTCTGCTGACCCTGCCCACTTGAAGAGGCTGCCTGCTGTGCTACTTTCTGCTTTAACGTTGTCCAATCAAAAGTGTAGTCATATTGGTGGTTCAGGGTCCTGAAAAGAATGCGAAATAGCTGCCTCGGATACATACAATCCAGGGCCTCTTCAAAGCGCAGCCCATGACAGTAGTGTAAGTACATGGCAAATTCCGTGGGAAATCCCTTACATAAAACTTCAACAGGAGCGGACATCTTCTTTTCACTAGTCTTCATATTTTTGTTTCTTTGTTGCAGCCTTGAGTCCTTGCCACGGCAAACTGGTTCTATTAAAGTACGTCAAAACATATCCTAAAGATTCCATATCATCTTGGGGACTTAGTTCAATCCCAAGATGTGCATTGATGCTAGCACACTGGGCAGTGCCAGTGAGATTTTTATCTTTCCTGTACGGTAGGTGTTGTCGTGTCCTGTTGTCTCTGTACTTTTTGGCCAAACCAAAATCAATAAGGAATAGCTTATTACAGTGAGGCCCAATACCCATTTGGAAGTTGTCTGGTTTAATTTCTCTGTGTATAAAATTCGTTGTATGCACATTTTCAATTCTACTGATCATCTGGTCAGCTAACATAAGTAGTTTTCATTTTTCATTGTGAATCTTCTTGAACAGAAGCTGAAGAGGTCTTCGAAGCTGGGTTCAAGAAGATCCATGACTATCACATTGTAGTCTTTTTCCTGACTATACCACCTTACGTGCGGGATGCCGACCCCACCTTGGAGGATCTTACAGCGCTCTCGTCTGGCAGCTGTGGGTCCTGGGCCTTCTGCGACTTCAGCTCAAGGCCACTTCCTCGTCGTTGGTGATGTTGATGGCTAGGTAAACGTCCCCGAAGGAGCCGGACCTGATCTTCCCTACCAGTTTGCATTTCCCCCTGACGATGAATTTGGCTTTGGAGCCGCTGCTGCTCGCCATCTTGAGCGACGAAGCTGGAGGCTGGGGCCAAGCCCCGGCACCTCTGAAGGCCGACGGGCTAGTCCACGGAGCACTGCGGTGGCGGTGGAAGAGGCGGACAGAAAACGGGGGTGGGGGCACGCTGAGTTTAGGGCGGCGATTCCGCTGCCCCCGCTGCCGCCGGCTCCCGTCGGAGGGACCCCTGTCATTTCACAGACACGGACATCCCGTTACTCCGGCTCCAGCCTCTAGTTCCAGTTTTGGAGAGATGCTTAGTGCTTTTCATAGATGCTGAATAAGACCACACTCCCACCAACACTGAAACAGTGCTCCATTTAGACAAAGTCTCAACACGGGTTGTCTCCAGTCTTCTGATATCGTCTATTGTCAGTGGTGAGAGATGATCTTCATGTCCTTTATGTTTACATTTCTCTGACAGAAAGTGTTGATAAACACCTCTTTACATGCCAACAGTCGATGGGAATGTCAATTTTTAGAGAAATATCCGTTTGTTTCACCACATCATATTTTAAAATCGAATCCTTTGTATTGAATCGACATTACAAAGCTGTCCCGTTTTCTGTCATACAATTCTCCAACACTTATCCCTCCACAGGGTACATTTCCCACGACCAATATACAGAGTTTCTCTCTGGCCACCCTACCCACCTGGTGCCCTCCCAGGATGCCCCTATGGTACTCTCTCTCTCTCTCTCCCTCTCCCCTGACCCCTCTTTCTCTCTCTCCTTTTAGGCATTATGGTTTGCAATACACGTACTGAAAGGTTACATGTACATCTCTTTACCTACCTTTGATATGTTTTCATGAAATAAAAGATTCTAATTTTCATGAGGATTGCATAGACTTCTATGATACTGCAGTGAACATTTAGAGTGCCTTTCCATTTTCTTCATCATGCATTAGTTTTCAGTGTATGTATCTTTTACATCTCTGGTTTATGTGTTTCTAATTTCTGTGATGTATTTGCTGCAATTTTAAATGATTTGACTTAACTGTTTTTTCAGCTAAGTAGGTTTTTTGGTTATGTAGAGACACATTTTATTTTGTATTTTTAAACCTGTTATCAGTAGAATTTCTTTTTGTTGTCTTATAATATTTTGGGGCTGGAGGGATAGCACAGCGGTAGGGCGTTTGCCATGCATGCAGCCAACTTAGCCTACCTGAGTTCGATTCCTCCACCCCTCTCGGGTTACCAAGAGTACCACACCCACATGGCAAAGCCTGGCAAGCTACCCATGACGTTTTTGATATGTTAACAGAGTAACAACAAGTTTCACAACAGAGACATTACTGAGCCTGCTGGAGCAAATCGATGAACAACAGGAGGACAGTGCTACAGTGCATAATATTTTGATCCACAAAGGGCTATGGAGGCCATTGCTCATCCCTTCGTAATGGCGCTCACCCATCTCTTAGGACCGACTGACCCATGTTCAACTACTGTTCACATGAAACACTTCTCCACTTTGGCCTTCAAAGTTCTTGTTTGAATATTTGCTACTACCACCAAGATCTGCACCTGTGGCAGCTTCAAGGCTCAATGCAGTGGTCTTCCCACTTGTCACAGCATAGCTATCACAGCCGCACGATTTTGGACTTCTGGTATTCTACTCATTAAGCATGAAAGTATTTCTACCAAGAGTCAGATAATTATAAGATTGGTTTCTGTGGCTCTGGAGCCATGGCTGGGCCGGAGAGCCGTTCGTGGGGGGCAACTCATGACCTTGGTAGGGCATGAAGGATGACCTGGGAATGCCCCCTTCCCATGAGGTTTCGGTTGCCCCGTCAAGACCGGCTCATATCTGGCTTTCCAAGAAGCTCTGAGGCAGCCGCCATCTTGCTGTCCAGAGGGACAAAAGAAGAAGGGAGCAACAACCTTTCCCTTCTGGGCAGGCATGGTGGCGTGGATTAACATATAGTCCATTCACTTTTCAGTCGCAAGCTGCTGGGCTCTGCATTAAGTCCTTGTGCTTCTGGAGCCATGTCTGAGCCGGAGAGCTTCTTGGGGGACGGGGGCAACCCGTGACCTCGGTAGGCATGAAGGACAAGCCGGGAATGTCCCACTTCTCATGAGGTTTCAGTTGCCCTGTCACGAAGGCTCATACCTGTCTTTCTAAAAAGCTCTGAGGCGGCCACCATCTTGCTGTCCAGAGGAATAAAGGTGGAAGGGAGCAACACCCTTTCCCTTCCGTTTAGGCATGGTGGCGTGGATTAACGCATAGTCCATTCACTTTTCTGCCACAAGTTGCCGGGCTCTGCATTAAGTCCTTGTGCTTCTGGAGCCATGGCTGTGTCGAAAAGATGTTCGTGGGAGGGGGGCAACTCGTGACCTTGATAGGACGTGAAGCCTGTCTCCTCTTTTAAAGAAGCTCTCTCAAGGCTTCTGCAAACCTGGTTTCATGGCTGTGAATTCTCAGTGACAATCTACCTGGAATAGCATTCTTGGTGAGGCTTTGATTTCATTGAGGGGCTTTTGTCTCTTCGCTTTTTCCTATATCCCTCTATTTTCTTCTTGCTGATCAAGTCCCATTCGAAAGATATGCTGAGCATCTAATGGGCTTTTCTTTCTATATAAGTTGCTTTTTAAAATCTTACTTTAATCAATATTTGTGTAAACACACAAAAAATAAAAAGGCCAGCGGTCAGGCCGTTTCCCCACTCCAGGGAGGTTGATGGCGATGGTCAGGCGAAGGAAGGAAACGGGGGCCAGGCTGGTTGGTCTTAGCAGCAGTTTATTACATGGAAGAGATGTATGTCATGGAGGCCCCAGGATCTCTTAAGCACTTGCTCCTTTGTTCTCTCAGCTTCTGTCCTCAGCCCCATTTTCCCAGGTTCTCTGATGCATGTGTCCCCCAGAGAGCCCTGAAATCTCCCTTATATAGATCATAGTACCTCTAAAGGGCGCAATATAGTGATGTCATCAAAAAGAGTTACAGAAAGAACATTGAGGCAGCAAACCATACATTGTTTCTTTACATCCACATTGTTTCTTTACATCAGCAGGCCAGGAATATTGGCCTCACCTTTCACAAGCTACAAGCACTTGGATTTACATCCCAAAGATCAGGCCTGGCTAGCACCTGAGATCTGCATATCTAAGACCAGCTAGGTTTCTTTGAGAAAAGGGAAACTGCCTCAATATACTGAAATCATTTACTGAAGGCAGTTTGAAGGGGAGAAAGTTCAGTTTCATCCAAGCTAGTCAGGGACACACAGGAAAACTGCTTCTAGGACAGATTCTCATTTAGCAGATCAACCCACCCTAGAACAGATTTCCCTGGATGTGTTTCTCCTCTCCTTGTCCGACCAACATATAAGCATACATAATATTAATCATTTTGTATGGACACAGTAAGAAATACTTTGAGCTTTTAAAATTGCTCTCCCAGGGCCATCTTAATCTCAGACTGCAGTGCTCAGGCCAGATATCTTTCCTATTCCTAGCAGCAGGGTCCTAGTCTCGTCGTTACTTTTTTTGGATCATGACAGCATTTGCCTATGATCAAACTCTTAACTTATAGTTAAGAATCGTAGCACCTTGGCCTGGCCCATCTAGATGCCAGGGTAGCACATAACTTACCGGCTTGCCCTGGTTCCATCAAGTCCCACGTCGGGACCCAGCCCTTGGGGTGCTAGGAAGTGAGGGCAACTGAGGCTTAAGTTGAGAAGGCAGATGCCCAGGAGTGAATAATATTCAAAGTCAATCAATTCCTAAGTTACAAAGCATATTAATTGTCTTCCTGTATCTATACAAAAGGTCATTGCATTAAAATAAACTGCTCAAAAGACATAAGGAGAGGAGAAAGGCAATAGTAACTTACAGTACAGCTTCAGTGTCTAAGAAGGATGAGACCTTACAAATTGGTTGGAGAAGAGAGCATAGATGTGGTTAAAGACAGACAAAGTAATGGGAGTGACTCTAGAGCACGGTGATGGGTGCGACCCGATAAACCTAAGCTCCTCGTACTCCAACAAATATTCTTCTTCTAGTTTTGCTTACGTTATTTGGATTATGACATGTCTGGAGTATTTCTATTTGGGCATATGTTGTCTGGGACCATTCTGATCCCTTGGATCTCAGTATCTGCACTCCTCAGCTCTAGAAAATTCTTAGCTAGGACTTGTTTTTTAACTGGTGGTTCTTCATAGAATTTACCTCCCTGTTCGTCAGGGACTTTAATGCTTCTTATTTGTTCCTTTTGACTAAACCCCAGGTTCTCTGATGTGCTCTTTGTTTCCTTTAAAACTTTCCCCCATTTTTCTGTTGTTTTCTAGGTTTCCTGAATCTCACCTTCGAGCTACTTGATCTTTTCCAAGGTGATTGTTATCCTGATATTCAGAGTCCTGTGTACATTTCGTATATCACAAACCACATTACTCAATTCTGAAACTTCTGAATGTAGGATTCTCATTTCCACTTATATTGCCTGTTTGGTCCCAGTTTTCCATATGCAGTGGGAGAACATGAGGCATCACCGAGGGACACGAAGGGGCAGGGCCCTGTCTACAGGGTAGAGGACCTGGGGGACTGGGTTTTGTCATCAGAGACCTGAGACTTGGGGACTTTCCTCTCCAGCTGCCATTTCTCCCTCAGCAATTCCTGTTTCCTGAGAGCTCCTCAGCACTTTTCCTGTGCTGGAGGAAGAGGCCTGGCTCTCAGGGCCCCAGGGACAGGCGTGAGTGCTCTGAGCCACAGTCAGTACCTCCTCCCAGGGAGGCCACACATCAGCTTCCCCCAAAGCCCCGCTTTCTCTACAGAGGCTCCCCCATGCAAATCTGCACTCGGAACTCAGGGTTAAAACCACATTCACACTCACCCCATCTCGGGCTCCTTCTCCCCCTGACAAGTTGTCTGAGATCATGGAGCTTGTGGCCAGGAACGTGCATCAGCGCTGGTTCCTCCTGTTTCTGGTGGCAACTCCCCGATGTGAGTATTCCCTGGACAGAGGCTCCAAGGTGGGCATGGGGCCTCTGAGACCCTGACTCACTCTGGGTCTCTTTCCCCAGGTGTCCTGTCGCAGGTACAGCTGCAGGAGTCAGGCCCAAGCCTGGTGACGCCCTCGCAGACGCTGTCCCTCACCTGCTAGGCCTCTGGATTCTCTCTAACCAGCTATGATGTCCATTGGGTCCGCCAGGCCCCTGGAAAGGGGCTGGATTGGATTGGTGTTATATGGGCTAGTGGAAACACACGCTATAACCCAAGTCTTCAGTCCCGACTCAGCATCTCCAGGGACACCTCCAAGAACCAAGTTTACCTAAAACTGAGCAACTCGGTAACTGAGGACACAGCCGTGTATTATTGTGCAAGAGGCACAGTGAGGGCAAGTCCCTGTGAGCCCAGACACAAACCTGCTGAGGGACACAGTGCAGCTGCAGGGGTGACTTTAGCCACCAGGGGGCGCTGTGATCCAAGTGATCCCAAGTTGTGCCAGGGGCAGGGGGAGAAGGGTCAGTAAGTCACTTTCTTTTTTTCTTTTTCATTTGTTTTTACATATTTTTCTTCTTATGGGTGGGGGGGATCATTTTCCTTTGTATTAATAATATTTATACCAACTTAAAAAAAAAACAAGTAGAGACGCCTGGAGAAACGCAGCCGTGAGCGTCGGCCGTTCCCTCTTCACTCCTCACACGGCGCTCATCTCATCTCAAACCCAGGTCAGCTCAGCCCCTGGTGTGTGGCCCCGGGACTTCCATCTCTCCCTTCAGGACCTCAGGCGTCCCGGCAGATGCCTGGAGAAACACAGCCGTGAGCGTCTGCCATCCCCTCTTCACTCCTCACGCGGCGCTCATCTCATCATAAACCCAGTTTTCCATAGAGATGTGGCCTCTTCAGAAGTGGGCGTGGCTTAACAGTGGGCGTGGCCTCTTTTCCGGCTGCAGATTGTTTACCCATTCTAAGGAACCTAGTTCCCAAGGAACTTAATCCCCAACCTACTCAGCAATATGAAGAAACAAAGGAAATCCCCACCACAAGTGGAGGACAACAAAAACAATCCAGAACATTCTGTCGATACAGCTCACCTAAGGGACCTCTCTGACACAGAATTCAGATACGAAGTCATCAAGATGTTCAATCAACTCAATGAAACGGTCAGACAGACAGCCAGTAACACCACAGAAAAAATCGACAAATTACGCGAAGAAATGAGAGCAGAAATGTCACGATTAAAAGACTCCATAGTTGAAATGAGAAACTCAGTTTCTTATCTTAAAAATAGAATGACCGCAGCTGAAGAGAGAATCAGTGAGCTGGAAGATCAGCTGCGCCAAGCCAACACGGAACAACAAACAGTGGCAAGGGACCTCAAAATAGTTTTTCAGAGAATCAGAGTCCTAGCAGATGATTCCAAGAGGAACAACATTAGAATCATGGGACTACCTGAAGCTCAGGGAAACAATCCCAACAAAAAAAACACCGTCAAACAAATCATTGCTGAAAAATTCCCAGAGCTCCACAATGCAGCCATTCAGGTTCAAGAAGCCCAAAGGGTGCCAGCTAAAAGTGACCCCAACAGAAACACTTCAAGGCATATCATAGTTAGAATGATTGATGCTGCCGATAGAGACACAATACTGCAAGCAGCAAGGGCACAGAAGGAAATCACATACAAAGGAGCACACCTTAGATTCACAGCAAACCTATCAGAGGAAACCCTGCAAGCCCGAAGGCAGTGGCAAGATATAGTCAAAACACTCACTGAAATGAATGCTTCACCAAGAATACTCTATCCGGCTAAACTCTCCCTCAAAATCGAAGGAACAGTACACTATTTTCTAGATAAACAGCAGCTCAGGAACTTCATAGACTCAAAATCAAACCTAAAGCAAGGCCTAAAGGGGCTATTATAAGACAAGACAAACCCTACAACCACAACACACCCTACAGAAAATGACACAAAACCCCATAACCATACTCTCTCTCAATGTCAATGGTCTAAATTCACCATTTAAGAGACACAGAGTGGCAAAATGGATACAGAGACAGAACCCAACATTCTGCTGCCTACAAGAAACTCATCTCAACAGCCAGAACAAACACAGACTCAAAGTCAAAGGATGGAAAACAATCCTGCAAGCAAACAGCTCCTTTAAAAAAAGCTGGGGTGGCCATACTAGTATCCGACAACATTAATTTCACATTGAAAAAGATTAGAAGGGACAGTGAAGGCTATTTTCTCTTCATCAAGGGATACATACAGCAGGAAGAAATCACACTCTTAAATGTATACGCACCTAATGAGGGAACAGCTAAATATCTAAAACAACTGCTAACAGATTTTAAGGAGGACATCGCTACCAACACAATAGTACTTGGAGACTTCAACATCGCCTTATCACCTCTGGATAGATCAACAAGAACAAAACCCAGCAAGGAATTATTGGCTTTGAAAGAAGAAATAGAAGAGAAAGGGCTTATAGACCTATACAGGGCTTTACATCCCCAAAAGAAAGAATACACATTCTTCTCCAGTGTGCACGGAACATTTTCCAAAATAGACCATGTCCTAGGACACAAAACATACCTCAACAGAATCAGGAAGATAGAAATAGTATCAGCCATCTTTTCAGACCATGATGCACTGAGGATAGAAGTGAATCACACACTGACACGGAGAACAAAATCAAACACCTGGAAATTAAACAACTCGATGCTGAACAATGAGTGGGTCAAGAACGAAGTCAAGGATGAAATCAAAAGATACCTGGAAACAAATGAGAATGAAGACACAAACTACCAGAACTTATGGGATGCAGCGAAAGCTGTATTAAGGGGAAAATTTATAGCTCTGCAAGCATATTTTAGGACTGTAGAAACGATGCACATAAACAACTTGACCTCACAGCTCAAGACCTTAGAAAAGGATCAACAGAAAGAGCCTAAATCAGGCAGAAGGAAAGAGATCATAAAACTTAGAGCAGAAATCAACAACATGGAAAACAAAGAAACAATCCGAAAGATCAATAAAACCAAGAGCTGGTTCTTCGAGAAAATAAATAAGATAGATAAACCACTAGCAACACTCACAAAGAAACAGAGAGAGAGAGAGCCTTAATAAATCGAATCAGAAATAAGAATGGGGATATCACAACAGAAACTAAAGAAATTCAAGAGATCATCAGAGACTACTTTGAAAGTCTGTATGCCACGAAACAAGAGAACCTAGAAGAAATGGATAAATTCCTGGATTCCTATCATCTCCCAAAGCTGAAGCAAGAAGATATAGAGTACATGAATAGACCTATTCACATCAAGGAAATTGAAACTGTAATCAAAATTCTTCCCAAAAACAAAAGCTCAGGTCCAGATGGATTTACTAGCGAATTTTTCCAAACATTTAAAGAGGACCTATTGCCAGTCCTTCTCAAGCTTTTCCAGGAAATTGAAAAAACAAAAACTCTCCCAAACAGTTTCTATGAAGCCCATATCTCTCTAATACCAAAAGGAAACAAAGACACCACAAGAAAAGAAAACTACAGGCCGATATCCCTGATGAACACGGATGCGAAGATTCTCAACAAAATACTAGCCAATAGAATTCAACAACTCATCAAAAAGATCATACATCATGACCAAGTAGGATTCATCCCAGGGATACAAGGATGGTTCAACATTCGGAAATCAATCAACATAATCCATCATATCAACAAAAGAAAAGATAAAAAGCATATGATCATATCAATAGATGCAGAGAAAGCATTTGACAAGATCCAGCACCCATTCATTATGAAAACCCTTGCCAAAATGGGGATAGAGGAGACTTTCCTTAATATAGTTAAAGCCATCTACCACAAACCTACAGCAAACATCATCCTCAATGGGGAAAAACTGAGAGCCTTCCCCCTAAGGTCAGGGACGAGACAAGGATGCCCACTCTCCACTGCTGTTCAATATAGTACTGGAAGTACTTGCAACAGCGATTAGGCAAGAGAAAGATATTAAGGGCATCCAGATAGGGAAAGAAGAAAATAAGCTCTCACTATTCGCAGATGACATGATACTATACTTAGAGAACCCTAAAACCTCTACCAAGAAACTCCTAGAAACAATAGGCTTGTATAGTAAAGTGGCAGGCTATAAAATCAATACCCAAAAATCTATGGCTTTCCTATATGCAAATAGTGAAACAGAAGAAAGTGACATGAAGAAAACAATTCCATTCACAATTGTGCCCCAGAAAATCAAGTACCTAGGAATCGCCTTAACTAAGGAAGTAAAGGATCTGTACAAAGAAAACTACAAAACGCTACTTCGGGAAATAAAAGAGGATACAAGGAAATGGAAAAATATCCCCTGTTCATGGATGGGGAGAAACAACATTGTCAAAATGGCAATACTTCCCAAGGCACTGTACAAATTCAATGCAATCCCTATAAGGATACCCACGACATTCTTCAAAGAAATGGAGCAAACACTCCTGAAATTTATATGGAACAATAAGCCCCCACGAATAGCTAAAGCAATTCTTGGGAAAAAGAAAATGGGAGGAATCAACCTACCTAACTTCAAGCTCTACTACAAAGCAATAATAATCAAAACAGCATGGTATTGGAACAAAGGCAGAGTTGCAGACCAATGGAACAGAGTTGAATATACTGACATCTCCTCCCAAACATATAATCATCTAATCTTCGATAAGTGGGCAAGAAAAGTGAAATGGAGCAGGGAAAGCCTCTTTAATAAATTGTGCTGGCACAACTGGACGGCTACATGCAAAAAAGTGGGCTCAGATCTCTGCCTAACGCCATGCACAAAAGTAAGATCGAAATGGATTTATGACCTCAACATCAGACCGGAATCCATAATGTTTATTGAAGACAAAGTTGGCAAAACTCTCCACGATATTGAAGTTAGTGATATCTTCAAAGATGTCACGCCACTGGCCGAGCAAGTGAAAACAGAGATAGACAAATGGGACTATCTTAATCTAAGAAACTTCTGCACCTAAAAAGAAACAGTGACCAAAATACAAAGACAGCCTACAGAATGGGAAAGAATATTCACCAAATAAACATCCGACAAGGGGTTGATATCAAGGATATACAAGGTACTGGTTAAACTACACAAGAAGAAATCACCCAACCCCATCAAAAAATGGGGCGAGGAAATGAACAGAAACTTTCACAAAGAAGAAATCCGAATGGCAAAAAGGCACATGAGAAAATGCTCTACATCACTAATCATCAGAGAGATGCAGATCAAAACAACAATGAGCTATCATTTCACACCACAGAGACTGGCCCACATCCACAAGAACAAAAGCAACAGGTGCTGGCGCGGATGTGGCGAGAAAAGGACCCTCCTTCACTGCTGGTGGGAATGCAGGCTGGTCCAACCCTTTTGGAAAACAGTATAGACGACTCTCAAAAAATTAGAATTTGATCTCCCATTTGACCCAGCTATAGCTCTCCTGGGAATATATCCCAGAGAGGCAAAAAGGTATAGTCGAAGTGACATCTGCAATTGTTTGTTCATTGCAGCACTCTTTACAATAGCCAGAATCTGGAAAAAACCTGAGTGCCCGAGAACAGATGACTGGTTAAAGAAACTTTGGTACATTTACACAATGGAGTACTATGTAGCTGTTAGAAAAGATGAAGTTATGAAATTTACATACAAGTGGTAAGGTAAAGGTAAAGGCCCTCCCGTTGATCTTCGATTTGCTCGAGCGGGCCCAGTAACGTCTCCATTGGAGACTTTGTTGTTACTGTGTTTGGCATATCAAATACTCTCGGTAGCTTGCTGGGCTCTCCGAGAGGGGCGGAGGAATCGAACTCGGGTCGGCCATGTTGGCCGCTTGTAAGGCGAACGCCCTACCGCTGTGCTATCGCTCTAGCCCATACAAGTGGTACTACATGGAAAGTATCATGTTAAGCGAAATGAGTCAGAAAGAGCGGGATAGACACAGAAAGATTGCATTCATCTGGGGAACATAAAGCAACAAAACGGGAGACTAACACCCAGGAATGGCTCAGATTAGTACCAGGAATTTTGCTCCATGACTTGAAGGCCAGCCACATGTGCTAGGTGAAAAGGAAGCTCAGATAGAGTAGAGAGCACCAAATAAAGGGTGTTGTGAAGACCCTCCCAGGGTGGGAGAGACATGCTAAAAGTAATCTATAGACCAAACATGATTGCCACTCAGTGCCTCTCTGGCAAAACACAGTACCCAAAAGAAGAGAGAGAGAACAAGGGGGAATGCCCTGCCACAGTGGCAGGGTGGGACGGGGCGGGGATGGGGGGTGGGAGGGATGCTAGGACCCGTGGTGGGGGAGGATGGGCACTGGTGGAGGGATGGGTATTTGATCATTGTATAACTGAAACCCAAGCACAAAAATTTATAAGTCTATAAATGTATTTCATGGTGTTTCACTAATAAAAAATGATTAAATAAAAAATAAATAAACATGGTTGAGTCAAATCACAAGGAAAGCGAACAATAACTCTTTTTGTTCTCCTAACTCACCCTTTTCCCAAGTGAGCAAAACAACTCATGCTTCATGACTTTTACATTCAGGCACTTTCTTTTCAGAGTAAAGTGCAGTCTGATTCATCAGTCATTCACACACTGATGAGTTGACTGTGTGTGCTGGATTATATCTCATGGGTGCTGCCACAAACAGATACTGTCCACTACTGTAGCAGTCCCCACTTGTGTGCTAAAAATCTGCAGGGTCTCTTAAAATGTTTTGTTCCTTGATCTGAGCTTTGTTAAGTGGAATCTGTGAAACTTGACTATCCAATCCACCCTGTTGCTCTATTTGAGAACATAAATACTAACATTCTTCCAGAAAGTCACGGTTCACCCCTGGATCCAGGGTCCCTGAATTTTTATTACAGATAAATACATGTGAAAGATGCCAGAGATGAGCATCAAAAATTTTTGACTTGCCTAAAATGAAAAAAAAAACACTATTTCCCTTTCCAAACACCCCAATTCTTGTTCCAGAAATAGTCTTTAAAATGTCTGGTTTGCAATCTGATATATATATATATATACGTATATATATGTATATATATCTTTCATCTTTCATTTTGGTATTTTGAAAGTTGGTTTTTAGTTTAAAACTAGGCCTTGGTTGAGATCATTAATACTAACATATGTAAAATGTAATGTCTTAAAACTGCTTATAATTTCTCAAAGTTCACAGAGGACATAATACCTAAAATACTAATGTTATCACTTGGGTATTATTACACCTCCAAAGGGAAACTATATACATCCAATTAATTTTAAGAAGTAATTAGTATCTAAATTGAATTACTTGTTGATTACCAAAAATATTTTAGAAGGCAGATAAGGCAGCCCTGATACCAATTGCATCAAGCAGATTGTTAGAGAGGGAGGAGATAAAAGAGAATATAGTTTCAACATCATGACCTCAACGTTTGATAGTCAGATAGAGTGGCCACTATAGAGGAAATGAAATACAGCAAAGTACGATTAGATCACAATACTCAGAGAAAGGAGATCTAACTTCTGCTCTTTCATGAAGCAAGAATAAATACATTGTTTTAGATCTCTCAGATACATATTTCACTGTGTGTAAACATAAAAAAGTAAACTCTACTTTTATATCCAACCTAATCTCTTTCTTGCACTATGAAAACAAATAGAGACTTTTAAGTAGTTATAACTTAACTTACATAATTTTATGAAATTGAAAATTTAAAAAAACACCTTTATATATTCATCATCTAGTTTAAGTCTCATCACCGCTTGAGGGAGATAAACTGACTCACATTGTTATTATTCCCATTTCATAACTGAGACAATGTTAAATGATTTTTCTGAGATTGAATGGTTTATGTTGAACCAAGACATAGTTTTTTCTTGTGAACGCATATCTTGGATTTTATCTGCACATGCTCACACACTTGCCTTTCTTTGTATTATTTTTTTCATTTAACTCTAGTTTTTTTTTTCGCTCACTGTGTGAAATTCATCATGCCCTATGTTGATAAACAATTTTTATTGCAGTAGAGCTTTTGACCCAGGAGCTTTTTACCAATATGAATGTGTCAGTTTGGTTTAATATTTACATCAAAGAAATCATGAAAACTTTTTAATGTATTTTTTAAATTTCAGACGAATACTTTTCTAGTACATGTAATATTTTGAGATATGCATGTATGGTCCGGAAAGAAAAATGCTAAATGGGTTGTCCTTTGGGATAAATGGAAAAGCAATTTGAAATAAAGACATGCCAAATATGAGAGATTCTAAAAAAAAACAAAACAAGTATATACATTTTAGTTATTACTTCCTCTCCATGGGGACTCTCCTGCTTCTGGTGGGAATAAAGGCAACGACTGCACAATTTTGTGTTCCCACCAGCAATTAATGAGAACTTCTGTTACTATGTATCTTTACCAGCATTGGTGGTGCTGCTATTCTGAATTTTAACCCTTCTGAAAGGTTGCAGCTCTCTTTGTTTTTCTTTTTGGGTCACACCCCGCAGAGCTCAGATATTACTGCTGGCTCTGCACTCAGAAATTACTCCTGATGGTGCTCGCGGGACCCGATGGGATGCTGGGAATCGAACCTGGGTCGGCCGTGTGCAAGGCAAACACCCTACCTGCTGTACTATCACTCCAGCCCCAAGGTTGAAGCTTTCTTTGTTGTTGTTGTTGTTGTTGAGGGAGGAGTCACACCTAGCAGTGCACTTGCTTCACTCCTGAAAGAGTTCAGTGGGACTCTATATGGTATTGGGATTGAACCCATGACTGCTTTGTGTGACTCAAGTGCCTTGCCCACTATACTACCTCTCTGGCCCCCAAGTAGCTTGTTGTTTTAATTGCAGTTTCCCAACATTGAGCATCATTTTCATGAGCCTAATGCTATCTGCTTATCTTTACAGGTGTGAGTTCAAATCTTTAATCCATTTTAAAAATTGAATTGTTTGTAGATGGGCTTTAAGAACTCTTTGTGTTGTGGGGCGGTGGGGTTGGGCCTTACCCAGAGATGCTTGTGAGCATCTCAGTGATCCGTTCCTAGCTCTTGCAGGGCTCAGGGCACTATGTGGTACCAGGAATTGAACCTGGTCCTCCAGCCTGCAAAGGATACATTCCAGCCCATTGAATTATTATTATTATTATTATTATTATTATTATTATTATTTATACCCACCAACTGTCTTGTAACCCAATCAATGGCCAGGATCCAGAGATTATCACACCAAGCTCCCAGGTGCATTAATTTTTCAGACTACCTTTAATATCCTCCCCACAAGGCAGAGCCTGGCAAGCTATCCGTGGTATATTCAATATGACAAATGTAGTTGAAAAAATCATATTCCCCGAACCCTGAATACGGCAGAGTGGAGAAAGATGTGGAAGGAGTGGCTGATAAAATTCCAAGGCTGAACTAGGCTGCCAAAACGAAGAAAGACAAAAATGATTGTCTGTACTTTCAATGCACGTGCGCTGGCATCTGATGCATCCATCGAGAACCTGATGGTACAAGCGTGAAAGATCAAATACGACATCATTGGTCTGACCATAACGAGAAGACATCAATCACATCACGCCGTTTTCGACACTGGAGAAGAACTGTTCCTTGAAACATGTGACAAAAGAAGCGTCAGTGGTGTCTGTATCCTTGTCATCACGAACTTAGCCATGAGCATTGATTCATTCGAATGGCTAACAACCCAGATCGGACGATTACACTTGAACAGATGTGGCTCACTGCCAGCAGTTTCTATCTTTGTTGTGTATGTACCAACATCCAATTATGGTTAAAGAGAAATTGAGAAGTTCTACATGGAGCTGGAGAAGTTCTATAAAGAAGACCACACCTTCTACAAGATCATTGTTGGTGATTTTAGTGCCAAGATAGGACCAAGAAGATCAGCCAATGAACTCCACATCGGGACCCATGTCCTAAAATAGAACGAACAGGGTGACAGATTATCTGAGTTCATCATGTCAACCAAGACCATCCACGGTAACTCACAGTTCCATCACAGTTCCAAAAGGCTGAATCTAAACGTTGGACATGGGAGTCTCCCAGTGGACAGTTCCACAATGAAATAGACCACATCATATTCAATCGGCGGTTTTGCCTAACCGATATTGCTGTTGTTCCAAAATTCCAAACGGGATCGGGCCACCATCTCCTGCAAAATTCTACCTCACAGATTGGGGAGAAAAGAATGCAAAATTTAAGAAGAGAATTACCAGAACGACCACCAACTGGGAGCTCTTTGGCTCTTTTGTGGCAACACGGGAAGATGTTGTCATTGACAGCATTAATGAGAAATACTATCGAATTATTCAGCACCTCTGTGATTGTGCGAGGAATGCCAAGAGAGAGATAACCACAAAAAAAAACTCCTTTATTCGAACACTCTTGAACTTATTCGCCAACGTGGCTTGGCGCATGCCTCAGGCAACTGCAAGCGAACATCCGAACTGGCAAAACAGTGCAGAGAAGCGATCAAGGATAAAAGACAGGAGAGCAGCAGTGCTAGTAGATGCAGCAGAAGCCAGGAAAAGCATTCGTAATGCCCGCCTGTCCTTCACCAACTAAAAGACCAAGATGACTGCCCTCCAACATACTGATGGATCTATCACATCTTCCAGAAGGGCAATAGAGAAGATTTTTCATGACTTCTACTCAGATCTCTTTAATAGCCACGCCTACTTGCCCACATACCAAACTCCACAGGATGGTTATGTCGTTCCCAATGTTCTCCGTTCTGAAATCCAACACGCCATCTTGTCCGTAAAGAAACAAAGAGCACCTGGCCCAGACAAGGTCAGACCTGAACACCTGAAGAATTTACCGTCAGTATTCATCAATACACTGGCTAGGCTCTTCACACAATACCTGTCTGAATGCAAGGTTCCATCCCAGTGGAAATCCAGCAAGACTGTACCACTATACAAGAAGGGAGACATCCACGACATTGGCAACTATCGCCCAATCTGCCTATTGTCTGTCATCTACAAACTGTTTACTAGAGTCATCCTGAATAGGATTGGCAGAACACTAGATGAAGGACAACCATGCGAGTAAGCCTGTTTGCACAAAGGATTCAGCACCATCGACCATATCCACACGATACCTAAGCTCATTGAGGTTTCTCAGGAGTTCAAGATGCCGCTCTGTCTAATGTTCATTGATTTAAAAAGAAGGCCTTTGATTCTGTTGAGACGAAAGCAGTCATAGAAGCACTAGCCAATCAAGGCGTACAAACTCAATACATTAGGATTCTCTGTGAGCTCTATTATGGATTCTCTACCAGAATCTCACCATTCTACAAGGAAGTAATCATCCATGTCAAGAGAGGGGTTTGGCAGGGTGATATTATTTCACCAAAACTCTTCAGTGCCACCCTCAAGAACATCATGCGACGACTGGAATGGGAAGGAATGGGAGTGAAGATAGATGGTCGGAAACTACACCATCTCCGCTTTGCTGATGACATCATTCTAATAACACCAAACATCAGCCAAGCGGCACAAATGCTGACCGACTTTGACCGTGAGTGTGGAAAGGTCGGATTACAACTGAATCTCACAAAGACAATGCTCATGAGAAACAGTCTTGTTCCTGATGCTCCATTCACTCTCAACGGAGCCACCATCTCCGAATGCAACAGTTATATATACCTAGGTCGAGAAATCAACATGATGAATGACCTGGCACCTGAGTTACGCAGGAGGAAGATAGCGGCTTGGAATGCCTTCAAGAGCGTTGAAGAAATAACTAAGAGGACAAAGAACCTCCAGTTCCGAGCACATCTCTTTGATTCCACTGTTCTTCCTGCATTAACATATGCCTCAGAGACCTGGACCCTACGAAAACAGGATGAGAAAGAATCCTATTCAGGTCTCTCAAAGAGGAATCGAAAGAGATATGCTTGGAGTATCACGCTTCACTCAAATGAGATAGAATCTGGAGTTCTGATCTCCGTCAACGCTCAAGAATCAGGGACGCTGTCTCATTTGCCAAGGCATCAAAAATCAGATGGGCTGGACACGTAATGAGACTTAAAGATGACCGCTGGACTAGAGCCATTACTTACTGGAATCCATGGGACGTCAAAAGATCGCGTGGACGCCCACCTACAAGCTGATCAAACTTCTTCGTCAAGACCCTGAATGATCAGTTTGAGACTCTGCATTTTCCTAGAATAAGCAGATGCCATTGGGCTACGCTAGCACACAACAGGGATGAATGGAGACGTTACTGGCACCCGCTTGAGTAAATCGATGAGTAACGGGGTATCAAGTGATAAAGTGATTATTTATTATTATTATTATTATTATTATTATTATTATTATTGGAGATGGAGCAATAGCACAGCGGGTAGGTCTTTTGCCTTTCATGCAGCCGACTTGTCTGAACCGAGTTTGATTCCTCCGCCCTTCTCAGAGACCCTGGCAAACTACCGAGAGTATCTCACCCACACAGCAAAGCCTGGAAAGCTACCTGTGACATATTCAATATGCCAAACACAGTAACAAGTCTCACAATGTTACTGGGACTGCTCGAGTAAATCGATGAACAGCGGGATGACAGTGACAGTGATTATTGTTATTATTATTTTTGCTTTTGAGGTCACACCCAGGGATGCTCAGGGGTTACTCCTGACTCTGCACTCAGGAATTAATTCTGGTGGTGCTTGGGGGACCCTATGAGATACCCGGAATTGAACCTGGGTCAGCCGATTCAAGGCAAACACCTTTACCACTGTACTATTGCTCAGAGTGCCGTTTCCCCTTTCTCCCCTCCCCCCCCACACGCACTACCTTCAATAGTAAGTGTTGATAAACACGTTTTCATATGCCTACAGCCCTTAAGAATGTTGATTTAGGAAAGAATCTGTTTATTTTCCACACCATTTTATGATGGGTGATTAGTTCTGATGTTTATCTTGGTGAGTGCTATGAATATCTTAGATATTAGGTTGGATTTAATGTTTGGTGGGTACACGTTTTCTCTGATTCAGTAAGGAATTTTAATTTTAATGTGATTTACATTACATAAATTTACATCAAAGCTGCATAAGGATTGAATTCTATCTTCTATTGTTGTTTTTGTATGTGGTGTTGTTTTCCCAACACCACTTGTGGAAGAGATTTTCCTTCCTTCACTCCATAGGATGGAATCCTTTCCCAAATATTCACCTTAAAGATCTAAGAATTTATTCTGGGTTCTCAATTCTGTACAGTTGGACTGAGTTTATATTCCTGAAACTCACTGGATAAATTCTATAGCTTCATTGTATTATTGAAAGCATGTTTCCCAGGGGGTGTGACAGGTCTCAGTGAGGCTTGTCATCACCAGAACCCAAAGTTATTCCTGCCAACCGACCTTTGGCCTTCACAGTCCCATAGAGAAAACACCATAGGATTTGTGATTGCCAGAAGTTTCTAGAGTCACAGCTCTAGATGAATAGATTGATCCATGTCCAGAACACCGAGCACTTACACGCTCACCTCCCAAAGAGCACTAGGAACAATGAAAACATAATTCTATTGTTTAATGAATATGGACTGAATCCAGGTAAGAACATCAGAACATCCAATGCCTTGTTGGTGTGCGGACAGCAACAATCCTCTCAGTGCTCTCTGACCTGAGGAAAACACTGACAGGGAGACTCAGTAATCTCAGGGACAGAAGGAAGGAAACAATGATCACTACCCCTGAAACAGAACTGAAGGAAAGAACTGACTCCACGGCTGAAGGAGGAAACACAGACAGAATTGAGCGCTGCATTGTGTGTTGTGTGTGCATCTTGGTTACTGTACTTGGTGATGCCATGAACACGAGTATAATCATCTCCACCAGTTACTGCTTTTGGTTTTCCAGGAGACACATAAAGCACCCGAGGCTCATTTTTGTCTGAAAGGGAAGTGGTGAGCCCTGGTGACTCTCTCAGAAGGCAGTGGGGAGTAAGTCCAGAGCTGATTTTGTTTTGCCTTGTGCTTGTGGAAGGAGGAACCACATACTAGCACTTCACTATGTGCACAGAGTCTGAGTGAGGTGCTGTGCTGTGAAGACACATGAGGTGTGTCCCGACTCTGGACCTGCAGTGATTCACCCACATTGATCATAATTCCACCTGAGGATTCACCCACTCTCTCAGCTGTTTGTGCACCCAACATTGAAGGAACTTTGTGTTTGTGATTGTTATCAGCCCATTACAAGCATTTTGTGTTGCCAACAGACACATGGTCTCTGTGTTCTTGTTTCAATTTTTCTCACGTAACCTAATAATTTTGGAATCAATGTGGAGCCAAAGTTTTCACCCATTTCATGCTTTTTGTGTTCTCAGTCTCTAGTTATTTATTTATTTATATTTATTAGTGAAACACCATGAGGTACAGTTGTAGATTACAAATTTCTGTGCTTGGGTTTCAGTTATACAATGATCGAGTACCCATCCTTCCACCAGTGCCCATTCTCCACCACCATTCATCGCAGTATCCCTTCCAGCCCCTATCCCCCATCCCACTCTGCCTTAGTCTCTCTTTTTTAAATGGCCCAATCAATGTAAATGAAATGAAGACCAGAATCAAAAAAACAACACAAATCTGGGGGAAAATATCTGCCCTCGCCTCATCTGATATAAGATTATTAAAACATATATAAAGCACTTATAGAGCTTATCAAGAAAAAATCAACCCCATCTAAAATGGGGGTTTTAAACAGATAACATACTTAAGTAGACTTTGAGGCAGATAATTGAATGAACAAATTCTCCAAAGCTCTTATCAGAGAAATGCAAATTAAAGAATAATGAGATATAACCTCATACCAGGGAGAAGGGCATACATCACAAAGAACCAAAACATTCTGTGTTGGCCTAGATGTGGAGGAAATGCAATACTTATTCTGGTTGAAATTTATCAACAGGATAGACTTCTTTGGAAAAATCTTGGATACTTCCCAATATATGTAGAATTGACCTTCCATATGACCCAGAAATTCCATTGTTAGTATCAGCCCCAAAGGATCCAAAACACTAATTTGGAAATATATTTGCACGCCTATGTTTACTGCATCACAATATTGCATTCATAATAGCCAACTATGAAAAAACCAGAGTGTCTGAGAAGAGACAACTGGATGAAATGCAGTACATCTACATAATGGAATA
This sequence comes from Sorex fumeus, assembly GCF_029834395.1. NCBI lineage: Eukaryota > Metazoa > Chordata > Mammalia > Eulipotyphla > Soricidae > Sorex > Sorex fumeus. The sequence continues at coordinate 1,361,573 of NW_026606227.1, forward strand.
CTATATGGCCACCAGGGAAAATGAAATCATGAAATTTGCTTATAAATGGATGGACATGGAGATTTCAGGCTGAGTGAAATGTGTCAGAAATAAAGGGATAGACACTGAATAATTGCACCCTTCCTTAGCACAGCGGTAGGGTGTTCGCCTTACAAGCGGCCAACATGGCCGACCCGAGTTCGATTCCTCCGCCCCTCTCGGAGAGCCCGGCAAGCTACCGAGAGTATTCGATATGCCAGACACAGTAACAACAAAGTCTCCAATGGAGACGTTACTGGGCCCGCTCGAGCAAATCGATGATCAACGGGAGGGCCTTTACCTTTACCTTTACCATGGGATTTATACTTTCTAAGAGATCAATATTCAGTGCCAGGAAACATAGGGGCCTTAATGACTAGTCAAGGGTTGGAAATTTCGTGTGTGTGTGTGGGGGGGGGGGAAGTGAAGGAAGGAGGAGGAGCATTATGAGAGGAATAGGTAGATATGATCATTCTGGACAAGAACTGAGTATTGGAAATAGGAAAAGGGCTATACATAATAACTTTTCAGTGTGTCTATTGCAATCCATAGACCAGAGAGAGTGAGCGAGAAAGAAAGAGATAAGTAGAAAGAAACAGAGAGAGATCTCATGCAGGATCCTAGAGATCAATAAAGGAGAATGATGGCTCACATGATGACGACCAGATTCTGTGTTTGGACTGTCCTTCCTGTCACAACCTTGTGTAGCCGGATGGCATATTGGAGTGTTTCAGGGTCAGGGCAATGAGGACCATACACTAGCATGTGACAGGGACGAATGGGTATGGCGCACACTCGAGCAAATAGATGAACAACGTGATGACAGTGATACAGTTATACATATATATGAATTATTGGCAAATCAAATATATATATATATATTCGAGGATACATTGACCTCAGCGATACCTGAGTGCAAGCCAGAAGTCAGTCCTCGGAACGCCCGATGTGGCTCAATAACAAACCAAAAGTTCCATAAAAGAATATGATTCAAGAACAAGGCTTCTGAAGTGAACAGCCAGGATTCAGTCCTGTGTTAGAGACATGGCAAGTTAACACACCTGTGAGCCCAGAGTCTCTCCTTGCATGGGGCGATTGGGCTGTAGGGGGCGCCAAGTCCCTAGACTGAACCCCAAGTTGCAGGCTTAAAAGGGTGTAGAAAGGGAAGAAATCTGTGCAGATACGCAGAAATCTCTTAGAAACGGGATTTCCTTCTTCAATAAAACTAAATTTTGTTTTCTCAGGAAAATAGAAATTAAAATAAGTATAGGACACAGAAGGTGAAATTGTGCATATTTATCTTGAGGACAGAACACTTAACCTGTTGAGAAGGCAGTAAAACCTGTATGCAGGTGATGTCTCTGGACTTCTTAATACCTCCAATGGAAACCACAGGAGCATTAAGTTGGCTTTGTAGTCTCAATGTAGTACTCCTTGGGCAGTTACAGGATCCCAGAAATAACCTCAAAGCTCAGGTGTGTCCAGATGTGTTCAGACCACACAGATATGGGAAGCCCTGAGGGGAAGGTCCTGAAAGGGCTTGGCCCCTTCGGAGGGGGAGTTCTGTTTGCACAGAGTCCTGGGACAAGGCAGGGTCTCGTCTCCTCAAACAAGGACCAGAACGTGGACCTCTTCCCTCCCCTTGAGGATGGACCAGTTGGCTTCCACAAGCCCCTTCTCAGGTTGGACCATGCCTTCAGCTATAAATTCTAACTCCTCATGAATATACAAATGACACGAGGGACACTGAGTTAATACAGACGTGTCTGTGTCCTGACATCATCACACAGCAGGCACATCCACACCTGCACCAAGTGCCAGGGCCACAGAATGGTTGTCCCAGCTACACATAGACAGGGAACTGGGACAGGAATTAGTCCCTTGTGAGCAGAAGTATGGTGGGATTTCCTAGCCCTGATCCAGGTCTAACCATCCACCTGTGTCCTGGGAGAGACAGGAAACTCAGTTCTCCTCACACAGTGAATTAAGGAGACTTTCTGTTTCCTGTTCTGTGGAGGCCCAAGGTACACAGGCTCCTGTGTTCAACATCTCCTCAGGGGACCCTCAGGTCACATTCTAAATGACAAGAAGAAAGGAAATGTTTTGGCTGACACTGAGGGCATGTTTTCTGCACTTTCCATTTTCTCAGGAAAATTCTCTCCTCTCAAAAGTGTTGAGTTCAAAAATCCCAGATAGTTTGATCCATGCTCTGTCTTCCCTGATGAGGTTTCAGCATGAAGTGAGGAGCATCTCCGTGGACTGGGGAATCATCTCCCTTGCAGAGGTCATTGATCAAATGCTTGGACCCGATATCTCCCTGCATGTAGTTATCTCGTAACTACAGGGTCTCTGGGAACAAGGAGATGGCCCATCTGTCTTGGGCAGTAGATGCTCAAAGATTTATTAGTGCAGCATGGCTGAGACATAGCAGTCCACATGACCCTTAGTCATATGACAGAGTTTATTGGGAGAGCAATGGTCCATAGAGGCTGAGGGAGGATGTCTGTGTGCACTAAGGAGGCAGAGAGAAGCAGGGGATCGTTATGACTGGAAGAAGCTGCTGGAGCACTGGCCTTGATTCCCTGAGGCAGAGGCAAGGTTGAATTATTGCTGACACCAAAAATGTCTCTTTCCCAACTCTTGAGTCATTGGGCACCAACAAATCAAGGCCAATTAATAAATATAATTGTTAGAAATGTCACAATTTGGGTCCTGGGGAACTCTCTACAGACCCAATGTCTTCTAGTGGCCTAGAAGGGGCTGTGCAGGGAGAACTGCAACACCTCCAGGCATCCAGTGGGACACTGTCCCCTTAATCACGATCACGATCATCCTGTTATTCTTCAATTGTCTCGAGCAGGCACCAGTAACATCTCCTTCATCCTAGCTCTGATATTTTAAAGAGTGCCATATTCAAAGCTCTTTCAGGGTTAGGAGAATGAGACCCATCATTGTTACTGGTATTTGGCATATTGGGTATACCACGGGGAGTTTGCCAGACTCTCCCGTGTGGGCAGGTTACATTCGGTAGCCTGCCAGGTTGTCCAAAGTAAGAATGTAAGGAATGTCCTAAAAAGTTAAGCAGCCTGGATACAGAGGGTCAGAAATACCTGGGTTAGAATTCTTTGATTTTCTATGATGAGGTGTAAGCGAGCATTCACTCTGCAGCTGCTGGATTTGCGATTATGAATGAATTGGGTGGCCGATGGTAAATTCCTAAATATGTCTTTGCATCCATATGAGTTTAATAGTAATTCCTGTATCATACCTACTTTAGCAATTTATTTTCATCAGCCAGTTTATGGTTGCTTTTTCCTATTAGGCTTCTCCCCAGATATCCAGAAAACAGAACCTTGAAGAAGTGACAAGAGGGGGTACAAAGCCAAAGTACCTCTTGGATCTCCAAACAAAAAAAGAGAGAGAAGATACCTAAGATGCCCTCTGCATTCTATATTCACTATGTTTAAGGGAGGCCTAAGGCCAAACTCTGACATCTTCCTAAGCACATGTCAAATCAAATTACGTATTCAGCCCATCTGATTTTTGATGTCTTGGAAAACGAGACTGCATCCCTGATTCTCAATCATCGATGGAGGTAGGAACTCTGGATTCCTTCTCTCACTTGACGGAAGTGTGATATTCCAAGCATAGCTCTTTCAATTCTTTGGGAGACCCGAATAGTGTTCTCATTCTGTTTTGGTAGGGCCCAGGTCTAGAGGAGTATGTTAATGCATAAAGAACTGTGGAATCGAAGAGATGTGCCTGGAGCCATAGATACTTCATCCTCTTAGATATTTTTTGAGGCTCTTGAAGGTGTTCCACACTGATCTCTACCTCCTGCGCATCTCATGTGCCAGGTCGTTCCTCAAGTTGAGTTCTCGACCTAGGTACACATGACTGCTGCATTTGGAGATATTTGATCCGTTGAGAGCAAATGGAAGGTCAGGAACTAGTTCGTTTTTTAACACCAACCATTAGCCAACCAGCACAAATGCTGGCCGACTTGGACTGTGAGTGTGGAAAGGTCGGTTTGCAGCTGAATCTCACAAAGACGATGTTCATGAAAAACTGTCTAGTTCCTGACCTTCTATATGACCCAGAAATTCCACGGTTTGTGTCAACCCCTAAGGATCCAAAACACTAATTTGGAAATATATTTGCAAACCTATATTTACTACATCACAATATTGCATTCACAATAGCCAAATATGAAACAACCAGAGTGTCTGAGAACAGACAATTGGATGAAATTACAGTACATCTATAAATGGAATACTATGAAGCCACCAGGAAAAATGAAATCATGAAACTCACTTATAAATGAATAGACATGGAGATTTCAGGCTGAGTGAAATCAATCAGAAAGAAAGGGATGACATAGAATAATTGCACTCTTCCATAGGATTTATACTTTTCTAAGAGATTAATATTCAGTGCCAAGTGCTTCAAGTGTGTGTGGGGTGAAGGACATAGAAGGACCATTATGACAGGAATAGTTAGATATGATCACTTTAGATAAGATCTGAGTGTTGAAAGTAGGAAAAGGCACATACATGAGAACCCATCAGTGTCTATATTGAAATACATAGACCAGAGAGAATGAGCGAGAGAGACAATGAGAGAGAGAGAAAGAACCCATATAGGATCCTTCATGACCACGACCACCCTGTTGTTCGTCGATTGCCTCGAGCAGGTGCCAGTAATGTCTTCTTCGTCCTAGCCCTGAGATTTTTTTTTAAAGTGCCATATTCAAGGTTTTTTCAGGGTTAGGAGAATGAGACCCATCATTGTTACTGGTATTTGGCATATTGGGTATACCACGGGGAGTTTGCCAGACTCTGCCATGTGGGGAGTTTGCCAGACTATGCCATTTGGTAGCCTGCCAGTTTGCCCAAAGTAGGAATGAGATGATAAGATGTCTCGCGGCCGTGAATGCGGCTGCGCGCTTCCGGGAGCTGAGTGTGATAATCTCTGGATCCTGGCCGTTGTTGGAGTTACATGGCAGTTGGTGGGTGTAACTGTCTAGTTACTGGCAGGTCCAGTCCCAAACCATGCAGGCTTGGAGATCTCAGCCCCGGGTCCCACACACCTGGGTACCTCTGCCAGTTCTATTATGCGTGAGGCTCATCCAAGTGTGTGGAGAGTGGTCCTTAGAAATCAATAAAAGAGAATGATAGCTTACATGATGATGACCAGATTCTGTATTTGGACTGTTCTTCCTGTCACAATTCTGTGCCCTCTCTCTCTCTCTCTCTCTCTCTCTCTCTCTCCTTTTCTCTCTCTTCCCCCTCTCTCTCACTCTCCTTGAATTTATGTAAGTTTATTTAGATAATACTACTTTACTTATCTCTCCATCTCCCTTTTCATACTATTTCACAGAGAGACAGAAAGTGAATCTCTGAGTTTCACTTGTTCAGGTTTTCACGTGTTCTGGGTGGAAAGAAGTTTCCAGACTTCTAGCATGTCTGACCAGAAATCGGAAATCAAGGATTTTTCTATTTGGAGAAGTCCATGTTCTCTCATGAACATGGCTCTCTCTTTCTCTCCCCTTACATTTCTCTAAGTAAATTTCTTTAAATAATGCTATTCTGTATCACTGATAATACAGAGTTCAAGTCATATGTGAATAAACTTTTATTAATTTTATCCTATTCATCTTTTTTTACTTATACTTTTTCCACAATTACTACTATGTAATAAAGTCATTGGCAGCTGTGTTAGACTCATGCCTTGTTTTAAAATTTTTTTCATTAAGTTAGCAAATTTAGCATAATTTTTGTTTATATTAAAGCACAGCGGTAGGGCGTTTGCCTTACAAGTGGCCAACATGGCCAACCCGAGTTCGATTCCTCTGCCCCTCTCGGAGAGCCTGGCAAGCTACCGAGAGTATTCGATATGCCAAACACAGTAACAACAAAGTCTCCAATGGAGACGTTACTGGGCCCGCTCAAGCAAATCCACGATCAATGGGAGGGCCTTTACCTATTTACCTTTACCATTAAAGTCTTTATTTAAAGCTTTCAATCCTCTTTTAGTTTGAACTGTTTTTTCTATTTTTATTTCAGTAAATAATTTATTGTATCCCTGAGTTACCATTGATTGGGAAAGCAGGCAGAGGATCTCTATTCCGGGTACTGTTGAGTCCAGAGTCCAAGGTCAAAAAGTTCCGCATTATCTGGGTTTCCTGGGATTTCATTCCTGCATGCGGCTCAGCTTGAGTGTCCGGAAAGCAGCCTAGAGCATGATGGTGGTTGGGCAGTGGAGGTCAGGTGACTCAGGGATCACACCCATAAGCCACACCCTGCCGGCACCAGATAATCTCCTCATTGGCCACCCTCCAGAACTCACAGATGCTCCTCCCAAACAGGAGTATAAAAGAAGGCTCCCAGAATCATGCAACTGGACTTTGCATCAGACTGGGAGTGGGTGAGAGCCCTCCCCACCCCAAAGGACCCAGCCCTGGCAGCCGACTTCCAATGCCCAACCACCTCTGCCACACTCCAGGCCGCTTTTCGAAGTGGCCACGCAACACATTATAAGACACTTCCTACCCATTTATGCCTCTCAGAGAGCCCAGCAAGCTATCAAGATTATCCCTCCCTCACGGGCAGAGCCTGGCAAGCTCCCCGTGGTGTATATATGCCAAATACTGTAACGAAAATAGGTCTCACTAAAAGAGTCTCCAATCATTGGGAAAAGTCAAGCAAGAAGAGGCTGCAAAAATCTCAGTGCTGGGAGGAATAGAGATATTACTGGCTCCCTCTCGTAATTCGACAACCAATGGGATGAAAGTGATACAGTGATTTATTTTATCACTTTCATATAACCCAGCCACCAGCACACTCCAGGACGCTATCCAGACCCACGTGGCAGTTTTGGCCGAGACTCACTAATGACTGAAGACCCATGGAACAAGATAAGCAGAATTCTCTGAGACCTTGGACTCCAGGCTCGGAGGACCCAGGGACAGAGATATTATGCTGGCTCCCAACAACCACAGGTGACAAAGGGATTCTAATGAGGAGCCCCACCTTACCCTGCCCTGTCTGCTTCCACCAACCACCCAGGGATCGGATTCCGCACAGAAGACCCACCCTACCCCTTACTGGGACCAGATAAATACCCCACTAGAAGACAGTACCTAGACTACTTCCACTACCCAGCCGCCACAACACTCCAGGAAGCTTTCCGGACACATCATAAGACACTAAATACCCATCTTCCGGAACTGTCGTAGCATATTTGATAGATTTCAAATATGGTAACACCTATGAGGGCGATTAGAGGTCGCCCGAAAAGCCTCTATCCCTCTGAGAAGGACTGGCAAGCTACCGAGAGTATTCCGCCCGCACGAAAGAGCCTGGCAAGCTATCCCTTGTGTATTCGATATGCCAAAACCAGTAACTACAACTGATCTCATTCACCTGACCCTGAAGGCTTCACCGACATGGAAGCACTGAGAAGGATGAGAAAGGAGAGGCCGATAAAATCTCAAGGCCGAACTAGGCTGCCACAACGAAGGAAGACAAAAATGATCATCTGTACTTTCAATGCACATAGGATAGGATCAGATGCATCCATCGAGGACCTGATGGTACAAGTGCGAATGATCAAGTACGACATCATTGGTCTGATCGAGACAAGAATGCACGAATATCACCATGCATTTTTCGACACTGGAGAAGAATTGTTCCTTGGACCATGCGATAAAAGAGGTGTCGTAGTCGTCGGTGTCCTTGTCAACACAAACTTGGCCATGAGCATTGATTCATTCGAATGCCTAACAACCCGAATTGGACATTTACATTTGAATAGATGTGGCTCACTGCCGGCAGTTTCTATCTTCGTTGTCTATGCACCAACATCTCATTATGATGACAGAGAAATTGAGAAGTTCTACATGGAGCTGGAGAAGTTCTATAGAGAAGACCACACCTCCTACAAGATCTTTGTGGGTGATTTTAATGCCAAGATAGGACCGAGAAGATCAGCTGAAGAACTTCACATCAGGACCCATGCCTAGAATAGAACGAACAGGGTGAGAGACTGACTGAGTTCATCATGTCGACCAAGACCATCCATGGTACCTCACATTCCAGAAGGCAGAATCTAAACGTTGGACATGGGAGTCTCCGGGTGGACGATTCCACAACGAAATAGACCACATCATATTCAATCGACGGTTTTGCCTGACTGATGTTGTTGTTGTCCCAAAATTCCGAACGGGATCGGACCACCGTCTCCTTCGTGCAAAATTCTACTTCACAGAGCGGGGAGAAAGGGCTGCAAAGTTTAAAAAGAGAACTCCCAGAACGACAAATAACTGGGAGCTGTTTGGCACTATTGCTGCAACATGGGAAGATGCCACTGTTGACAACATTGATGAGGAATATGATCGACTGGTACAGCACCTCCAAGAATGTGCGAGGAACGGCAAGAGAGAGATAGCCACAAAAAAATGCCTGTCTTCGAAAACTCTTGGGTTTATTCCCCAGCGTGGTTTGGCGCATGCCTCAGGCAACCGCAAGCTAACGTCCGAGCTCGCAAAGCAGTGCAGAGATGCGATCAAGGAAGACCTCAAAGGGAGAAGAGCAGAAGTGCTGGTAGATGCGGCAGAAGCTGGGAAAAGTATTCATAACGCCCGCCTGTGCTTTGCCAACTACAAGACCAAGATGACTGCCCTCCGACGTCCTGATGGATCCACCACATCCTCCAGAACGGCAGTGGAGAAGATTATCCATGTCTTCTACTCAAATCTCTTCAATAGCCATGTCCACTTGCCGTCATACCAAATTCCACAGGATGTATATGTCGTTCCCAACGTTCTCCCTTCCGAAATACGACACGCCATTTCGTCGGTAAAGAAAGGAAAGCACCCGGCCAAAACAAGGTCATACCTGAACACCTGAAGAACCTGCCATTAGTACTCATCAATACACTGCCTCGGCTCTTCACACGGTACCTGTCTGAATGCAAGGTTCCGTCTCAATGGAAAACCAGCAGGACTGTACTACTGTTCAAAAAGGGAGACATCCATGACATTGGCAACTATCGCCCGATCTGCCTATTGTCTGTCATCTACAAGTTGTTCACTCGAGTCTTCCTAAATAGGATTGGCAGAACACTAGATGAAGGACAACCATGCGAGCAAGCTGGGTTCCGCAAAAGATTCAGCACCATTGACCATATCCACACGATTACAAAGCTCATTGAGGTTTCTCGGGAGTTCAAGATGCCGCTCTGTTTAACGTTCATTGATTTAAAGAAGGCCTTTGATTCTGTTGAGTCGGAAGCGGTCATTGAAGCCCTAGCCAATCAGGGCTTTCAAGCCCAATACATCAAGATCCTCCGTGAGCTGTATTGTGGATTCACTATCAGGATCTCACCATTCTACAAAGAGGCAATCATTTATGTCAAGAGAGGGGTTCGGCAGGGTGATACCATTTCACCGAAACTCTTCAGTGCCACCCTCTAGAACATCATGCGACGACTGGAATGGGAAGGAATGGGAGTGAAGATAGATGGTCGGCAATTACATCACCACCGCTTTGCTGATGACATTGTTTTAATAACACCAAACATCAGCCAAGCAGCCCAAATGCTGGCCGACTTTGACCGTGAGTGTGGAAAGGTAGGACTACAGCTGAATCTTACGAAGACAATGTTTATGAGAAACAGCCTTGTTCTTGATGCCCCATTCGCTCTCAATAGAACGACCATCTCCGAATGCAAATGCTATGTGTACCTAGGTCGAGAAGACAATATGACAAATGACCTGGCACCCGAGCTGCGCCGGAGGAAGGGAGCGGCTTGGAACACCTTCAAGAACGTCAAAGAAATAGCTAAGAGGATGAAGAACCTCTGGGCTCTGGGCACATCTCTTTGATTCCAGTGTTCTTCCTGCATTAACATATGCCTCAGAGATCTGGGCCCTATGAAAACAGGACGAGAACGCTATTCAGGTCTCCCACAGAGGAATTAAAAGAGCTATGCTTGGAATATCACGTTTCACTCAAATGAGAGAAAGAATCCAGGGTTCTGACATCCGTCGACGATCAAGAATCAGGGACGGTGTCTCATTTGACAAGGTGTCAAAAATCAGATGGACTGGTCACATAATGAGATTTAAAGATGACCGCTGGACTAGAGCTGTAACCGATTGGATTCCACGGGATGTCAAAAGACCGCTTGACCACCCACCTATTAGATGGTCAGACTTCTTCATCAAGATTATGAACGAATGGTTTGAGGCTTTTCATATTCCCAGAGCGAACAGATGACATTGGGCTACACTAGCACTCGACAGGGACCAATGGAGACGTTACTTGCGCCCGCTCGAGCAAATCAAGGACTAACAGGAAGTTAAGTGATTAAGTGATATAATCTCAGCAAAGAACACTCAGTGTCATGTTTTAAGTTATCACTTGATCACTTGACTTCCCGTTATTCATCGATTTGCTCGAGCGGGTGCCGGTAAAGTCTCCATTTGTCCCTGTCGCATGCTAGTGTAGCGCAATGGCGTCTGTTTGCTCTCGGAACACGAAGAGCTTCCAATCGATCGTTCATGATCTTGATGAAGAAGTCTGACCATCTGGTAGGTGGGCGGCCACGCGGTTTTTTGACATTCTGTGTAATCCATTTGGTAACAGCTCTAGTCCAGTGGTCATCTTTAAATCTCATTGTGTGACCAGTCCATCTGATTTTTGACACCTTGGCAAATGAGACAGAGTCCCTGATTCTTGATTGTCGATGGAGGTCGGAACTCTGGATTCTCTCTCATTTGAGTCAAACGTGATATTCCAAGCATAGCTCTTTCAATTCTTCTTTGGGAGACCCGAATAGAGTTCTCATCCTGTTTGTGTAGGGCCCAGGTCTCTGAGGCATATGTTAATGCAGGAAGAACAGTGGCATCAAAGAGATGTGCCCAGAGCCGGAGGATCTTCGTCCTCTTAGCTATTTCTTCTATGCTATTGAAGGCGTTCCAAGCTGCTCTCCTCCTCCTGCGCAGCTCGGGTACCAGGTCATTTGTCATGTTGACTTCTCGACCTAGGTACATATAGCTGTTGCATTCGGAGATGGTCGTTCTGTTGGGAGTGAATGGGGCTTCAGGAACGAGGCTGTTTCTCATAAACATTGTCTTCATAAGATTCAGCTGTAGTCTGACCTTTTCATACTCATGGTCAAAGTCGGCCAGCATTTTTGCCGCTTGGCTGATGTTTGGTGTTATTAAAACAATGTCATCAGCAAAGCAGAGTTGGTGTAGTTGCCGACCATCTATCTTCACTTCCATTCCTTCCCATTCCAGTCTTCGCATGATGTTTTAAGTTATATACATAATATATATTACATATATATATATATAACTATTTTATTTGCCACTATTTTCCTAGGATGCATCCACCTCAGGGATTACTGAGCACAGAGCCAGGAGTAAGCCCTCAGAACTGCAATGTGTGGCTCCAAACCCAAACAAAAAGGTCAAAAAATATGACTCCTGAGCAAGGCTTCTGAAGTGAAGTCCCAGGATTCAATCCTGTGTTAGAGATCCCAAGAGGTTGACGCAACTGAGAGCCCAGAGGTTCTCCCTGCAGGCTGTGTACAGGGCTTCAGGGGGCGCTAAGTCCCACGAGCATAGAGTTGCAGGGTAAAGGGGTGTAGAGATGGGAAAAATGGGTGCACAGATGCAGAAATCTTTCTCCCTCTCCCTTTCTTCATCTCCCTTCCCCGTCTCCCTCTCTCCCTCTCCTTCTCTCTTTCCCTTTCCCTCTTCCTCTGTCTCCCTCTCTCTGTCTCCTCCCCTCTCCCCGCCCCATCCTTAGTGTCCTTCTCTCCCTGCTCTCCCTTGACCCATGGAGCTTCTCTGAGCGACCGATGTTTGGGTGCTGGGCACTGGGGCTCATCTGAGGCGCCGTCTCCCCCTGTGCTTTCCTCCTTTCCACCGCCCCTTGGGATATATGTTTTCTATGTTTTCTCTGCGCCCCTCTACCTGCAAGGGGAGTTCTGCTTTGCTCTAGCTTATGAGAAGGCACCAGAGCAGGGCCTGGGCCAACACCTCTTGTGACCAGTCGCCGTCCCGGGTCAGGCCCCTTGTTCTCAGAACAAGGAGATCATGTCTGTGGCCCCTGCAGATGTCTCCCTGCTCCACTTTCTTTTTTTTTTTTGCTCTCACTCAATTGCCCTTTTCCCAGATGGATGGGCCTAGCAGAATGGGCACTGGCATTTCAGACAGGACGAGGGGTGTGAGGTGCAGGGAATGTGCTCAGCATTAAAACCCCTTGACATCTGTGCACCCACAGAGTGCCCTGGGAATTGTGTGGTGACTCATCCCCCTGCTCCGCAACCAGCTCCCTATTGTGAGTCTGGGGGGAGGGCGGCTGAGTGAGGTGAAGACTCAGGATCTCATCACTCCTCTCCTGTCTGTCTCTGCTTGGGTTGGCTCTGTCCTTCACCAGGCTGGCCAGCCCTAAGCTCCTGTTTTGGCTCAGAGGTAGGGACAATATTGGGGGCATGAGTGGATAGTCTCCATGGTTGTGTTTACCCTTTTGGTGGAAGAGTCTTGGCTCATACTTTTGAGTTGACACACAGATGTGAACCGGTGAAAATTCTGGGGTAGCCCAGGCCTATTATTGGGAGAGCCTGGGCCCTATCAGGGAGCTGAGTCCTTGGGCAACATGAGTTGCGGAGAGTGTGGGGCAGGATGCAGGAACTCCTTTCCAGGCAGCCCCTCAGCCTCTTTCCTGCGTTATCTGTCTTGAGGTCCCAGTAATGTACAGAATTCTCTCTTTTCCTCTACCTGTCATGTCTGTTTCTGGAATAAGAAATATTTGTGGAGCACCAATACTTAAGAAATGCATGCATTGTTGGTCGTGTCATCCTATGCTTTCAGATGACCTTCTTACATACACAATGTGGACAGATTAGAATAAACAAAATCATCTTCACTCTGGAAAACTGGAATGATGAGACAGAAATGGCATTAATAAAAATTTTGGTCGAACAAAAACAGAAAACTAAATCAAACACCTGGAAATTAAACAGTGCACTATTGAACAACGAGTGGATTAGACAGGAAATCAAAGAGGAAATCAAAAGATTCCTAGAAACGAATGAAAATGAGAACACGAGTTACCAAAACTTATGGGACACAGCAAAGGCTGTGTTAAGAGGAAAGTTTATAGCTCTACAAGCATTCCTCAGGAAGGAGGAGCGAGCACACATAAGTAACCTAACCTCACAGCTTAAGAGCTTGGAGAAGGACCAAAAAAAGGAGCACAACCCGAACAGGAGAAAGGAAATAATAAAACTCAGAGCAGAGATTAACGAGATGGAAACCCAAAAAACAATCCGAAAGATCAATGAAACCAAGAGCTGGTTCTTCGAGAAAATTAACAAGATCGATAAGCCTCTAGCAAAACTCACAAAGAAAGGGAGAGAGAAAACCCTAATAAACCGAATCAGAAATGAAAAGGGGGTCATTACAACAGAAACCACAGAAATTCAGAGGATCCTCAGGGAGTACTTTGAGAAGCTTTATGCCACGGAACATCAAAACCTCGAGGAAATGGATAAATTCCTAGACTCCTACAGACTCCCAAGGCTGAACCAAGAAGACCTGGAATACCTGAACAGACCTATCACCATCAAGGAAATTGAAATGGTAATAAAAAGTCTCCCCAAGCACAAAAGTCCTGGCCCGGATGGATTCACTAGTGAATTCTTCCAAATCTTTAAAGAGGACTTACTCCCAATGCTCTTTAAGCTTTTCCACGAAATTGAAATATCAAAAACACTTCCAAACAGTTTCTACGAAGCAAATATCACACTGATACCAAAAGCAGACAGAGATACCACAAAGAAAGAGAATTACAGGCCGATATCCCTGATGAACACAGATGCAAAGATCCTCAACAAACTACTAGCAAATAGAATCCAACTACTCATTAAAAAGATCATACACCATGACCAAGTAGGATTCATCCCAGGGATGCAAGGATGGTTTAACATTCGGAAATCAATCAACATAATCCACCATATCAACAAAAGAAAAGATAAAAAGCATATGATCATATCAATAGATGCAGAGAAAGCATTTGATAAGATCCAGCACCCCTTTATGATGAAAACCCTAGCCAAAATGGGTATAGAGGGGACCTTCCTCAACATAATCAAAGCCATCTACCACAAGCCTACAGCAAGCATCATCCTCAATGGGGAAAAACTGAGAGCCTTCCTTCTAAGATCAGGGACGAGACAGGGATGCCCACTCTCTCCTCTGCTGTTCAATATAGTACTGGAAGTACTTGCAATAGCGATTAGGCAGGAAAAAGATATTAAGGGCATTCAGGTAGGAAAGGAAGAAATCAAGCTCTCACTATTCGCAGATGATATGATACTCTACTTAGAGAACCCAATAACTTCCACCAAAAAACTCCTAGAAACAATAGACTTGTATAGTAAAGTTGCAGGTTATAAAATCAATACCCAAAAGTCCATGGCTTTCCTATACGCAAACAGTGAGAGAGAAGAAAGCAACATGAAAAAAACAATCCCGTTCACAATTGTGCCCCAGAAAATCAAGTACCTAGGAATCAGCTTAACTAAGGAAGTAAAGGACCTGTACAAAGAAAACTACAAAACGCTACTTCAGGAAATAAAAGAGGACATGAGGAAATGGAAAGATATCCCCTGCTCATGGGTCGGGAGACTTAACATTGTCAAAATGGCAACACTACCGAAAGCATTGTATAAATTCAATGCAATGCCTATTAGGATACCCATGACATTCTTCAAAGAAATGGAGCAAACACTCTTGAAATTTATATGGAACAATAAGCCCCCACGAATAGCTAAAGCAATTCTTGGGAAAAAGAAAATGGGAGGAATCAACCTCCCGAACTTCAAACTGTACTACAAAGCAGTGATAATTAAAACAGCATGGTACTGGAACAAAGGCAGAACTGCAGACCAATGGAACAGGGTTGAATACACTGACATCTCCCCTCAATCATATGATCATCTAATCTTTGATAAAGGTGCAAGTAATGTGAAGTGGAGTAAGGAAAGCCTCTTTAATAAATTGTGTTGGCATCACTGGACGGCTGCATGCAAAAAAATGGGCTCAGAACTCTGCCTAACACCATGTACAAAAGTAAGATCAAAATGGATTAAAGACCTAAACATCAGACCAGAAACCATAAGGTACATTGAAGATAAAGCTGGCAAAACCCTCCATGACATTGAAGCTAATGGTATCTTCAAAGATGCCACGCCACTGGCCGAGCAAGTAAAAACAGAGATAGATAAATGGGATTATCTTAAACTAAGAAGCTTCTGCACCTCCAAAGAAACAGTGACCAAAATACAAAGACAGTCTACAGAATGGGAAAGGATATTCACCGAATACACATCTGACAAGGGGTTGATATCCAGGATATACAAAATACTGGTTAAACTCCACAAGAAGAAAACATCCAACCCCATCCAAAAATGGGGCAATGAAATGAACAGAAACTTTCTCAAAGAAGAAATCCGAATGGCAAAAAAGCACATGAGAAAATGCTCTACATCATTAATCATCAGGGAGATGCAGATCAAAACCACAATAAGATACCATCTCACACCTCAGAGACTGGCCCACATTCAAAAGAACAAAAGCAACCGATGCTGGCGTGGATGTGGCGAGAAAGGGATACTCCTTCACTGTTGGTGGGAATGTCCACTGGTTCATCCCTTCTGGAAAACAGTATGGACGATTCTCAAAAAATTAGAAATTGAGCTCCCATTTGACCCAGCAATACCACTCCTGGGAATATATCCCAGAGAGGCAAAAATGTATAGTCGAAGTGACATCTGCACTTGTTTGTTCATTGCAGCACTCTTTACAATAGCCAGAAACTGGAAGAAACCTGAATGCCCAAGAACAGATGACTGGTTAAAGAAACTTTGGTACATCTACACAATGGAGTACTATGTAGGTCTTAGAAAAGATGAAGTCATGAAATTTACATACAAGTGGTACAATATGGAAAGTATCATGCTAAGCGAAATGAGTCAGAAAGAGAGGGATAGACATAGAAAGATTGCATTCATCTGGGGGATATAAAGTAACAAAGTATGAGATTAATACCCAAGAATAGCTGAGATCAGCACCAGGAGGATTACTCCATAACTTAGAGGCCAGCCGGGTATCCTAGAGGAAAGGGCTGTTCAGATAGAGAAGGGAGCACCAAATAAAGGATGTTTGGAGGATCCTCCCAGGAGGGGAGATGCATGTAGAAAGTAGACTATGGACTGAACATGTTTGCCACTCAATGCCTCTTTTGCAGACCACAACACCCAAAAGGAGAGAGAGAACACAGGGAATTGCCCTGCCACAGAGACAGGGGGGATGGGGGGATGGGGGTGGGAGGGATATTATCCATGGTGGTGGAAAATGGGCACTGGTGGAGGGATGGGTATCTGATCATTGTATAATTGAAACCAAAGCACAAAAAATTGTAAATCTACAACTTTAAAAAAAATAAAATAAAATAAAGGGGAAAAAAAAAATTTGGTCGATGAAATGAAAAACTCAGTCGGAACCCTTAATAGTCAAACAATAGCAGAAAACAGAGTCAGTGATCTTGAGGATGAGATGCAGGAAAACTCCAGGCAGCAACAAAACTTGGGAAAAGACATCAAAATGACTTAAGGGCAAATAAGTGGAAGGATTATTTCAAGAGGAGCAGCATAAGAATCCTCGGGGTCAGAGAGGGATATGGAGGTAACTGCAATGAGGTAGTAATAGTTAAGGACATCATCACTGAAAAGTTCCCAGAGCTGGTGATCACAGATACCCAGATTCAAAAAGCCCAAAGGGTACCAGCTAAAAGAGACCCTAATCAAAAAACTCTGAGAAATATCCTAATCAGAAGGACCAGCACCATAAACAGATAAAAATACTGAAAGTAGCAGGATCAAAGAAGGAAATTACATACATAAGAGTATCCTCAGATTTACAGCAGACCCATCATGACTCCTCTGGCTCCGAGAACTATGGGAGGATATAGGGAGAAAAAAAAATTAACAAAATGTAAAGTCACTAAGAATACCCAGTAGATTTTCATTCATAGTTAAAAGAAAGATATCCTAATTCATGGGTAAACAACAGCTCAGAAAATTTAAGGTATCAAAAGCAATTTTGAAAGAAAATCTCAAAGAGTTACAATAAGGCAAGACAAACACAATAATCTAAATTAAGATGGCACAAACCCCAAAGACAATAGTCATTCTTAATGTCAATGTTCTAAATACACCAAGTGTCAGAGCAAACAGACTCAAAGCCAAAGGTTGAAAACAATTCTTTAAGCAAAGAACATATTAAGGAAGACTATACTAGTATTCAGTGGCTATGATTTCAGGCTGAGAAAGGTTATAAGAGACATCAAAAGTCATTTCTTTTTTTTTTTTTTTTTTTTTTTTTACAAAAGGGTCTTTATTTGTAAAAAGCCAAAGGGGCCCCAGGGGCGTCAGGACCAGCAGGCCGGCTTCTCAGGGGTCAGGGGCATTGGGGCAGATGCGCTTGAGTGGGGGGGCGCCCTCCGAGTCCTCTGTGTCACCCTGGGCTGCCTCAGGGACAGGTGGCACGGGCTCAAAGACGGGGTAAGCTTCGGGGGCCTCAGTCTCCAGCAATTTGGGAACCGGCTCCTCCTTGGTCAGCATTGGGGGTTCATCGGTGCCTCTGGCGGTCACACCTCCAGGATCTCTCTCCTGACCCAGCTGTGGGGGCTGGGCATCCTCCTGGACCCCTTCTGGTGGTCCAGCTGGTGATACAGGACGGCTGGGCTGGGGAGTACCCCCAGGGCTGGGCTCCGTGCCCTTCTGCAAGGAGCCATTGAGATCGAGCAGGATGAGGGGGCCACCGCCGCGGGGACTGGGTCCCCTGCCCCTCCGCTCCCGGCCTCGGGATCTCTCGGTCCCACCACCTGCCCGCCGGCGTTCCTCCTCCTGGGGGTCCACCACTGGCACCCACTTGAAGATCCGAAGGGAAGTGTCGCCCACGGTCACCCAGCGCTTCTCCCATCTCCGGACCTTCTCGATGGTCGCCATCACCTTCTTGATGTCATCCTTGGCCCGGCTCCGGGTCTCGGCCCGCACGGTCCGGCCGGCCATGCTGGCGGGGCTGGCGCCGGGGCCGAGCCCGCGGCTGGGCCGCCTCCCGTCCGGCGGGCTCAGGCTCGGCGCCAGGCCGGGCCCCCGCGCTCTCGGCCCGCGTCCCTCGGGGAGTCGGCCGCGCCCGCCGCGCTCCCCAACGCCTCGGCGAGTACCCGCCCCGCTTCCTGCCGCCGCGCCCCTCCCCGGCCCGTCCCGGAGCGGCCGGGAGGCGCGGGCGGCCCGAGCCCAGGCCTGGAAGCCTCCCGGCCCCGCCCCGCCCGGGCCCGCCCCCTCCAAAAGTCATTTCTTAATAATGAAGGTATATGTACGTCAGGAGAAATTCACTCCTAAACACCCAATGGTGACCATCAAAATACATAAAACAAGTGCTTATGCACTTAAAGGAAGACATAGGTAGCAATACTATAGTAAAGTTGGAGACTTCAAAGATGCTTTGTCACTACTTGATTGATCAACTAGACAAAAACCCATCAAGGGATGGGTGTTAGAATACTGTATGACTGAAATCCAATCATGAACAGATTTGTAATGTTTTATCACAGTGATTCAATAAAAAAGTAAAAGTAAAAGTGACTGCCATAGAGGCAGGCATTGATCTGGGAGAGGAGGGAAACCGGGGACATTGGTGGTGGGAAACGTACACTGGTGAAGTTACGGTTATTGGAACATTATGACTGAAACCCTGTAATGATCAACTATGTAACTGTGCTTCTCACTGTGAATCAATTAAAAGAAAGTGGGCTCATGTATGATGCCAAATCAGTATCAGGACTTAAATCCAAAGTGCCTGAGAAGAAAATAACTTCCT
Source organism: Sorex fumeus (assembly GCF_029834395.1). Classification (NCBI taxonomy): domain Eukaryota; kingdom Metazoa; phylum Chordata; class Mammalia; order Eulipotyphla; family Soricidae; genus Sorex; species Sorex fumeus. Next base: position 1,380,552 of record NW_026606227.1, read on the forward strand.
GGCATAGAGGCCAGGTTAAGTTTGTCTGAAGACATTGGTGTATGGAAGTGGATACTAGTAAACAGATTGTTCTTGGAACATATAAGCATGACATTTAATCATGAATAACGTTGCAACTCATGGTAATTCACCCACAAATATAAAAATAAAACCAAAAAAATTTTAGGGTACATTTTCTGCTACCAAATAATTATCTCAGTCCTCTGGTGCTCCATGGAATTAGGGGTAAACTTATTGATACCGGTACACTTATAGGATTTTATTCATGTGTGCGGAGTGGGGAGGGCCACATTTGTCTGCTCACAAAACTTGCACCCTTGTCAAATGTGTGTGTGAGAACCAAGAACAGAATCCTGTTCCAATAGTTTGAGTGCTGAGAACCTCCCCCACTCCAAGAGCCCTTTCAAGCACTTGACAGGGCTAAGATTCCTCAGTGATAATCCTAAGAACATAGTCCTTGGTTTCATGGTGATCATCTGGGTCGGGAGTTATACACAGGGCAGAGCAGGTTTAGGTTCTCCTGGACAGGCCAAGCACACTAGAAGAAGGTCATATAGAAAGAAGATCTTCCTTGTCCCAACACAGACTCATCACCAGGGAGAATGCACAAATCCACCCTACAAGTGCCTTGTATGTTTCAGAGTGAAGCATCTATAAATGAAAGAATTTTCATTGAAGGTTAGTATATTAATTATAAAGCTGTGAATTTTCATGACCAAGATTGGACCTAGCTCTGTCTAAATTGCCTGAACAAATGACAATGATTGTTAGCCTCAAATTTTGAGCCTACAGAGGGAAAATAGATGAGAACACACAGGGACTTGGAGATGTAGGTGTCTGTCTACAGGGTAGAGGCCCTGGGAGAGATGGGTTTGTTCATCAGGGACCTGAGACACGGGGACTCTCCTCCCCAGCTGCCTTTGTCTCCTCGGCAATTCCTGTTTCCTGAGAGCTCCTCAGCACATTTCCTGTGCTGAAGAAAGAGACCGGACTCTGACAAGGCCTCAGGGACAGACCTGAATGCTCTGAGCCACAGTCAGCACCTCCTCCCAGGGAGCCCACACAGCAGCCTCCCCCGGGTCCCCTCCTTTCTCTACAGAGCCCCCCCCCCCATGCAATTCTGCACTCGGGACCCAGGATTAAAACCACGTTCACACTCACCCCAACTAGGACTCCCTCTCCCCCGACACAGTGTCTGATGTGGACCTCGTGGGCAGGAACATACACCAGCGCTGGCTCCTCTTCTTTCTGGTTGCAACTCCTGGATGTGAGTATCCCCTAGACAGTGGCTCCAAGGTAGGCATGGGGACTTCTGAGCCCATGACTCACTGTCAGTCTCTGTCCCCAGGTGTTCTGTGGCAGGAACGTCTGCAGGAGTCAAGACCAAGCCTGGTGATGCCCTTGCAGACACTGTCCCTCACCTGCTCGATCTCTGGATTCTCTTTAACCAGTTATCATGTGCACTGGGTCCGCCAGACCCCTGGAATGGGGCTGGATTGGATTGGTGTTATATATAATAACGGGGGCACAAGCTATAACCCAAGTCTTAAGTCCTGAGTCAGCATCTCCAAGGACACCTCCAAGAAACAAGTTTACCTAAAACTGAGGAACTCAGTAACTGAGGGCACAGCCGTGTATTATTGTGCAAGAGACACAGTGAGTGAAAGTCCCTGTGAGCCCAGGCACAAACCTGCTGAGGGAGACGGGGAGCTGCAGGGGTGCGTGTGCCCACAAGGGGGCGCGATGCTGTCGGGCTGTGCCTATGGGGTAGATGGGCTGTATTGGGAGTGCTTATTTTTCTTTCCTCTTCGTTTGTTTTTACATATTTTTCGTCTTTTAGGAGATAATTTTCTTCTTTTATTTGAACAAAATTTAACACACCAAGTTTGTAAATTTTAGTTACCACTTCCTCGATAGCACAGTGATTGGGCATTTGCCTTGCGCACAGCCGGTCCAGCCAACCCAGGTTCGATTCCTCTGCCCCTCTTGGAGAGACCGACAAACTACCGAGAGTATTTTGCCCGCATGGCATAGCCTGGCAAGCTACCCGTGACTTATTCAATATGCCAAATACAGTAACAACAGGTCTCACGATGGATCGAGCAAATTGATGAACAACGGGGGGACCATGACCATGAACTTCCTCTTTGAATGAAAATTTATTATTATCCTGTCTCATAATGAACTAGAGATTGTTATATCCCTTTAGCTAAGTTGTAGTTGACTTTCCTTCATATAAAGATCATTCATTTTCACAGAAAGGAGGGATTTCTCCCATTGCCTTCTTTATTGTCACTGAGGAAACACGATGACAATAGTCTGAGTGTTGATGCTTGTGGGTCCCAAACTCCCTGTGCTTCTCCCAGCACCATATCCCCACAGAACACCACACTCTGCTGTGGACCCTTTGCTCGGCTACTTCTTCCCAGTGATCTAAGGCCCCATCTGACTCCTCTCGGGAACCCCAGAGTGTGGTTAGGATGCAGAGACCATTATCATTGAATCCTGTCCATTCCAGCGCTCTGTTCTCTGTGTACCACAGTTGAATGAGATTGTATGAATTTATCCTTCTCCGTTTAATTTACTTCATTTAGTTTGGTATTTTGAAGATCCACCCATGTTACAGAAAACTGTAATATTTTCTCTTTTTACAGCTGTATAATATCTCATAGTGTATATACACAAGAACTTCTTATCTATGAAACTCTTATTAATGTTTAGCATTGTTTCCATGTCCTGATCACTACCCCAAATACTGCAATAAGCATCACTGTAATCACTTAATCACTTAATCACTTAACTTCCCGTTAGTCGTCGATTTGCTCGAGCGGGCGCCAGTAACGTCTCCATTTGTCCCTGTCGCGTGCTAGTGTAGCCCAATGGCATCTCTTCACTCCGGGAACATGGAGGGCCTCAAACCGATCGTTCATGACCTTGACAAAGAAGTCTGACCATCTGGTAGGTGGGCGGCCACGCGGTCTCTTGACATCCCGTGGAATCCAATCAGTAACAGCTCTAGTCCAACGGTCGTCTTTAAATCTCATTACGTGACCAGCCCATCTGATTTTCGACACCTTGGCAAATGAGACAGCGTCCCTGATCCTTGATCGTCGACGGATGTCAGAACTCCGGATTCGTTCTCTCATTTGAGTGAAACGTGATATTCCAAGCATAGCTCTTTCTATTCTTCTTTGGGAGACCTGAATGGCGTTCTCATCTTGTTTGCGTAGGGCCCAGGTCTCTGAGGCATATGTTAATGCAGGAAGAACAGTGGAATCAAAGAGATGTGCCCGGAGCCGGAGGTTCTTCGTCCTCTTAGCTATTTCTTCGACGTTCTTGAAGGCGTTCCAAGCCGCTCTCTTCCTCCTGCGCAGCTCGGGTGCCAGGTCATTTGTCATGTTGACCTCTCGACCTAGGTACACATAGCTGTTGCATTCGGAGATGGTCGTTCCATTGAGAGCGAATGGGGCGTCAGGAACAAGGCTATTTCTCATAAACATTGTCTTCGTAAGATTCAGCTGTAGTCCTACCTTTCCACACTCACGGTCAAAGTCGGCCAGCATTTGTGCCGCTTGGCTGATGTTTGGTGTTATTAAAACAATGTCATCAGCAAAGCGGAGGTGGTGTAGTTGCCGACCATCTATCTTCACTCCCATTCCTTCCCATTCCAGTCGTCGCATGATGTTCTCGAGGGTGGCACTGAAGAGTTTTGGTGAAATGGTATCACCCTGCCGCACCCCTCTCTTGACATCAACGATCACTTCTTTGTAGAATGGTGAGATCCTGGTAGTGAATCCGCAATACAGCTCACGGAGGATCCTGATGTATTGGGCTTGTATGCCCTGATTGGCTAGGGCTTCAATGACCGCTTCCGTCTCAACAGAATCAAAGGCCTTCTTTAAATCAATGAACGTTAAGCAGAGCGGCATCTTGAACTCCCGAGAAACCTCAATGAGTTTGGTTATCGTGTGGATATGGTCGATGGTGCTGAATCCTTTGCGGAACCCTGCTTGCTCACATGGTTGTCCTTCATCTAGTGTTCTGCCAATCCTATTCAGGATGACTCGAGTGAACAACTTGTAGATGACAGACAATAGGCAGATCGGGCGATAGTTGCCAATGTCATGGATGTCTCCCTTCTTGAACAGTAGTACGGTCCTGCTGGTTTTCCATTGAGATGGAACCTTGCATTCAGACAGGTAGCGAGTGAAGAGCCGAGCCAGTGTATTGATGAGTACTGACGGCAGGTTCTTCAGGTGTTCAGGTCTGACCTTGTCTGGGCCGGGTGCTGTTTGCTTCTTTACTGACGAAATGGCGTGTCGGATTTCGGAAGGGAGAACGTTGGGAACGACATACCCATCCTGTGGAATTTGGTATGTCGGCAAGTGGACATGGCTATCGAAGAGATTTGAGTAGAAGTCATGGATAATCTTCTCCATTGCCGTTCTGGAGGATGTGATGGATCCATCAGGACGTCGGAGGGCAGTCATCTTGGTCTTATAGTTGGCGAAGGACAGGCGGGCGTTACGAATACTTTTCCCGGCTTCTGCCGCATCTACCAGTACTTCTGCTCTTCTCTCTTTGAGGTCTTCCTTGATCGCATCTCTGCACTGCTTTGCAAGCTCGGACGTTAGCTTGCGGTTGCCTGAGGCATGCGCCAAACCACGCTGGCGAATTAGCTCAAGAGTTTTCGAAGATAGGCGACTTTTTGTGGCTATCTCTCTCTTGGCGTTCCTCGCACATTCATGGAGGTGCTGAACCAGTCGATCGTATTCCTCGTCAATGTTGTCAACAATGGCATCTTCCCATGTTGCCGCAATAGTACCAAAGAGTTCCCAGTTGGTGGTCGTTCTGGGAGTTCTCTTTTTGAACTTTGCAGCCCTTTCTCCCCGCTCTGTGAAGTAGAATTTTGCACGAAGGAGACGGTGGTCCGATCCCGTTCGAAATTTTGGGACAACAGCGACATCAGTCAGGCAAAACCGTCGATTGAATATGATGTGGTCTATTTCGTTGTGGAATCGTCCACCGGGAGACTCCCATGTCCATCGTTTAGATTCTGCCTTCTGGAACTGTGAGTTACCATGAATGGTCTTGGTCGACATGATGAACTCAGACAGTCTCTCACCCTGTTCGTTCCATTCTAGGCCATGGGTTCCGATGTGAAGTTCTTCAGCTGATCTTCTCGGTCCTATCTTGGCATTAAAATCACCCACAATGATCTTGTAGAAGGTGTGGTCTTCTTTATAGAATTTCTCTAGCTCCATGTAGAACTTCTCGATTTCTCTTTCATCATAATGAGATGTTGGTGCGTAGACAACGAAGATAGAAACTGCAGGCAGTGAGCCACATCTATTCAAATGTAAACGTCCGATTCGGGTTGTTAGGCATTCGAATGAATCAATGCTCTTGGCCAAGTTTGTGTTGATAAGGACACCGACGCCTCCAACACCTCTTTTATCGCATGTTCCGAGGAACAATTCTTCTCCAGTGTCGAAAACGGCATGGTGAGATTCGTGTCTTCTTGTCTCGGTCAGACCAATGATGTCGTACTTGATCATTCGCGCTTGTACCATCAGGTCCTCGATGGATGCATCTGATGCTAGCGTACGTGCATTGAAAGTACAGACGATCATTTTTGTCTTCCTTCGTTGTGGCAGCCTAGGTCGGCCTTGAGATTTTGTCGGCCTCTCCTTTCTCATCCTTCTCAGTGCTGCCATGTCGGTGAAGCCTTCAGGGTCAGGTGAATGAGACCAGTTGTAGTTACTGGTTTTGGCATATCGAATACACAGCGGATAGCTTGCCAGGCTCTTCCGTGCGGGCGGAATACTCTCGGTAGCTTGCCAGTCTTTCCGAGAGGTATAGAGGCTTTTGGGGTGACCTCTAATCACCCTTGTAGGTGTTACCATATTTGAACCCTATCAAATATGGTACGACAATTCCAGAAGACGGGTATTTAGTGTCTTATGATGTGTCGCGTGGCCGCAAGCGGCCGCGCGGTTCCGGAAAGCGTCCTGGAGTGTGGCGACGGCTGGGTAGTGGAAGTAGTGTCGAGAGTGGAAGTCTGCCAGTGGGGTATTTATCTGGGTAGGGTGGGTCTCCTGTGCACAATTCGATCCCTGGGTGGTTGATGGAAGCAGACAGGGCAGGGTAGGGTGGGGCTCCTGATTAGAATCCCTTTGTCACCTGTGGTGGTGGGAGCAAGCAGAGAAGCTCTGTCCCTGGGTCCGCCGAGCCTGGAGTCCAAGGTCTCAGAGAGTTCCGCTTACCTTGTTCTGTGGGTCTTCAGTTGTGCGTGGGTCTCGGCCGGAGCTGCCGCGCGGTTCCGGAAAGCGTCCTGGAGTGTGGCGACGGCTGGGTAGTGGAAGTAGTGTCGAGAGTGGAAGTCTGCCAGTGGGGTATTTATCTGGGTAGGGTGGGTCTCCTGTGCACAATTCGATCCCTTGTTCTGTGGGTCTTCAGTTGTGCGTGGGTCTCGGCCGGAGCTGCCGCGCGGTTCCGGAAAGCGTCCTGGAGTGTGGCGACGGCTGGGTAGTGGAAGTAGTGTCGAGAGTGGAAGTCTGCCAGTGGGGTATTTATCTGGGTAGGGTGGGTCTCCTGTGCACAATTCGATCCCTGGGTGGTTGATGGAAGCAGACAGGGCAGGGTAGGGTGGGGCTCCTGATTAGAATCCCTTTGTCACCTGTGGTGGTGGGAGCAAGCAGAGAAGCTCTGTCCCTGGGTCCGCCGAGCCTGGAGTCCAAGGTCTCAGAGAGTTCCGCTTACCTTGTTCTGTGGGTCTTCAGTTGTGCGTGGGTCTCGGCCGGAGCTGCCGCGCGGTTCCGGAAAGCGTCCTGGAGTGTGGCGACGGCTGGGTAGTGGAAGTAGTGTCGAGAGTGGAAGTCTGCCAGTGGGGTATTTATCTGGGTAGGGTGGGTCTCCTGTGCACAATTCGATCCCTGGGTGGTTGATGGAAGCAGACAGGGCAGGGTAGGGTGGGGCTCCTGATTAGAATCCCTTTGTCACCTGTGGTGGTGGGAGCAAGCAGAGAAGCTCTGTCCCTGGGTCCGCCGAGCCTGGAGTCCAAGGTCTCAGAGAGTTCCGCTTACCTTGTTCTGTGGGTCTTCAGTTGTGCGTGGGTCTCGGCCGGAGCTGCCGCGCGGTTCCGGAAAGCGTCCTGGAGTGTGGCGACGGCTGGGTAGTGGAAGTAGTGTCGAGAGTGGAAGTCTGCCAGTGGGGTATTTATCTGGGTAGGGTGGGTCTCCTGTGCACAATTCGATCCCTGGGTGGTTGATGGAAGCAGACAGGGCAGGGTAGGGTGGGGCTCCTGATTAGAATCCCTTTGTCACCTGTGGTGGTGGGAGCAAGCAGATAAGCTCTGTCCCTGGGTCCGCCGAGCCTGGAGTCCAAGGTCTCAGAGAGTTCCGCTTACCTTGTTCTGTGGGTCTTCAGTTGTGCGTGGGTCTCGGCCGGAGCTGCCGCGCGGTTCCGGAAAGCGTCCTGGAGTGTGGCGACGGCTGGGTAGTGGAAGTAGTGTCGAGAGTGGAAGTCTGCCAGTGGGGTATTTATCTGGGTAGGGTGGGTCTCCTGTGCACAATTCGATCCCTGGGTGGTTGATGGAAGCAGACAGGGCAGGGTAGGGTGGGGCTCCTGATTAGAATCCCTTTGTCACCTGTGGTGGTGGGAGCAAGCAGAGAAGCTCTGTCCCTGGGTCCGCCGAGCCTGGAGTCCAAGGTCTCAGAGAGTTCCGCTTACCTTGTTCTGTGGGTCTTCAGTTGTGCGTGGGTCTCGGCCGGAGCTGCCGCGCGGTTCCGGAAAGCGTCCTGGAGTGTGGCGACGGCTTGTTCTGTGGGTCTTCAGTTGTGCGTGGGTCTCGGCCGGAGCTGCCGCGCGGTTCCGGAAAGCGTCCTGGAGTGTGGCGACGGCTGGGTAGTGGAAGTAGTGTGAAGTAATCACTGTAATCACTGTATCTTTTTTATCCCGTTGTTCATCAATTTCCTCGAGCAGGCACCAGTAACGTCTCCAATTGTCCTAGCCCTGAGATTTTAGCAAGTGCCACATTGGAATCTCTTTCAGGGTCAGAGGAATGAGACCCATCATTGTTACTGGGTTTTGGCACATGGAATATGCCACGGGGAGCTTGCCAGACTCGGCCGTAAGGGCAGGATACTCTTGATAGCCTGCCAGGTACTCCGAGAGCGAGAACTAGAAAATAAGAGGTCGTGAGCTTGGTTTTATAGTTTCTGGGTCTTGGCTGTTGACGAGATAACACGCTTCTGTGGACAATTGGTTGGTGGGTGTAATGCCTAGCTACTGAAAGATGGGGGATCTGCGTGGAGGAGGCCCAGTCCGAATCTGAGCAGGCTTGGAAATCTCAGCCCAAGGTTCCGCACACCTGGGCTTCTCTTCTGGTTCCTTCATTTGTGAGACTCGTCCGAGTGTGTGGAGAGTGGTCTTCAGCATGGCTGTTACTGGTTCTGGGGGTCTTCAGCTGCCGTGGCTCTGCCTTTTTACTATGTCTCAACAAAGGTTGTTTCCAGACTGTTTGGCATAGGCCATTCACACCAATGTCTCTGCTTGGTATTCTGATTTAATTTCCCTCATAGTAAGTGTTGATAAACACTTCTGATCTGCCTGAAGACGATGAGAATGCTACCCATGGGGAAATATCTGTTTATATATTCACACAGAAGTAAGATGGGTGAATTGTTTACTGTTGTTGAGCTTCAGAGTGCTATGGTTACACATTTCTTCTCTAATTAATGCAGTCCCGTTTGGGTGAAGGTGACAAGAGTGGAATCATAAATTCATATGGAAACTCTATTTTTATTTTTCAGAGAATTCTCCTTAGTGTTTCCCATAGATATGTGTTGAGAACATTCTAAGCCAACATTGAAACAGTGCTGCCTTTTAAAAGTATCTCAACAAATGTTGTTTCCAGACTGTTTGTTATAGTCCATTCACACCAATGTCTCTGACTGGTATTCTGATTTAATTTCCTTCATAGGAAGTGTTGATAAATACTTTTGATCTCCCTCCAGACCATGGGAATGCCACCCGTAGGGAAATATCTGTTCATGTCCTCATACAGAAGTAAGATGGGTGATTTGTCTTCTGTTGTTGCACTTGGGAGTGATATGATTATCTTAGATATTAGGCAACTGTCTGATGTTTGGTAGGAAACATTTTATCTCACTTAGTTGTAAATCTTAATTTGAGTGTATGTTGTATTTCTGATTAGGTGAGGGTTAAATTGAAGTTTCATTCTGTTCCTATGTACTCTTTTGAGTAAAAACTGCTTTACAGGGTGGTAGTTCACCTGGGACAACCAGTGGAACTTCCTCAACAATAGCAACAATAGGCCCCCTACATGTTCCTCCATGACACCCCAAAGTGCTTCACTCTAGGTCTTGAGAGAAGCTGTATCCCCCAGAGGCCACCTTGAGAAAAGGCACCTGGTATCAGCTTCCCTCAGACCTACGACCCAGCGCCCCTCACTGGGCTGCACACAGGGTTCCCCACCATTCCAGGGATGCAGAACCCAACTCATGGAGTCATGAGCCCAGCACAGCTTGTACCCACCTGCCACAGCATTGGAGACACGGTTTCCCCGTGTTTTTAGACACCCCAGAGAGAGACGGATTTGTGTGGGGAACAAAGGGTTAAGTCAGGAGGACTAAGGACAAGGGCAAAATGGGGCTGATCTGCACTTTCTAGGAGGTGAGCCAGCGCCAATGCAGAAAGCTGCTGAGGAGAGGTGGGAGGGTCCTGTAAAGGATTTATCTCTTCTCTATCCCAGAGGAGACACTCCTGAGATAAATCCACTTTAGAGACGTTACCCCTCAGTACTGCACTTCAGAGACACTTTGACAGGGAGCAGCTTCGCTGGGCAGGTGAGCAGGTGGATGTCTGTAGTTACAGTCCCTGTGTTTCTGTTGGTGTAGAGCAGTGAGAAGAGGCGAGTCAGGACTCAATCCACGAGCCTGTGGGCCACAGACCCCATGCTTCTCTCTCGCGTATATGTCTTGTTTTCTTAGTCCTGGTGTTGACCCTGCTCCGTTCCCCGGAGGCCAGTACCTGGCAGGTGTGTATTGATCCTCTGCAGGGCCTGCTGACCACGTCCCGTTCTCAGCCCGCAATTGAAATGTGGTTCAGTTCCTCACTGCAGTTGCCAGTCTTGCTCCAGACCTTCCACTGGACCCTCTCCTGTCCTGGGACCCGACCCCACTGTCCCTCCACATGGTTCCGTGTGCGATGAAGGACAGGAGCAGGATTCTTTGCTCAGGGCAGAGCAGGGGAGGAATGACATGCTCAGGTCTGGGGTCCAAGTTGTAACTCTGTGGCTGGGATATCAGCTCATCATTCCTTGATACCATCTGTGTCCAGAGGTCCGCTTGGCCCCTCCCCGTTTGCACCTCATCTATCTCCCCTCCCCTCCCCTTCAAACTCTGGGGCAAATCCTTTAAATCCACCCTTTACCTCGTTGCATTTCCTCATACAGGATACACCACATATAAAAATGCCACCCTGTGTTCGTCATTCTTCTTCTGACTATTTTATTCACTTGATCACTTGACTTCCCGTTAATCATTGATTTTCTTGAGCGGGCACCAGAAACATCTCCATATGTCCCTGTCGTGTGCTAGTGCAGCCCAATGGTGTCTGTTCATTCTAGGAACACGAAGAGCCTCAAACAGATCATTCAGGGTCTTGACGAAGAAGTCTGACCATCTGGTAGGTGGGCTGCCACGTGGTCTTTTGATGTCCCCTGGAATCCAGTCGGTAACCTCTAGTCCAGTGGTCATCTCCACATCTCATTATGTGTCCAGCCCATCTGATTTTCGATGCATTAGCAAACGAGACAGTGTCCCTGATTCTTAACCATCGATGGAGGTCGGAACTCCAGATTATTTCTCTCATTTGAGTGAATCGTGATACTCCAAGCATAGCTCTTTCGATTTCTCTTTGGGAGACCCGAATAGTGTTCTCATCCTGTTTTCGTAGGGCCCAGGTCTCTGGGGCATATGTTAATGCAGTGTTTAGAACAGTGAACTAGAAGAAATGTGCCCGGAGCTGGAGGTTCTTTGTCCTCTTAACTATTTCTCCAACGCTCTTGAAGGCACTCCAAGCTGCTCTCTTCCTCCTGTGAAACTCAGGTGTCAGATCATTCATCACGTTGACTTCTCGATTTATGTACACATAAATGTTGCATTTGGAGATGGTTGTCCCATTGAGAGTGAATGGAACATCAGGAATGAGATCATTTCTCATAAACACTATCTTTGTGAGATTCAGCTGGAGCCAAACCTATCCACACTCATGGTCGAAATTGGCCAGCATTATGTGCTGTTTGGCTAATGTTTGGTGTTATTAGAAAAATGTCATCAGCAAAGCGGAGGTGGTGTAGTTGCCAGCTGTCTATCTTCACTCACATTCCTTCCCATTCCAATCATCACATGACATTCTTAAGGGTGGCACTGTACAGGGTGAAACAGGGTGAAAAGGTATCACCCTGTTGAACCACTCTCTTGACATAGATGATCACTTCTTTGTAGAATGATGAAATCCTGGTAGTGAATCCGTAATATCGCTCACAGAGGATCCTGATGTATTGAGTTTGAATGCCCTTATTGGCTAGGGCTTCAATGACCTCTTCAGTCTGAACAGAATCAAAAGCCTTCTTTAAATCAATTAACGTTATACAGAGCGGCATCTTGAACTCCTGAGAAACCTCAATGAGCTTGGTTATTGTGTGGATGTGGTCAATCGTGTTGAATCCTTTTCGGAAACCAGCTAGCTTGCATGGTTGTCCTTCATCTAGTGTTCTGCCAATCCTATTCAGGATGACTCGAGTGAACAACTTGTAGATGACAGACAACAGGCAGATTGGGCAATAGTTGCCAATGTCGTGGATGTCTCCCTTCTTGTACAATAGTACAGTCTTGCTGGTTTTCCATTGGTATGGAACCTTGCATTCAGACAGGTAGCATGTGAAGAGCTGAGCCAGTGTATTGATGAGTATTGACGGCAGGCTCTTCAGGTGTTCAGGTCTGACATTGTGTGGGCCAGGTGCTGTTTGTTTCTTTACCAATGAACTGGCATGTTGGATTTCAGAAGCAAGAACGTTGGGAATAAAATATGCATCCTACGGAATTTGGTATGTGGGCAGATGGACGTGGCTATCAAAGAGATCTGAGTAGAAGTCATGGATAATCATGATTATTAGCCACAAAAAACGCCTGTCTTTCAAAACTCTTGAGCTTATTCACCAATGTGGTTTGGAGCATGCCTCAAGCAACTGCAAGCAAATTCCAAGCTCATAAAGCAGTGCAGAGATTAGATAAAGGAAGACCTCAAAGAGAGAAGAGCAGCAGTGCTGGTAGATGCGGCAGAAGCTAAGAAAAGCATTCGTAATGCCCTCCTGTCCTTCTCCAACTACAAGACCAAGATGACTGCCCACCGACGTCCTAATGGATCTATCACATCTTCCAGAGGGGCAATGAAAAAGATTGTCCATAACTATTTCATAAAACATGACATCTTCCAGTTCCAACTATGTTGCAGCATACTGCATGATTTCTTCATTCCTTACAATTTTAAACTCTTTCTGTTTTGTCAGTGTGTAATAATGAGAATAAACAAAATGAATGATCTGAACTAGCATTTCTAATGTTTCTTTCTGTATCTGTAAGATATTACGAATTAAAATCCAGAATATTTTATTTGCAATAAAAATAATGTAAACAATTTATTTTATTTAGTTTACATCTGAAGGCTCAGACATTCTCTAACCATGTTCATTCCATTCTAGGCATAGGTCCCGATATGAAGTTCTTCAGCTGATCTTCTAGGTCTTATCATGTCATTAAAATCACCCACAATGATCTTGTATAAGGTGTGGTCTTCTTTATAGAACTTCTCCAACTCCATGTAGAACTTCTCGATTTCTCTTTCATCATAATGAGATGTTGGTGCATAGAAAACGAAGATAGAAACTGCCGGCAGTGAGCCACATCTATTCAAATGTAAACGTCCGATTTGGGTTGTTAGGCATTCAAACGAATCAATGCTCTTGGTCAAGTTTGTGTTGACAAGGACACCGACGCCTCCGACACCTTTTTCATCGCTTGTTCTGAGGAACAATTCTTCTCCAGTGTCGAAAACAGCATGATGAGATTGGTGCCATCTTGTCTCGGTCAGACCAATGATGTCGTGCTTGATCTTTCATGCTTGTACGATCAGGTCCTTGATGGATGCATCTGATGCTAGCATATGTGCATTGAAAGTACAATCATTTTTGTCTTCCTTTGATGTGGCAGACTAGTTCGGCCTTGAGATTTCATCAGCCTCTCCTTTCTCATCCTTCTCAGTGCTGCCATGTTGGTGAAGCCTTCAGGGCCAGGTGATTGAGACCCATTGTAATTACTGGTTTTGGCATATCGAATACACAATGGATATCTTTCCAGGCTCTGTCGTGCGGACGGAATACTCTCGGTACTTTGACAGTCTTTCCGAGAGGGATAGAGGCTTTTGGGGTGACCTCTAATCACCCTGGTAGGTGTTACCATGTTTGAACCTCATCAAATATGGTACGGCAATTCCGGAAGACGGGTATTTAGTGTCTTATGATGTGTCGCACGGCAGCTGCTTTGAGGCCGCGCAGGCCCAGAAAGTGTCCTGGAGTGTGGCAGCGGCTGGGTAGAGGAAGTAGTGTCGGTCATCATGAGTTCTGTATGAGTACTGTCTGAGTTCATCATGTCGACCAAGACCATCCATGGTAACTCACAGTTCCAGAAGGCTGAATCTAAACGTTGGACATGGGAGTCTGCCAGTGGATGATTCCACAACGAAATCACTTAAATCACTTAATCACTAAACTTTCCGTTAGTCGTCGATTTGCTCAAGCGGGCAGCAGTAACGTCTCCATTTGTCCCTGTCACGTGCTAGTGTAGCCCAATGGCATCTGTTCGCTCTGGGAATATGAAGAGCCTCAAACCGATCGTTCATGATCTTGATGAAGAAGTCTGACCATCTGGTAGGTGGGCGGCCACGCGCAATTTTGACATCCTATGCAATCCAGTCAGTAACAGCTCTAGTCCAGCGGTCATCTTTAAATCTCATTATGTGACCAGCCCATCTGATTTTTGACACCTTGGCAAATGAGACAGCGTTCCTGATAATTGATCGTCAACGGATGTCGGAACTCCGGATTATTTCTCTCATTTGAGTGAAACGTGATATTCCAAGCATAGCTCTTTCTATTCTTCTTTGGGAGACCTGAATAGCATTCTCATCCTGTATGCATAGGGCCCAGGTCTCTGAGGCATATGTTAATGCCGGAAGAACAGTGGAATCAAAGAGATGTGCCCGGAGCCGGAGTTTCTTCGTCTTCTTAGCTATTTCTTCAACGTTCTTGAAGGCGTTCCAAGCCGCTTAGTTCCTCCTGCGCAGCTCGGGTGCCAGCTCATTTGTCATGTTGACTTCTCGACCTAGGTACACATAGCTGTTGCATTCGGAGATGGTCGTTCCGTTGAGAGTGAATGGGGCATCAGGAACGAGGCTGTTTCTCATAAACAATGTCTTCGTAAGATTGAGCTGTAGTCCGACCTTTACACACTCACGGTCAAAGTCGGCCAGCATTTGTGCCGCTTGGCTGATGTTTGGTGTTATTAAAACAATGTCATCAGCAAAGCAGAGGTGGTGTAATTGCCGACCATCTATCTTCACTCCCATTCCTTCCCATTCCAGTCGTGGCATGATGTTCTCGAGGGTGGCACTGAAGAGTTTTGGTGAAATGGTATCACCCTGCCGAACCCCTCTCTTGACATCAACGATCACTTCTTTGTAGAATGGTGAGATCCTGGTAGAAAATCCGCAATACAGCTCATGGAGGATCTTGATGTATTGGGCTTAGATGATCTGATTGGCTAGGGCTTCAATGACTGCTTCCGACTCAATAGAATCAAAGGCCTTCTTTAAATCAATGAACGTTTAACAGAGCGGCATCTTGAACTCCCGTGAAACCTCAATGACCTTGGTTTTTGTGTGGATATGGTCAATGGTGCTGAAACCTTTGCTGAACCCGGCTTGCTCCCATGGTTGTCCTTCATCTAGTGTTCTGCCAATCCTATTTAGGATGACTCGAGTGAACAACTTGCAGATGACAGACAATAGGGAGATCGGGCGATATTTGCCAATGTCATGGATGTCTCCCTTCTTGAACAGTAGTACGGTCCTGCTGGTTTTCCATTGGGACGGAACCTTGCATTCAGACAGGTAGCGAGTGAAGAGCCGAGCCAGTGTATTGATGAGTACTGACAGCAGGTTTTTCCGGTGTTCAGGTGTGGCCTTGTCTTGGCCGGGTGCTGCTTGTTTCTTTACCGACGAAATGGCATGTCGGATTTCGGAAGGGAGAACGTTGGGAACGACATATCCATCCTGTGCATTTGGTATGTTGGCAAGTGGACATGGCTATCGAAGAGATTTGAGTAGAAGTCATGGATAATCTTCTCCATTACCATTCTGGAGGATGTTACGGATCCATCAGGACGTCAGAGGGCAGTCATCTTGGTCTTGTAGTTGGCGAAGGACAGGCGGGCGTTACGAATATTTTTCCCAGCTTCTGCCGCATCTACCAGTACTTCTGCTCTTCTGTCTTTGAGGTCTTCCTTGATCGTATCTCTGCACTGCTTTGCAAGCTCGGATGTTAGCTTGTGGTTGCCTGAGGCATGCTCCAAACCACGCTGGGGAATAAGCTCAAGAGTTTTCGAAGACAGGCGTTTTTTTGTGGCTATCTCTCTCTTTGCATTCCTTGCACATTCATGGAGGTGCTGAACCAGTCGATCGTATTCCTCGTCAATGTTGTCAACAATGGCATCTTCCCATGTTGCAGCAATAGTGCCAAAGAGTTCCCAGTCGGTGGTCGTTCTGGGAGTTCTCTTTTTGAACTTTGCAGCCCTTTCTCCCCGCTCTGTGAAGTAGAATTTTGCATGAAGGAGACGGTGATCCTATCCCGTTCGAAATTTTGGGACAACAGTGACATCAGTCAGACAAAACCGTCGATTGAATATGATGTGGTCTATTTCGTTGTGGAATCATCCACCGGGAGACTCCCATGTCCAACGTTTAGATTCTGCCTTCTGGAAATGTGAGGTACCATGGATGGTCTTAGTCGACATGATGAACTCAGTCTCTCACCCTGTTCGTTCCATTCTAGGCCATGGGTCCCGATGTGAAGTTCTTCAGCTGATCTTCTCGGTCCTATCTTGGCATTAAAATCACCCACAATTATCTTGTAGAAGGTGTGGTCTTACTTATAGAACTTCTCCAGGTCCATGTAGAACTTCTCAATTTCTCTTTCATCATAATGAGATGTTGGTGCGTAGACAACGAAGATAGAAACTGCCCACAGTGAGCCACATCTATTCAAATGTAAACGTCCGATTCCGGTTGTTAGGCATTCGAATGAATCAATGCTCTTGGCCAAGTTTGTGTTGACAAGGACACCGACGACTCCGACACCTCTTATATCACCTGTTCCGACGAACAATTCTTCTCCAGTGTAGAAAACGGCATGGTGAGATTCGTGCCTTCTTGTCTCGGTCAGACCAATGACGTCGTACTTGATCATTCGCATTTGTACCATCAGGTCCTCGATGGATGCATCTGATGCTAGCGTACGTGCATTTAAAGTACAGGCGATCATTTTTGTCTTTCTTCGTTGTGGCAGCCTAGTTCGGCCTTGAGATTTTATCGGCCTCTTCTTTCTTATCCTTCTCAGTGCTGCCATGTCGGTGAAGACTTCCGGGTGAATGAGACCAGTTGTAGTTACTGGTTTTGGCATATTGAATACACAAGGGATAGCTTGCCAGGCTCTTCCGTGCGGGCGGACTACTCTCGGTAGCTTGCCAGTATTTCCGAGAGGGTTAGAGGCTTTTGAGGCGACCTCTAATCACCCTTGTAGGTGTTACCATATTTGAACCCTATCAAATATGGTATGACAATTCTGGAAGATGGGTATTAATGTCTCATGATGTGTCGCATGGCAGCTGTTTTGCGGTAGTGTCCATTACCCAGCCGTCGCCACACTCCAGGACGCTTTCTGGACCCGTGTGGCAGCTCCGGCCAAGACTCACGCACGACTGAAGACCCGCAGAACAAGATAAGTGGAAGTCTCTAGACATTGGACTCCAGCTCGGCGGACCCAGGAACAGAGTTTCTCTGCTTGCTCCCACCAACCACAGGTGACAAAGGGATTCTAGTCATGAGCCCCACCCTAATCTTCCCTGTCTGCTTCCATCAACCACCCAGGGATCGAATCGCGCACAGAAGACCCACCCTACCCAGATAAATACCCCACTGGCAGACTTCCACTATTGACACAACGAAATAGATCACATCATATTCAATCGACAGTTTTGCCTGACTGATGTCACTGTTGTCCCAAAATTGCAAACGGGATCAGACCACCATCTCCTTCCTGCAAAATTCTACTTCACAGAGACAGGAGAAAGAGCTGCAAAGTTTAAAAAGAGATCTTCCAGAACGACCACCAACTGGGAACTCTTTGACACTATTGCGGCAACATGGGAAGATGCCATTGTTGACAACATTGACGAGGAATACGATCGACTGGTACAGCACCTCCATGATTGTGTGAGGAATGCCAAGAGATAGCAACATAAAAACCCCTGTCTTCGAAAACTCTTGAGCTTATTCTCCAACGTGTTTGGCGCATGCCTCAGGCAACCACAAGCTAACGTCCGAGCTTCCAAAGAAGTGCAGAGATGCCATCTAGGAAGACTTCAAAGAGAGAAGAGCAGAAGTGCTGGTAGATGCGGCAGAAGCTGGGAAAAGTATTCATAACGCCCGCCTGTCCTTCGCCAACTACAAGACCAAGATGACTGCCCTCCGATGTCCTAAAGGATCTATCACATCCTCCAGAACGGCAATGGAGAAGATTATCCATAACTTCTACTCAAATCTCTTCGATAGCCATGTCCACTTGCCAACATACCAAATTCCACAGGATGGATATGTCATTCCCAATGTTCTCCCTTCTGAAATCCGACACGCCATTTTGTCAGTAAAGAAACGAACAGCATCCGGCCCAGACAAGGTCAAACCTGAACACCTGAAGAACCTTCCATCAGTAGTCATCAATACACTGTCTCGGATCTTCACACGTTACCTGTCTGAATGCAAGGTTCCGTTCCAATGGAAAACCAGCAGGACCGTACTACTGTTCAAGAAGGGAGACATCCATGACATTGGCAACTATTGTCCGATCTGCCAATTGTCTGTCATCTACAAGTTGTTCACTTGAGTCTTCCTAAATAGGATTGGCAGAACACTAGATGAAGGACAACCATGAGAGCTAGCCAGGTTCCACGAAGGATTCAGCACCATTGACCATATCCACACGATAACCAAGTGCATTGAGGTTTCTCGGGAGTTCAAGATGCCACTCTGTTTAACGTTCCTTGATTTAAAGAAGGCCTTTGATTCTGTTGAGACGGAAGCGGTCATTGAAGCCCTAGCCAATAAGGGCATTCAATCAGGGAATTCAAGCCGAATACATCAAGATCCTCCATGAGCTGTATTGTGGATTCACTACCAGGATCTCACCATTATACAAAGAAGTAATCATTGATGTCAAGAGAGGGGTTCAGCAGGGTGATACCATTTCACCGAAACTCTTCATCCTGGCCCTGAGGTTATTTTCAAGGCTCTTTAGGAGAATGAGACCCATCATTGTTACTGGTATTTGGCATATTGGGTACGCCACGGGGAGTTTGCCAGATTCTGCCGTGTGGGCAGGCTACATTCGGTAGCCTGCCAGTTTGTCAAAGTAGGAATGAGATGTTATAATAAGAAGTCCGGGTTCCGGGAGCTGGTTTGTATAGTTTCAAAGTCTTGGCCACTGATGGGATTACACGGCACCAGGGGGCCAGTTGGTGGGTGTGACCCCTGCCTACTGGAATTTGGAGGATCTGGGTGGAGGATGCTCGACTCCAATCTGAGTAGGCTTGGAGTTCTTGGCCCTGGAACCCACGTGGCTTTGTCCCTCTGCTGGTACCTTCAGGTGTGTGGAGAGTGTTCTAAGCATGAT
Source organism: Sorex fumeus (assembly GCF_029834395.1). Lineage (NCBI taxonomy): Eukaryota > Metazoa > Chordata > Mammalia > Eulipotyphla > Soricidae > Sorex > Sorex fumeus. The sequence goes on from NW_026606227.1 coordinate 1,399,639, forward strand.
GGTGGCTGGTCCTGGAGGACTTCAGCTGCCAGGGCCCTGGTCAGGGCAGGGAGGAAAGCTCAACCCGCTCCCCTCCAAGGGTCCCCGGCGAGGAATAGCCAGGCGCGGGGGCAGGAGACTGCACTCTTCTCCTCCGGGAGCTGGTTTTTATAGTCTCAGAGTCTTGGCCGCTGATGGGATTACACGGCGCCAGGGGGCCAGGTGGTGGGTGTGACCCCCGCCTACTGGAATTTGGAGGATCTGGGTGGAGGATGCTCGACTCCAATCCGAGTAGGCTTGGAGTTCTCAGCCCCGGAACCCACGTGGCTTTGTCCCTCTGCCGGTACCTTCAGGTGTGTGGAGAGTGGTCTCAGCATGTCTCACCATGTACAAATGTAAGGTCAAAATGGATGAAAGACCTCACCATCAGACTGGAATCCATAAGGTACATTGAAGACAAAGTTGGCAAAACCCTCCATGACATTGAAGCTAATGGTATCTTCAAAGATGTCACGCCACTGGCCAAGCAAGTGAAAACAGAGATAGACAAATGGGACTATCTTAAACTAAGAAGCTTCTGCACCTCAAAAGAAACAGTGACCAAAATACAAAGACAGTCTACAGAATGGGAAAGGATATTCGCCCAATACACATCTGACAAGGGGTTGATATCAAGGATATACAAAGTAGAGGTTGAACTCCACAAGAAGAAAACATCAAACCCCATCAAAAAATCGGGCGACAAAATGAACAGAAGCTTTCTCAAAGAAGAAATCCGAATGGCTAAAAGGCACATGAGAAAATGCTCTACATCATTAATCATCAGGGAGATACAGATCAAAACCACAATGAGATATCATCTCATACCACAGATACTGGCCCACATCCAAAAGAATAAAAGCAAGTGGTTCTGGCACGGATGTGGCGAGAAAGGGACCCTCCTTCACTGATGGTGGGAATGCCAACTGCTTCAGCCCTTTTGGAAAACAGTATAGACTATTCTCAAAAAATTAGAAATTGAGTTCCCATTTGACCCTGCAATACCACTCCTGGGAATGTATCCCAGAGAAGCAAAAAAGCATAGTCGAAGTGACATCTGCAATTGTTTGTTCATTGCAGCACTCTTTACAATAGACAGAATCTGGAAAAAATCTGAGTGCCCGAGAACAGATGACTGGTTAAATAAACTTTGGTACATGTATGCAACGAACTATTATGCAGCTGTTAGAAAAGATAAAGTCATGAAATTTACATACAAGTGATACTACATGGAAAGTATCATGTTAAGTGAAACTAGTCAGAAAGAGAGGGACAAACATAAAAAGATTGCATTCATCTGGGGAAAATAAAGTAACAAAATAGAAGATTAACACCCAAGAATAGACAAGATAAGTACCAGGAGGTTTATTCCATGGCTCGGAGGCTAGCCGCACATGCTAGCAGAAAAGGCAGCTCACATAGAGAAGGGAGCACCAAATAAAGGGTGTTGGGAGAATCCTCCCAGGATGGGAGATGCATGCTGAAAGTAGACTATAGACCGAACATGATTGCCACTCAATGCCTCTTTTGCAAACCATAGCAACCAAAAGGAGAGAGAGAACAAAAGGGAATGCCCTGCCCCAGAGGCGTGGTGGGATGGGGGAGATGGGGTGTGGTAGGAATACTGGGATCATTGGTGGTGGAGAATGGGCACTGATGGAGGGATAGGTACTCGATCATTGTATAACTGAAACCCAAGCACAAAAGTTTGTAAATCTACAACTGTACCTCATGGTGTTTCACTAATAAAAATTTTTAAAAAATAATAAATAAATGAAAAGAATTGTATTTCTGTTCACAGACATTTAGCAATCAAATTTTCACAAGATATCAAATACCCATACTATACTCAAGGATATTGATCGTTAGTGGGGCTTGGAAATTCTACTGGCCTATGAATCAAACACCCCAAGTAATCTACTTATAGCGACATTAATTTTTTTAAATGTAGGAGTACTGCTATTTATTTAGCCACTGATTAGCTGATTGAATTGGACATGAACTCCACAGCGACAATAATTTTAACAAGTTAAATTGTTTGTTCTTAGCATTTCTGTCTTTGTACTGTGACCCTTCATTCTCCCTTTGCACGACTTCCCCTCTCCAGTCCTTTCTCTGTAACCCAGACTTACTCTAAGTTCTCTGTGAGCGGTGATGTGATTCAGGCATGAGTGATCCCCACGTGGGGGCAGGAAGGATTCCCTTCTCCTTGGGCTGTCTCTGAACACACGTCCCTGGGGAAACTGGTGTGAATCAGGCTGGGCTCATTTCCCAGTGCTTACTCTTCCTGTCCCGTCTAGGTGCTCAGGATGCTCTTCCTCTGTTCACACTGGGAATTGGGGAACTCTGAAGGACTCCCCAGACCACAGAAAGAGACTTCAGGGGCACTGCCTACCACCAGAGGACACTCGGGAGCCACCTGGGAAAAGGCCTCAGCTACACCAGGGGCAAAGAGGGTCACCATGTGCTAGAAGTCCACAAGGGCCAATATTATGTCACAACGCAGAGACACTCAGCCCCCATCACCGCACCCACTCCCATTCATGACCCCCCACTCCCATTCATGCCCAGTTCCAGCGTCTTTCCTGGGACCCTTCCCTGTGGCTCCCAGAGCAGCTCCACTCTCAGAGATACCCTTACACTCCCACACCCGTCTCTGTGATCTGTCCTTCCTGTCCCCAACACTCACCCCACTAGGCCCCCAGGACTACAACGCCTTGAAGAGTGAGTATTAATCGGTGCTTTTCTGTTTGTTATTATTTTTATAGCTTTCTCTTTGATATTCATGTAAGATGTAGAACAGCTTTTCCTAATTTTTCTCCCTCCTTCTAGAAATCTCCTGTGATCTATTTTCAAAGTCCAGGACTGATAGTAATCCAAGACGCCTTGAGTCATGAAGAAAAACCCATGATATATCCCTAGAGTGAAAGGCTATTGAGAGTGAGTCTCCTTCATAACACCCTACATACACTTACACAAATAGGAAGTACTGCAGAGACCATGAGGGAGGGCTGAGGTGTGGAAAGAGGAATACCATGGGCCAATGGGAAACACTGGGGTAAGGGGTTCTTTTACTGTTTTGGGTGTGATTGTCACTACACAGGTGTTCATATATGTCAGCTCTCATGAAACATTAGTGATCTATAATCAGTATTCTATTATAGATCATTAATAGGTCATGGCCTTTTGTGAATTTTATTGCTAATCAAATTCTTACATGGTAAGGATAGACAGAGTCAGAATTGATGTGAAGAGTCACACTCCAAGTACCTTCATGCACCCAGGTCTCCAACATACTTCAGAAAATAGAATAAAGACAACTTGTTTTCAATACAAAAAAACAAGTTCTTAACAGCTATCTAACCCATATTTTGTTTATGTTGCTTGTTTTGACTTTGTGTTCATTTGTTTTTTGTTTTGGGGCCATACCCTGTGATACTCAGGGATTTTTTTCTGGATCTGTACTCAGGAAATACTCTTGAAGGTACTTGGGGGATCACATAGAATATAGGGGATTGAACCTGGGTTGGCCATGTGCAAGGCAAGTGCCCTACTACTGTACTATATCTTGGCCCCTGTTGGTTTGGTTGTGTTTTTTGTGCCATTTATGGTATACTCCTGGAGCAATAGCACAGCGGTAGGGCATTGGCCTTGCACGCAGCCAACATGGCCGAGCCGAGTTCGATTCCTCCGTCCATCTCGGCGAGCCCGGCAAGCTACTGAGAGTATCTCGCCCGCACGGCAGAGCCTGGCAAGCTCCCCGTGACGTATTCAATATGCCAAACACAGTAACAACAAAGTCTCCAATGGAGACGTTACTGGGCCCGCTCGAGCAAATCGACGAACAACGGGAGGGCCTTCATGGTATACTCCTGGCTCTGTGATCAAGGATAACTCCTGGTGAAGGCATGGGAAATCATGTGAAGGTCAGGGAATCAACCTGATGAACCACATGCAGGGGAAAAGTCTTCCCCCTCTACTGTCTCAGTATCTCTAGTTATTGGGGACGATCCTGGAGAATAGGGACCAAGGTGGGATGCTGTGAGTATTAACAGACACACTGAAGAGAGAAATGATGTTGCTCAGGGACTAACATCCTAGTTGACTGAGAGCTCCAAATGCCCAGCACACTGAGAGTCATTACTTACAACCAGGAATCGTCAGGAGACAACATTCTTAGGTCAATTTTCTAACTTAGTCTTTCTGAGTTTAGCTGTTACACATCCCAGGGCCTTAGGTATCACTGTATCACTCTCATCCCATTGATCTTCAAATTACTTGAGTGGGCACCAGTAACGTCTCTATTCCTACCAGCCCTGAGATTTTATCAGCCTCTAGTTACTTCTCCTTTCCCAATGATTGGAGGCTCTTTCATGGTCAGGGGAATGAGGGGAATTAAATAATTGGGCCTTAGGTAATCAGGACAAATACCTTTAAACCAAGAGACGTTTCTCTGGGACAAAGAGAGAGTCTGAGCAGAAACAGGAGCCTGCCTCACTGGTGTTACAGATATCAGGGCCCTTTTATCTGGACATTCTGCCTTTCTCCTGATTCTATCTTAACACTTTTGGTGCCCAAAACGTTGATAACTGTTAGTGACTAAGTGGATTCCTTTTGTCTAAATAGTGGAATAACACTTAAACTCTATTTTGAGTGCAATTTAAAAACCATTTAAGCTTTTGTGTGTGTATACTATACTATGTAACTTAGCACAGTGGGTAGGGCGTTTGCCTTGCACTAGGCTGACCCGAATTTGATTCCTCCATCCCTCGGAGAGCCCAGCAAGCTACCAACAGTATCCCTCCTGTACAGCAGAGCCTGGAAATCTCCCCCCGCATATTTGATATGCCAAAAGCAGTATCAAATCTCACAATAAAGATGTTATTGGGCCTGCTTGAGCAAATCGATGAACAACGGGAGAGAAGTACTATACTATACCATGATATAGAAGTAATACTGTACAATTACAGGATTTATATAAAAATAAACAAATACATCAATTCAATTGTTTGTCATGTAATAATTGCATACTGGAATATGCAAAGTTTCTGAATATTTTCCTGGTCAAAAACAAACAAACCCAGAACCCCACACCTGCTCTGGTGTCCTCCCTTCTCTGTACAAACTGAAAGAGAGCTTTTTATAGAGAACGAGGACATGCAAATAAGACTCATTCCACAGTGATGAAAACAGCCCAGCACAGTCTCAGATCTAGGACAGGAGTCAGTTCAGGGGTTCGCAGGGGCTCCATACTGACTCACACAGAACCAACAAAGGTATTTGTCCCAATTACCTAAGGCCCAATTACTTAATTCCCCTCATTCCCCTGACCATGAAAGAGCCTCCAATCATTGGGAAAGGACAAGTAACTAGAGGTTGATAAAATCTCAGGGCTTGTGGGCTCAGCTGGCTTCTCCTGGTGGCTGTGTTAGGAGGTAACTCATGAGCGAGAGAGACATGGAACATGGGACAGATGGGAGAGGCAGATCCTCTGTGTGAGGATAGTTTCCTGACCAGGATGTCTTTGTGTTTGCAGGGGTCCAATGTGAGGTGAAGCTTGTGGAGTCTGGGGGAGACTTAGTGAAGCCCGGGTAGTCTCTGACACTCTCCTGTGCAGCCTCTGGATTCACCTTTACTGACTACTGGATGAGCTAGGTTCGCCAGGCTCCAGGGAAGGGCTTGGAGTGGATTTCAGACATTAGTGGTAGTGGGGGTACTAAAAACTATGCCGACTCTGTGAAGGGTCGATTCACCATCTCCAGAGACAACAGCAAGGACACGCTCTCTCTGCAAATGAGCCGCCTGAGGGAGGAGGACACGGCCCTGTACTACTATGCGAGAGACACAGTGAGGGGAAGGCCGTGTGGGCCCAGAAACAAACCACCTGCAGGAGGAAGCAGGGTGAGCTTCAGGGGCGCAGGCCCCCAGGAGGCTCTTAGGACTCTCCCCTGAGGAAACGTTGCTCATGACCTGATGAATCATCTTTCTGTGGAGATCAAGACTGATCTGCCCCTCAGCTCTCAGATGACCCCATGGCCATCTTGTCCTGCAGGTTATGGCTCTGTGTCCTCCATCTGCACTGTGTGCAGAAAGGAGTTTGTCTCACTCTTTCTCATGTTGTAAGTTTTCACTAGTGGAACCATGATTTCCCTGGAGTCTGAGGGGTACATTATTCTCTTGTAGAAATTAAAATGACCCTGTGGGTATTATTATGGCCTCATGGTAAGGATAACTATGTCTCTCTGTGCCCCTCTGCCTTCACGGGGAGTTCTTCTTTTCTCTGGCTTTCTGGAAGGCACCAGAACAGAACTGGGCCAGCATCTCTCAGTGACTGTCTGCCCTCCCAGGTCAGGCTCTTTATTTCCATAAAAAGGAGAAAGTTTCCATGGTCTCTGCAAATATCTTCCTGCCTCGGTTTCCAGTTTCTGCCATCCTTGCTCTACAGGACTCTCCCCTGATGGATGGGCCTAGAGGAACAAGGTAATAATACTCAGAATCACAGAGGGATAGAGAGGCAACTCCAGTGAGAGAGCAATAGTTAAAGACATCTTGGCTGAAAAGTCCCCAGAGATGGAGATCACAGGCACCCAGATCCAAGAAGCCCAAAGGATACCAGCTAGAAGAGACCGTAATCAGAAGGACCAGCACCATAGAGATACAATTCTGAAAAGAACAAGAAAAAAGAAGGAAATTCTATTCAAAGGAATGTTTTTAGATTTACAGCAGACCTATCTAATGAATCTTCTGGGTCCTAGGAATATATTAGGGCACAGTTAAAAAATTTATCAAATTGAATCTTCACAAAAATTACTTTACCCAGTAACTCTCATTCACAATCAAAAGAAAGATACACTAATTCATGAATAAATAACAGTTCAGAAATGTCATAGACTCAAAATCAATGTTGAAAGAAAACCTCAAGAAGCTTCTGTTAGGCAAACAAATGCAATCATCTTCTAAATAAAGATGGCACAAAACCCCAAGACAATAATCTTTCCCAATGTCAATGTTCTAATTAGAGTAAGTAAGAGGCACAGGGTGGCAGAATGGATTTAAAACTTGAATCCAACATTTTGTCATCTAAAAGAAACACATTTGGATAGTCAGAGCGAAAAAGACTCAAAAGCAAAGGGTGAAGAACAATTATTTAAGAACATATTTTAAAAGGCTGGGGTGGCCATACTAGTGTCTGATGGCATAGATTGCAGGCTGAGAAAGGTTATAAGAGACAATAAAGGTCATTCCTTAACAATCAAGTGATATGTACATCAGGAAAAAATTATACTCTTAAACATATATGTACCCAATGTCAGCCAGCAAAATATATAAAACTGCTGATGCATTTAAATGAGGACATTGGAAGCAACACAATAGTAGTTGGAGAATTCAATGATGCTTTGTCACTCCTTGATAGATCAACCAGACTGAAACTCAGCAAGGAAATATTGGCTTTAAAGGAACAAATGGAAGAGAAGGGATTAGTAAATATATACAGTGCTTTTCATCCCCCAAATTCCAAATACAGATTCTTTTCCAGTGCACAAGGGACATTTTCTGGATAGACCACATGCTGGGACACAAAACATTGCTCTATAAAATTAAGAGGATAGAAATTGTATCAACAATCTTTTCAGACCATGATGCACTGAAAATAAAAGTAAATCACACACAGAAGAGGAGAATCAAACCAACCACCTGGAAATTGTGCAGCTCATTGCTAAATGACCAGTGGGATAGAGTGGGATAGAGAGGAAATCAAAGTGGAAATCTAAATATCTCTGGAAACAAATTAGAATGAGATACCAACACTTGTAGGACACAACAAAAAAATATTAAGAGAAAAGAGTATAGGTCTGCAAGCATGCATCAGGAAAGAAGAAAGGACCCACATAAATAATTTAATACCATGACTTATTATCCTGGAAAATGACCAACAAAAGAAGCCCAAGCCAGGCAGGAGGAAGGACACAATAAATGTTAGAGAATAAATCAAAGAGTTGGAATCCAAGAAAGAATCCAAAAGATCAATGAAAACAAGAATTGTTTCTTTAAAAATAAGATCAATAAATCACTAGCAAGTCTCTCAAAGAGATGGAATGGTAATAAACTGACTCAGAAATGAAAGAGGGAACATCACAACAGAAATAATAGAAACTCAAAGGATACTCTCCATGCCATGAAACAAGTGAACCTAGAAGAGATGGATACACTCTTGGATAGCCTACCAATGTTGAACCAAGAGGATTTGGAAAGCATGAACAGATTTGCCATCATTGAGGAAATTGAAGTGGTAATTATAAGTATTTCCCAAAACAAAACCCAGGCCTGAATGCATTAACTAGTAAATTCTTTCAAGTGCTTTTCCAGAATTTCCAAGAAATTGAATAACATAAAAACTCCCATACAGAATCTACATGGCAACTATCAACCCGACATAAAAAGCAGACAGAAATCACACACACACACACACACACACACACACACACAAATTACAGACTGATATCCCTGATGAACACAGATGCAAAGATTCTAAACAAAATTCTGTCAAAGGGAATCCAAACATTCCCCGAAGAGATCGTATACTATTATCAAGTAGGATTCACCCAGAATGCAAAGAAGGTTTAATATTCACAAGTCAATCAATGTAATGTAACATACCAATAAAATAAAAATAAAAACCACATGATAATATCAATAGATGCAGAGAAAGCATTTGATAAGATCCAGCAAACATCCATAATAAAAAAAAAACTGTCATCAGTGTTGGAGTTGAAGGAACCTTCCTCAATATAGTCAAAGCCATCTATCACAGGTACACAGCAAGCATTATTATCAATTTGAAAAAATAAAGCCTTCCCTCTAAGATCAGGAACAAGATAAGTGTTACCTCTCTCGCCACTTCTATTCACTATAGTTCTAGAAGTCCTTTCCATAGTAGTTAGGGAAGAAAAGATACCAAGGGAATCCAAAGCGGGAAGGAAGAAGTCAATCTTTCGACATCTGCAGATAACACCATACTATACTCAGGATATACTTAAGAGTACAAAAAAAGCTCCTAGTAAACTATTTGTACAGTAAAGTGGCAGTTTAAATAACCAATACCCAAAAGTTCACAGCTTTCATATATATATATATATATATATGTGTGTGTGTGTGTGTATAATATAATATATATATATATATAGAGAGAGAGAGAGAGAGAAATAAGAATTTTTTTAAAATCCCATTCACAGTAGTGAATAGCAAAATCAAGTATCTCAAAATCAGCTTTAGTATAGAGGTTCGTAATCTATACAAAGAAAACTATACAAAGACTACATTAAGAAATATAAGAAGACACAAGGAAATAGAAACACATATCCTGCCCATGGATCAGGAGAATTAACATTGTTAAAATGACAACACTCACCAAATCATTGTACATATTCAATACAGTCGCTATAAGGATACCATGATATTTTTTTAAAATAATACCTCAAAAAGTCCTGAAATTCATATGGAACAATAAATACTCATGAATAGCTAAAGATTTTCTAGACTAAAAGAAGAAGAGAGACATTATCTTCCCCAGCCTCAAACTGTACTCAGAAGTGGTAGTAATAAAAGCAGCCTGGTAATGGAATAGAGACAGACTGGAACATCAACGGAATAGAGTTGAATATCCTGACATACATCCTCAAAAATACGATCATTTAGTCTTTGATAAAGGGAGAGAAATATAATTTGAGCGAGGAATGCCTGTTCAACAGGTGGTGCTGGAAAAACTGGTCAGCTACATGTAAAAAAAAAAGAACTCAGAACTCTATCTAATGTCATGCATAAAAGTCATATCAAATGGATAAATGACTTCAACATTTAATCTGAATCCATAAGATTCATGGAGGAAAACATAGGCAAATCCATCCATGATATTGAAGCAAAAGGCATCTACAAAGATGAACACTACTGACCAAACATGTGGAAGCAAAGATAAACAAATGGAACTACATCAAATTAATACCCTTCTGCACCTCAAAACAAATGGTGGCCAAGATACAAAGACATCCCAAGAAATGGGAAAAATTATTTACCCAATACGTATCTGATAAGGGGTTATGGACAAAGATACATAAATCACTGGTAGAAATTTACAAGAAAAAAATCCAACTCCAACAAAAATGTGAAGAGAAAATATATAGAAACTTCCTCAAAGAAGAAATTCAAAGGGCCAAAGGCTCATGAAATAATACTCAATCTTCCAAATCAGCATGGAGATGCAAATGAAAACAACCAAGAGATATCATCTCACAGCAGAGAGACTGGCACAAAGAACAGGAAGAATCAGTGCTAGCGTGGATGCGGGAGAAAGAGAATTTTCCTCTTTTTTTGTGGAAATGCCTACTGGTCAGCCTTTTGGGAAACATTATTGTAAAGACTAGAAATTGAACTCCCTTTTGACCTAGCAATTGTGGGAAATTTAACTCCCTTTTGACCTAGCCTTTTGGGAAACATTACTCTAAAGACTAGATATTGAACTCCCTTTTGACATAGCAATGCCACTTCTGGGAATATACTCTGGGGACTCTACAACACACAGTAGAAATACCATCTGCACTTCTTTGTTCTTTTAAGCACTATTCAAAGTGACCAGAGTCTGAAAACAACCCGAGTTCCTGAGAATACACACCTGGATAAAGAAACGATGGTACATCAACACAATGGAATACTGTGCAGCTGTTAAGAAAAATGAAGTCATTAAAAGTGCCTATAAATGGATGGCATGGAGAGTATCATACTGAGACAACTGTGTCAGAAATAGAGAGACAGAGCCAAAAATGACTGCACTCAATTGTGGGATATAAAAACATATTATTGACGAATATCCAAGGCCAGAAAAAACAGGGGCAAAGGGCAAAAGGATTTTTCAATGGTTGTAAACTAACCACAAGTGTGTGGGGGCAAAGGTCAGTTAGGATAGAGACAGGCCCAATATGAAAATGAGTTAGAAATCATCACTCTGGACAATCTCTGAGTGTTGTAAGTTAGTAAAGCAATAAACATAATAACCTCTCAGTATTTGTATTGCAAACCATAATGCCCCAAATAAAAGACAGAGAGAGAGAGTGAAGAAAAGTGCCTGCTAATACTAGAAATTTGATCCAGCAATACCATTTATGGGAATACACCCTGGGGACCCAAAAACAAAGAAGAAAGAAATTCTGAACTCTCATCTATGTTCAATTTGCTCGAGCAGGCCCAGTAACGTCTCCATTATGAGACTTGCTGTTACTGTGTTTGGCATATCAAGTATGTCACGGGTAGTTTGCCAGGCTCTGCCGTGCAGGCGAGATACTCTTGGTAGCTTGCCGGGCTCTGGGAGAGGGGCGGAGGAATTGAACTCGGGTCGGCCTATGTTCATCTATGTTCATTGAAGCACTATTCACCATAGCCAGAATATGGAAACATCCTGAGTGCCTAAGAACAGAAGAGTTGAATAAAGAAACTATGGAACATCTACACAATGGAATATCTTACAGCTGTCAGGAAAAATGAAGTCATGAAACTTTCCTAGAAAAGGATGAACATGAAGAGTATCATACTGAGTGAAATGAGTCAGAAGGCAAGGGACAGATAAAGAATGACTGCATTGATTTGTGCTATATAAATATACATATGTATATACATATATTAGAAAAATTAAAAAAGAAAAAATCAGTGGCTGAGGAACTGGTTAGTGGTTGGAATTAACCAAAAGTGTGTGCAGGGCTGAGGGTAGGTAAGATAGAGAAGATACCACTATAAAAATAATAGCTGGGAATGATCACACTGGACAAGATCTGAGGGTTAAAAGTAGGTAAGGGGTATTCTGGATAATCTTTTAGTATCAATATTGCAAACCACAACGTCCAAAAATAGAGAGATAGAGAGAGAGAAAAAAAAGCACCTGCCACAGAGGCAGTCAGGGGGTGAGGGGTGGGGGGTTTTGGTAGGGAACCTGGAGACAACTATTCTGGAAAATGTACACTAGTGGAGGGATGGGTGTTGGAATACTGTATGACTGAAATCCAATCATGAACATCTTTTTAATGCAATCACAGTGATTCAATTAAAATGTTTTTTTAAGTGTCTTCCATAGGGACAGGCAGGGAGCTGGGGAAATTAGTTGGGGGGGAAATTAGTTGGGAGGGAAACTGGGGACAACAGTGGTGGGAAATATACAGTGGTGATGGTACGGTTGTTGGAACATTATATGAATGAAACCCAGTCATGAACAACTTTGTAACTGTTTCTCACTGTGGTTAAATTAAAAACTAATAAGATTAAGTTTTACAAATGACATATATAATCATAATGTAAAAATTATGTTATCTAAATATGGGCAATCTATGTTTTTCTTTGGCTTGGGAAACACCTGAAGTACTCTGCGTTTACTTCCTATCTGTGTCCTGGTCCTATCTGTAGTTGTCAGATATCGTTAGTGGTCCTAGAAATTTATCTTGGGGACACACACAAGAAAAGAACTTCATTGAACCTACCCAAGTTCCTATTATGAGCAATATTAAAATTCTTTGCTCCGGACAGGAGTGTTTAATAATGAGAAAAATAAAATGAATGATCTAGACTTTCACTCATTTCTGATTTCTTACATTCTTTCTAATACATTGCTAATGATAAGGATATTTTAGTACTCATCTCTAAGACTGAAACACCCAGAAAATGGGTCAAGAAGTACTGAAAAAAATAATTCATCTTATTTATTATGTTGAAAGTAATTTTAAAAATATTTTGTAAAATCTACAGTTAAAGTTGGTGCTTGTAAACAAGTTTTCATAGACTCAAGATACCTGTTGTCTGGTGAAGTAGCTTTAGGAAACAGTGCCATCATTGTGCATCTGCCTGTCATCTCCAGAATGTATCTGAGGTCTGGGGTTCCAGATCCCGTGGAAACTGCTGTCAAGGGTGGAGTTCACAGAGACAGTGCAGGTGCGGTCGGATCTTGGAGGATTCACTGTCCTGAGCTTGCAGGAGCTCTGGAACAGAATCACAGAGAGTCATGTGTTTTCTATATGAGAATGTTTCTTAATCCAACTAGAGCCATCTTGTACATGAGGTGCAATATCCATTCTTTTCAATAATCATGTAGTCTGAATTGCTGTTTGTCTATCTCTGTGTTTATTTTTAGTAGAATTTTATTGAACTTGTTAAGCTTTTTTTATTACTTTTGATGCTTAAGGATGACTTTTTAAAACATCAATTGATAAAGCACGGCAGAGTCTCATGCCCCCGTGCCTGGCTGTCCTCACCGGGGCCCCTTGGAGGGGGGCAGGTGGAGGAACCCCACAGCTGAAGACCTCTGGAACCAGCCACAACCTTGCTTAAGACCACTCTTCACATGTTCAGATGAGCCTTACGCATAAAGAAACCAGCAGAGGAACTCAGGCATGCGGGACCCGGGTCTGAGATCTTCAAGCCTGCTCGGATTGGATCTGTACCTCCTCCACCCAGATACCCCATCTTCTAGTAGGTAGGCATTACACCCACCAACTGCTCCCGGTGCCCTGTTATCCCATCAACAGCCAAGACCCAGAGACTATAAACCCCAGCTCCCGAAGTGCAGACCGCATTTGCGGGCTGCGAAACATCTGCTTATCTAGTTCTTACTCTTGGAGTACCCAGCAGGCTACCAAGAGTATCCTGCCTGCACAGCACAGTCTGGCAAACTCCCCGTGGCATATACGATATGCCAAAACTCAGTGACAATGATGGGTCTCATTCCCTTGACCCTGAAAGAGCCTCGAATGTGGCACTTAAAATTTGTAAATGTATAACTGTACCTCATGGTGTTTCACTAATAAAAAAAGAAAAAAAAATGTCAGGACTAAGACGAAGGGGACATTACTGGTGCCTGATCAAGGAAATCGATGAACAACAGGATGACAGTGATATAATGATAAATCACACTTTCTGGTCCCTTAGATTTAACTGAACCCGCTGGTGCTCCATGGAATTAGGGCTACACTTATGTGACACTGACTGTGTCTAGGTTCCATGTATGTGAGAGTAGTGTCACTGCTCAGGGCTTGCACAATGTACATCTGGAGAATGTGTGAGCCTTTACATAAAGACTAAAACCCTGGCCCAATAGATAGTGTGCTAACGACCCTTTCCTGGGTCTTTCTAAGCACCTGACAGTGTTGGAATTCTTCAGAGATGACCCCCAAGAACAGGGTTCTTAGGTTCATGATCATCTTTTGGACACTGAGTTGTACACAGGACAGACCAGATTGAGGTACTGTTGGCGAGGCCAACCACACCAAGAAGATCACCTAAGCAGAAGAATCTTCTTTGTCCCAATACAAAATAGAATAAACAAATCCAAATTAACAACTATGTTGTATATTAAGGAGTGAAACTTCTCCAGGTGAAGGAATGTTCATGCAGAATGAGAGAGTAAATAGAGTGACAATTGGATGCCCATGAATTGGTCAGAAAATCAAATCAGAATTTCCTGTGACAGTTATACTGTCTGTTAGGCCCCAGGTTTTCCATCTGCAGTGAGAGAACAGGAGCCACCACACAGGGAAACGAGGGGCAGTGGACTATTTACAGGGTAGAGGCAAGGGGGCATTGGGTTTGGTCATTAGGGCTCTGAGACATGAGGACTCTCCTCCCCAGCTTCTGTTTGCCCCTCAGCAATTCCTGTTTCCTGAGAACTCCTCAGAACGTTTCCTGTGCTGGAGGAAGAGGCCCAGCTCTGACAGGACCCCAGGGACAGGCTTGAGTGCTCTAAGCCACAGTCAGCACCTCTTCTCAGGTAGCCCACACACCAGCCTCCCTCAGGTCCCCTCCTTTCTCTACAGAGGCTCCCCTATGCAAATCTGCACTCAGGACCAAAGATTAAAACCATGTTCACACTCAGGCCAACTCAGGCTCCCTTTCCCCTGATACAGTGTCTGAAATCATGGACCTCGTGGGCAGGAATATGCATTAGCGCTGGTTCCCCCTTTTTCTGGTGGCAGCTCCCGGATGTGAGTATCCCCTGGACAGAGGCTCCAAGGTGGGCATGGGGCCTCTGAACCCTTGAGTCACTATGGGTCTCTCTCTCCAGCTGTCCTGTCCCAGGTACAGTTGCAGGAGTCGGGACCAAGTCTGGTGATGCCCTCTCAAACGCTGTCCCTCACTTGCTCGGTCTCTGGATTCTCTATAACCAATGATCCTGTACACTGGGTCCACCAGGCCCCTGGAAAAGGGCTGGATTGGATTGGTGCTATGGGGAATACTGGAAACATATACTATAACCCAAGTCTTCAGTCCCGTGTCAGCATCTCAAGAAACACCTCCAATACCAAGTTTACCTAAAACTGAGCAACTCAGTAACTGAAGACACAGCAGTGTATTATTGTGCAAGATTCACAGTGAGAGCACAATGAGGGCAAGTCCCTGTGAGCCCAGACACAAACCTGCTTAGGGAAACTTGGGATCTGCAGAGATGCATGTGACCACCTGGAAGCGCTCTGCTCCTGTGACTCCAGGGCTGGGTTCCTGTCATGGGGCAGGTTGTAAAGGGCTGGTTTCCATTATTTTAAAATTATATAATATAAAGGAAATATAATAAACTCAAGTAGGCATACTTCAATATGGTCTTTCCTCCTCTAGTTTGTATTTTTAATCCACTTGTTGTGGAAGAGTCTACCAAATGCACTGTTAAATTCCATTTTACAAAGTACATTGCATGCTTTGTTCCTGAACGGATTCTTTTAATAGAAATAGGTTTTTATTCTATTGTGATTTTTTGTAATTGGTGTACGTATAGTTGCATTTGTCTTACTGTCCATCTGTGGTTTACAGAGTTACTGCGGTGTCTAACAGCAACTCATTGCCAGGGACCGTCCACATCTGCTGTGTCATTTGTCGTTAGCCTCTTCTTCCTCCTGGTAAACACAAACTGTAGTTTTTGAAAAAATAAATATTTTTAAATGGAACTGTGGCTTATATTATGAATACAAGTATCCTGTTGATTATTGCATATGGAATCAAGAGAAATAAAGAAACCTAGAGTTACTTGCTAGCAGCATAGTCCTTGATATCTAGATTAATATGCAGCTCATTAAAATTTATGAAGGCAGTATGATTGGAAACCTCATCCAGACATTCCTACAATTACATGATAGTAGGAAGTTCGCTAGAAAAAAATCCAGAAAGCTTTAGGAACACATTCATGGCAAAATATGTTGGAATTTTACAGCTGATACATGAGCAGTAAAACCATCTACAGCGAGAAGGCAATTCCCCATGCATGAACGCTCTAATCCTGAGCATAGTCGTGACTGAGGGTGGGAGAGCCCCTGAGGGTGGACTGGGCTCCCCGCCCTCTGGTCAGTCCTGCTGAGTGAGGTGACTTTGATCCTGGGTCTAAGAGAAACAGCAGATCCGGGCTCAGCCCAGAGTGTCTAGGGCTGACAGGAGAGAGAGAAGCTGAGCAGGGGCCCAGGAGGGGCTGGGACTCGGGCCAGGAGGGAAGAGGGAGAGGCTACCCCGCTGCAGGAGAGGCCGTGACAGGGCATCCGAGGACATGAGGCTGTGGCCATCAGCACAGCAGGACTCTTGTTCTCCAGGGGGCTCTGCGAGCACCCTGCAGACACGGGTGCGAGCTCACCCTGCAGCTCGAGCGGGCACCAGCAATGTCTCCATTGTGAGATTTATTGTTCCGTTGTGAGATTCATTGTTACTGTTTTTGGCATATCGAATACTTCACGGGTAGCTTGCCGGGCTCTCCGAGAGGGACGGAGCAATCAAACCCTGGTCAACCACGTTAAAGGCAAAGGCCGTACCCGCTGTGCTATCGCTTCAGCCCCTTTTACTGAAGTAATTTTGGTAATTCCTCTAGTCATTTGATTGTAACAAGTAACAGAAGTAACCACTGTGCCCACTGAAAGGGCAGGGTAGCAGGAGTGGTTGGGGAAATGGGGACAATGAGGAAGGAAGGTCATTAGGAGGTGGAATTGGTGTGGGAATATCAAAAATCCATTGCATCTGCATTAGGAGCAACTTTGCAAAACACGGTGTTTAAATAAAGGCAAAAGGGTTAATTCTAGAGTTGGAAAGAGACGGGGGAAAACGTGAACTATTTTATGTATATATGAAAGACCTGTCATATTCACAGCGGTAGGGCGCTCGCCTTACAAGCAGCCAACATGGCCGACCCGAGTTCGATTCCTCCGCCCCTCTCGGAGAGTCCGGCAAGCTACCGAGAGTATTCGATATGCCAAACACAGTAACAACAAAGTCTCCAATGGAGACGTTATTGGGCCCGCTCGAGCAAATCGACGATCAACGGGAGGGCCTTTACCTTACCTTACCTTTACCTTCGATCCTTTCATCTTCTCTGATTATGAAGTTGAGTAAGTCAGGACCTCCTATGACCTGTTTCAATGCGCCCCTTTGACCAGTGCTCAGTTCACCAGACAGGGTGTGTGAATTCAGCACCCCAACAGACAATGGGGACCCGAGGTCAGAGGTCTACACTAATAACCGAGGAGTCACCTCATGCAAATCCCTATCAGACTCTGGGGTCAAATGTTCTCTGGGCTGTGGAGATCCCAGCTGTCTCCTCACTCAGGGCTGAGTCTCTGGGGAAGGCAGAGCTGTGGTCAAGAAGATGAATCTGTGGGGTCTTCTCTGCCTGGTGACAGCCGCCCTGGGTGAGTATCCCAGATGTGACAGGGTCTAGGGGAGGGAGTGACTGCAGGGACTGACAGTGACTGATTCCCCGTGTACCCAGGTTCTGTGTCTGATCTGACCCTGTAGGAGTCGTGCCCAGGCCTGGTGGCCCCCTCTAAAGCCTTCTCCCTCACCTCCTCTGTCTCCTGATTCTTCATCACAACCAGTGGTTACTGTTGGGGCTAGATCCGCCAACCCCCAGGGAAGCTCCTGCACTTTTGAGGGCACATATATAATGATGGAAACACTTACTACAGCCCATCTCTCAGGAGCTGCGTCTCCATCACCAGAGACACAAACAGGAACCAGTTCTCCCTGCAGCTGAGCTCAGTAACCCCCCAGGACACAGCTGTGTATTACAGTGAGGGGAAGTCAGGGTGAGGCCAGACACAAACATGCGGGGTTGCAGGGCCCTCCAGGGTCACCAGAGGATGCTCAGGACTGAAAGGGGCACTGAGGCCAGGAGGGGGTAAGGTCCATTAGAGAATAAGAACACCATAATAACTAATCTGTCCTGTAGTCGAAGTGACCTCGGGGTCCTTCCCCGCCATCACGCACGCTTAGGACAGGTCCATTCTCAAATGTCCAGCACCACCAGGGTGTGTCCCCCAGACAGGGGGCAGATGAGATGAGGTGCCCAGAAGGAGGCAGTAATAACAGTTCATTAGTCTTGCATCTGATTTTAGTCCATTCGGAACCTGATTGGCATGGATATGACACACTTTAAAGAAAAAAATCTTTTTCCTGGAGAAAAAAATGTTCAGAAAATGTTCAAAGTCACTGAATTCAAAGACACTGCAAGAAGCTATATTTCTGTTCACAGACATTTATTCTTCAAATTTTCACAAGGTATCAAATACCCAGGCTATATTCAAGGATACTGATCCTTAGTGGGACTTGGAAATTTTACTGGTCTATGAATCAAACACCCAGAGTAATCTACTGACAGTGATACTGATTTTCACAAGTTCACGATCATGATCATCCTGTTGTTTGTCGATTGCATGGAGCAGGAACCAGTAATGTCTCCTTCGTCCTAGCCCTGTGATTTAAAAAGTGCCATATTCAATGCTCTTTCAGGGTTAGGAGAATGAGACCCATCATTGTTACTATTCAAGGCCTTGAACTTCCAGGAGCTGGGTTTTATAGTCTCTGGGTCTTGGCAGTTGATAGGATTACCTGGTGCCGGGGTCAGTTGGTGGGTGTGACCTCTGCCTACTGGAAGATGGAGGATCTGGGTGGAGGATGCTCAGCCCCGATCTGAGCAGGCTTGGAGAACTCAGTCCTGGAACCCGCATACCTGTGTTCCTCGACCGGTTCCTTCATGCGTGTGGAAAGTGGTCTCAGCATGGTTGTGGCTGGTTCTGGAGGTCTTCGGCTGTCGGGGCTCTGCTCAGGGTGGGGAGGGAAACTCAACCCGCTCCCCTGCAAGGTTGCCCTGGCGAGGACAGTGAGGCGCCGGGGCAGGAGATTCTGCGCTGTTCTCTTCCAGGAGCTGGGTTTTATAGACTCTGGGTGGAGTCTATAAAACTTAATTGCACATATAATTTAATTGCACATCACAATTCTATAAATTTTATAAATTTTATATTTTATAAATTTTATAAATTCTATAAATTTTATAAATTTATATTTTATAAATTTATATATTATAAATTTTATAAATTCTATAAATTTTATAAATTTATAGAATTTTATAAATTCTATAAATTTTATAAATTCTATAAATTTTATAAATTTTATAAATTTAAAAAATTCTATAAATTTTATAAATTTTATAAATTCTATAAATTTTATAAATTCTATAAATTCTATAAATTTTATAAATTCTATAAATTTTATAAATTCTATAAAATTTAATTGCACATCACAAATGTGCAATTAAATACTCTTCACTTTGAAAATAGAAACAGGTTTATAGATTCAATGTCAAAAATAAAGTTAAACTGTGAAGGTATATTTCTTATTAGAATCACATTATCAGCCCAGGTATAACACGACAAAATTGGGATAAAATGGACGGGTATCTAATCATTATGAAAACCTGTTATTATCCAAATGCAGATGTGTTTTCTTTGGTTTTGGGGCCACATCTGGCATTCTCCATGTTTACTTCCTGTCTGTGTCCTGGTCCCCCCTGTAGTGCTCAGGGTATCAGTTAGTGGTAATGGATAAAGTCTTGAGACACTCATGAGCTATCATGTGCATATTTTATTGTGCCTGCCCAAATTGCTGTCAAGAACAAAATCATGAAATTATTTCTGTCATGCCGGGAGTGTCTAATAATGAGAAATGAAAAATGAATGATTTATGGTTTTATTCATTTCCTTCATGGTTTAGTAAATTACTAATTATGATCCAGGATGACTTACTTTACATGTAAGGAATAAAAAACACATAAAATGAGAACAGGAGGATTGATAAAAGAGATATATTTTCATTAATGTACTGAATATAGAGTAAAGCATGTTAATAAAATCTTTAGCTAAAGTGAGATTTTATCAGTTTAAGAAAGTTTTCATCTCCTTCCCCCTGCCCACAACGGGACTCGGAGATGACACCCCCATACGACAACTGTCTACTTAATGTCCAGCATGGCCATGATCCAGAACATACACATGAACGTCGGACCTGAGCAATTTGCTGCATAGATGTCTCTTGACTTTGCCATAGGCCACTTTCACTTGACCTCTCAAGTCGGAGGCAGTTTTCGTTCCTCCACCTGCCCCCTATGAATCCAGGCTTCTGCCATCTTCTAGAACTCAGCAAAAAGCACCAGGTACAGGGTGGCAGTGACGGGAAACGCCAGCCTCACAGGACAGGGGAGAAGTGAGCCCTTCTACTTCCCCCCATCCCGATGGGACTGTGAGATGATGCCCACATATGGCCACTGTGCACTTACGCTCCCACACGGCAATGATCCAGAGACACACAAATGAATCTCGGACCCCAGTAATTTGCTGCAACGATCTCCCCAGACCCTAATTATTAAAATTTTAAAATTCCTAGGGCAAACGAAGCAATACTTTTGTCTAGCATGTCTAGCATGGCCTTTTCAGCATGTATGAGTGGTGGTGGACTGGTCTGAAATATTGAAGATAACCAGAGTAGAGAAAAAGAGTACTGTGCAAATTGTCTGCCACTCAGGCAGGGGAAGGTGTGGAATGAAGGTGGTGATGGGGGGGATGATACTGGGGATTTGGGTGGTGGAAAGCGTGCGCTGGTGAAGGGATGGGTGTCTGATGATTGTGTGATTGAAGCTCAAACATGAAAACTTTGTTATTGTGACTCACGGTGATTCAATAATAAAAGGGGTGGGGGTAATGTTACCAGTGGGTTTTAGCAAAGTGGTTTAGGAAATGTTCCCATCATTTTGCATCTCCTGTTCACTCCATTCCTTTCTGAGCTCTGGGGTCCAGCCTCCCTGGAAACTGCTGGTTTGGGTGAGCATGTGGAGACAGCATAGGTGAGGACAGGGCTGTGAGAATTCTGGGTCCTGAGCCTGCATCTGTGCTGGGACAGGACCCCCAGGACAGAGCTACGGCGAGTCATGTGCTTTGCACACCAGAGAGTCGGTAAATCGTCTCAGTGTTATACCCTGTTTTGAAGATACGGCGATAGTACCGAAATGGAAAGAGAACTTCAGCCATACTGGGCACTGCTGGGTCAAACAAGATGGAATTTTGTTGCCAAGACTCAAGGGCCCCACGTGTGCCCACACTTTATCTCGGTTTGTCTCAAATTCCTGACTAATCTCTGGACTTATCGAGCAACCATCTGAACGGTCTCCCTGCTAAGGTCCGAGGAAGTTGCCAGCCCCCTAAGTTGTGTAAAAGAAATTGTTTTCTCCCGTTTGATCACGTGAATGTAAACATATCTTGGACCCCACACATCTAGTCAGAATGTGAGGCAGTTGTCTCTTTTACTGTCATTTAAACAAAAATAAGAGTTTATCTAGTCTGATCTTAAATACATGCTGGGATGTAGTTTTGAAGTATAAATTCGATAGGAGTCTTGGGGTCCTTGGTGCAGGTAAGAGGCCCTGCCCCAAAGTGCAGTGATGAAAAGACAAGTAACACTTCTTGTCCATGTCTCCTATTTGGCTCCGAGGGCTCTCACTGAGCTCAGGAGAACTCAGGGGCAACATTAGAGCTACATGGATGTGACAGAGAGACTCCCAATCCTCACACTGACTGACTTGTTTGTGCATTTGTAATTATTTCAGTTCAATTTGGTTGAATTAATGGGGTACATTTTTCACTTTTGACTCTTCATGCTGAATTATTTTTTAAATCATATTTTCTGCTCTCTTGGATTTATCTCAACCCCTGCACTGCATAGGAATAGGAGGTACAATATGTGACACAGCCTGTGTCTAGACTCTATTCATCTGGGGATTGGGGTGGGTCATATCTGGCAGTTATCAGGGCTTGTGTACTTGTACCCTTGTTGCTGTGTGAGTTTGAGTACTAAGACCAGGCTCCCTGCCCAATAGATTGTGTACTGAGGTTCCTCATGAGCTGTTTCTATGCTCCTGACAGGGTAAGGCTTCCTCAGTGATGACCCTAGTACAGGGTCCTGAGGATCATGCTGGTCTATAGACACTGAGTTGTAGACAGGACAGAGCGGGGCAGGCGCTGTTACCAGGACAATCACACCAGGCAGGTCACCGGACAGAGACTCTTCCTTTTCTATACATAAACCCGACAAAAGTGACAATGATCATCTAACAACCACCTTGGCTCTACTTCAGGCGAGGGTATTTTTATCTAAGATAAGTGTGTGAAGAAACTAATGCAAAGTTTCATTGACTTTGGGTTGAAAAACTGTCAGAATTCACGGTAATAATAAATCTGACTGTTTGAAACCACAGCGGTAGGGCGTTTGCCTTGCGCGCAGCCAGCCCGGCCAAGCCGGGTTCGATTCCTCTACCCCTCTCAGAGAGCCTGGCAAGCTATCTAGAGTATTCAATATGCCAAACACAGTAACAAGAAGCCTCACATTGGAGACGTTACTGGACCCGCTCGAGCAAATCGATGAACAACGGGAGGACAGTGACAGTGTTTGAAACCAAAATTTGGACATACAGTGGGAGAACAGGAGCAAACACAGAGGGACACGGAGGGGCCGGGGCCTGTCTACAGATAGAGGCCCTGGGGAGGCTGTGTTTGGTAATCAGGGACCTTAGACACGAGGACTCTCCTCCCCAGCTGCTGTAGCCCCCTGAGCAATTCCTATTTCCTGGGAGCTACTCAGCACGTTTTTTGTGCTGGAGAAAGAGGCCCATCTCTGACAGGACCCCAGGGACAAGTCTGATCCTCCTGACTTCCTCCTCAGAGAGTCAGGGTCTGAGACACAGAATGGGGTTCATATGGTCAGGCTTCATTTGAGAAAAAGTTCAGGATCTCTCTCTGTCCTTCAGCAACAACCCAGAGGAAGATGGTTTCTCTGGAGAACACCTGGTGTCCCTCATATTTTCTTCCAGGATTTTGTGTGAAGTGATCAGATGGTACAGGAAGAATCACATGGAAGTTTGGGATGTTGTCATTGCAGGTTCCTGAACTGTAGGTCTACCCATGGCAGACTCTCAATGTTACTAATTAAGCTTGAAATTCTGTCCCTGCAAGAAATCCTTTTCTCTGAGGTGAATTTCTTTTGGTGGCCAGACCCCATTCTGGATTTTCTGTGCAGACCTGTCCCTTTGTTCATCTTCATATCTCTATATTCCTGAGCTGTAATCCTGCCATTTGACAAGGGACAGTGGAGGAGATAACCCTCTATGAAAGGGACCAAGGTCACATTTCTCCTATCACGTAGTGTTAAGGAAATGGTCAGGGTCAGGTTCTCTGGAATCCTGATGTTGGGGGCATATCAGCCCACTCTGAGGAAAGTCATGACCCAAGTACAGACACATGGTCTGGAATGTGCCCAGGGGTGCTGGCAGTAGCATCGACCAGCAGACAGGATCTAGAGCAAAGCCTCAGTTGCTGCTCCCTCGACTCCAGGGTCATGCATCCCAGATGACTTTACCTGGGTCTGACCACACCAATTGACCAATATTCCTGGGAAATAAATGGTATTGAGTGAGACATTAATTTTTTGCATGCCTTGAAATCTGGGAATAACTAATTACAATGCATAACTTTCTTTCAATTGATATGGAGGACATGTATTCATGGATATATATCCATGCACAAATGTATACACTAGATAAGTGGAAAACAGAAATATATGTATATATGTGTATATATAATATACATATCCTATTAGTGTCCACTGGGAAGCCTCAGACAGCGTGACTACATGATGGACCATCAGTAATGCAGACCACAATATTACTGGGAAAATTCGTGCTTCTGTAGTTGAACTATGAGATTTACTTCTTAGGCTGAAACCAGATTCATACCTGCACTTTGAAAACTGTTACCATATTTATCAAAGTGGTCAATTTAAAAAAGGGAACAAAATCCTTCCCAATGACAGGGAAAATGCTCATATCTGATGTGAGAGTATTTTCATTCCCGCTCCTAGAAGAACATTGAATATATATGAATCAGGATGACCCTTCAGTTCTTGAAGGCACAAAGAGCACAATATTGGGGAGAGTTCTGACTGAGGTCAATGCAGAGCACATAAGAAGGGGCCTGATCTGAAGGCTAGTCTGGATTGTAAATGTGGTAGAGCATAAAGACACAGATTCCTGGGACAGGGCAGACCAGAAATCAAACCTCGAGGATTGTTCTCAATGCACCCTTCCTGCCTCCACACAGAGCAGCTGTCTAGATGGGCCTCCTTGGTGACTGAACTGCTACCTACAGTTCAGGAGTGTCAGCCTGTTCTCAGTCTCCCACTGTCCTCTGTGTGTAGTGACAACTCCAAGTGACACTGGGAATGTCACGTTCTCACAATCACTAATCAATCCACTAGTGATACACTCTTTCAGCTGATTTCATAAAGTCTGGGGCATTGCCCTGAAGATATTTTACTCATAAATTTCACATATATGAGAAACACCTAAAAAGAGTCCTAATCCTGCCTACCCTCTGGGCCTTACCTTGCTTACTGAGTTGAAAATCACTCAACTTCCTGCAACATAGAAAAAACCAGAGGATATCATGCTGATTGAAGCAGTCATCAGAAAAGGGAGAGATACAGAATCATCTGTCTCATAATAAAGGATCCGCAGCAAGGTAGCAACAAGGGTTAAGAGCAGTGCAATAGGAGAACTGATCTGCACAATTGAGAATTTTTGGGGAAGGGGCTTTAACCCTGACCAATCTCTGAATTCTCACAACATCCTATTCCGTGAACTCCAAGACTTGAACCTGTTTCAATCTCCCAGGCCCTGCACCAAGTGCTAGAGGGGCAAATTGTTTTCCCAGCAGCATACAGACAGGGCACTGGGACAAAAAAGGGCTCCCTGATGACCAGAGGTGTGGGGGAGTCTCCTAGCCCTGACCCAGATCTAACCATCCACTTGTGTCCTGGAATAGGCATGAATCTCAGTTCCCCTCACTCGGTGGCTGGAGGAGACGTTCAGTTTCCTGTTCTGGGGAGGCCCAAGGCTCACAGACTCCTGTGTTCAACATTTCCACAGGGAACCGTCAGCTTACATTTGAAATAACAGAAAGAAAGGAAATGTTATGGCTGACACTGGGGGCATTTTTTTTACCCTTTTAAGATTTTCAGGAAAATACACTCCTCTCAAAGGTGTTGGGTTCAAAAATCCCCGATAGTTCGGTCCATGCCTGACTTCCCTGCTGAGATTTCAGCATGAAGTGAGGAGCATCTCCGTGGGTCTTAAGAAGCATACCTCTTGCAGAGATCATTGAACAAATGCATGGGTCCCCGTCTTCCTGCATGTAGTTATCTCGTAACTACAGGGACTCTGGGAACAAGGAGCTGGTCCATCTGTCTTGGGCAGTAGATGCTCAAAGATTTATAAGTGCAGTGTGGCTGAGACATAGCAGCCCACATAGGCCCTTGACCCTTAGTCATATGACAGAGTTTATTAGGAGAGCAATGACCCATAGAGACTGAGGGGGAATGCCTGTGTGCACTAAGGAGCAAGTGGCAGAGAGAATCAGGGGATGGTTTTGCCTGGAAGAAGTTGCTGGATCACTGGCCTTGGTGCTCTAAGGCAGAGGCAAGATTGAAGTATTGCTAACACCAGAGATGTCTCTCTCCCAATTCTCGATCCATTGGACACCAGCAAATCAAGGCCATTTAATCTATGCTATTCATATAAATGTCAGGGAAGTTGGGTCCTGGGGAACTCTCTACAGGTCCAATGTCCTCTAGTGACCAAAGGGGACATCCAGGGAGAATGCCACACCTCCAGGAATCTGGGTTGGCCATGTGCAACATAAGTGCCTTACCACTGTACTATCCCTCAGCCCCTGTTGCTTTGGTTGTCTTGTTAGTGCCAGTTTGGTTTACTCCTGGTTCTGTGCTCAGAGGTCACTCCCACTAGGGTCATGAGAAACAATGTGAAGGGCAGGGGATCAACTTGATGAACCACATGCAGAGGAGGAACCTTCCCCACCTCCTGCCTCTGCACCTCTAGTTACAGGGACAATCCTGGTGAACAGGGACCAACCGTGGGATGCTGTATGAACAGACAGACTGAAGACAGAAAGGGTATTGCTCAGGGGACTAACTCCCTAGTATGTGAGTCGATGGGGGATGATGAAAAAATCCAGAGGTGTTTCCTCTGAGGCAAAGTACAAAAACAGCAGATTCATGGACTTGCTCCAGTGGGTTCTCAGACATCAGGGCCCTGTTTTCTGGCCATTCTTCCTTCCTCCTGATTCTAGCTTAACACTTGGCTCCCAAAACAGTGACAGCTCTGAGTGACAAAATGGATTTCTTTTGTCTAGCTAGTGGGACCAACATTTAAAGTGTATTTTTGCGCATTGTAAAAACCATATAACTTGTTATGTTTTATATTATGTCATTAACTATAAGTAATACTCCACACATAACTGGATTTATATAAAAAGAAACATTAAAGAATATAAATTAAATTGGTTGTCATGTAATAATTGCATGCTGGAATAGCAGAGTTTCCAAAACGTTTCATGGTCATGGGAACCCCCAGAACCCCTCACTTGCTCTGGAGTCCTCCCTTCTCTGTACCAGTTCAAAGATGACTTTTTATAGAGAAGGAGGACATGCAAATAAGGCTCTCTCCACAGTGATGAAAACAGCCCATCCCAGCCTCAACTCTGGGAGAGGAGAGGAGTCAGTTCAGAGATTCCCAGGGGATGCATCCTGACTCACATAGAACCAACATGGCATGTGGGCTGATCTGACTTCTCTTAGTGGCTGTGTTAAGAGGTAACTCACGGGTGACAGAGACACAGAGCTTGGGAGAGATGGGAGAGGTAGATCCTCTGTGAGAGAAGACTTTCCTGACCAGGATGTCTTTTGTGTTTGCAGGAGTCCAGTGTGAGGAATAGCTGGTGAAGTCAGTGGGAAACTTGGTGCAGCCCGGGGGGTCCCTGACACACTCCTGTGAAGCCTCTGGATTCAGATTTAGCAACAATCACATGAGCTGTATCGGCTAGACTCCAGGAAAGGGTCTAGAGTGAGTCTCAATAATTACTAAAGATTGTTAAATATATAATGGCGACTCTGTGAAGGGCCAAGTCACCATCTCCAGAGACAACAGCAAGAACATGCTCTCTCTGCAAATGAGCCACCTGAGGGAGGAGGACACGGCTCTGTACTACTGTGCAAGGAACAGTGAGGGGAAGGCCCTGTGGACCCAGACACAAACCACCTGCAGGAGGAAGCAGGGTGAGCTTCAGGGGCGCAGGTCCCCAGGAGACTCTGAGGACTCTCCTGTGAGGAGACGTTGTTCATGACCAGATGAATCATGTTTCTCTGGAGATCAGGACTTACCTGCCTCTCAGCTCTCAGATAGCCCCGTGGACACCTTGTCTGTGGCTTATGGCTCTGAGTTCTCCATTCCCACTCTGGGCAGGAAAGTATTTGTCACACTCTCTGCCTTCTAATGGAAATTTCCAGTAATGGGAACAGCCTGAGGGCCCTTATCCTCTTGTAGAAATTAAGGTGACCTTGTAGGAATTATTATAGTCTCTTGGTGGAAGTTTCTTCGTCAGAAAGAGAAATCCTGGTGTCCACTCAGTTGTGCAGTTGTGTGCTGGGCTCCTTCTTATGGTCTCTCTCTCTCTTTCTCTCTCTCTCTCTCTCTCTCTCTCTCTCTCTCACACACACACATACACACACACACACACATCTCTCACACACACAGAGTCTGTCCTCTCTTTCCTGCACCCAGGTAACCTCTTCCTGGTCACACTACACCTGCGATTCCTGGTCTCTAGGATGGGTTCTTTGTTCTCCCATTCACTCTCAAAATGGACATTCAAGGTTTCCCATTTTCTCTGAAGTCCTTAGCCATTGTCGTGAAGAAACAAGGTCCTGTGACATGGGCAGACCTGAACTCTTCACAATGAGACAAGCACAAAGTCCCCTGTGACCCCATTCATCTCCTCACAGAGTCTTGGGGGTCACCATAACAGCCCTTGATGAGTGCTGACACAAGCTTCCAGTGCTCACAGGGAGATGCCCTGACCTATGAGACCAGCTGCCTCTCCTCAAGTAGTCTGACTCTCTCCAGACTGGGTCTCTCATGCTGGGTCTTCAACAGTCATGCAGGGCCATGAGCTCTGACCTCAGGCTGCTCAGTGCTCTGTAGACTGTGCTCAGAGGAGGCTTTATGGTGCCTCTCAGAGTCACAAGGAGTCGCAGACACTGGGATAATCTCCATAATTTCTTTGAGCTCCTCGTGCATCCTTAACAGTTCTGTTCTGAATTCCTTCTCAGAAACTTTATAGAGCTCAGGATTATTGGTTGGAGCAACTGGGCTAGAATCTGCACTCATCAGCCTGTTGGTTGTCTGGATTGCTTTAACACTGTGATCTTGGCAGTTTGGAGTTGTTTCTTGAACTTTTCTGTGTGGTTAGTAGCCTACGTTAGGATGTCTTTGTATATATTTTTTTTTGAAGTAAATAGATTTTATTTGGAGGATTTTTAGGTATGGCGGGAGGGAGAGAGAGTGAGAGAGTAAAGTTAGACACGAAAGCATGAAAGTACACATCTCAAGAGGGGAGATGCGGGCGACACATGTGCTGGGGCACCACATGTGCTCAGTCACGTGGACGTAAGCACACATGGGCTCAGGCAGCATATGCGCGCGCTTCCTTTGTTCAAGGTGGCCTTTATAGGGTTCCTCCAACCTGCCCCCACATGGGGCTTCTTCCCAGGTAAATGTCCCGTTGCTAAGGAGGTTGCCAGGGAGGATGGGTGTGGTGATGGTCTTCTTTGAAATTCCTTTCCTGGCCTTTTGTTCCTAGAGGAGCTTCTTTGGGTCTGTTGCTGGAGCCAGGTGAGGGTCTTATCAAGCCTTAGTTCCTGTTTTCCTATTTTCTGCAGGGCTGGCTTTTGTCCTTGCCTCGGGAGGGGGCCCTCCCTGTCTACCTGCCTACATCATATCCCCCCTAGAGATTTCACCACCTTAAATCTTTAAAGGGAAATTGGTAGGTGGTCTATCTTCTGAAGCTGCTTCATGCTGACAAGGGGCCCAGACCCTGCCTGTGAAAGGGGGAAATCTCAAACTACCTTAGTTTATAATGGGCCCCAGGCAATGAATTGGTTGGGTTCCTGAAGTTATCTGAAAGAAAAGATCAGATGGATTAGACTGAGGGATATCACTTTGGAATGGTTAGACCCTGAAGGATTAGAAGTTCCTTTCTGACCCAGTGAGGACAATGTTGTTTGCTGTCTTAAAGAAAACAAGAGTTAAAGCAACAGAAACCAAAGCAACATAATGCCATACCCATATCTACCCATATCTATCATTAAAATAATGGAAAGGAATAACTCTACCCACAGGTTTGGCTGATAGAAAAATGACTTCCTGTGTCCAGATTTTTCTACTGGACACAGAAACACCAAGTCATTCTCTGGCTTTCTCAGTGCAGATTGGAAAAGCTTCTGCCCATACACTGAAGCTATCAATAAGAACCAATAGATATTTACACCTTGAACATATGAGCATTTGATCATTTGCATAAGGTCAAGCTGCTGATCATCCTCTAAGTTCCTTGATGCTGAACAGGTGTTAGGAGAGGAGGTTCATTAATGGCACAGAAAGCACAGGTCTGAGTTAATCTGCCTTACTTCCTGTTCAGTTCCTTCCCATGGAAGATGGTTTTCAATAGTGTTAAAGCATGACCCTTTAATAATATTCCACTGCATAGGTCCAGGAATTAGTAACTTTCCTTGTTGGGTAAATCCATCAACTTCCTTTTGGAAACCTCCAATGTCCATCGTTCCTCTTCTGCAGATCATTCTGGCTTAGAGGAAATATTCTCTGGTGTTAATCCCATGATGCAATAAAAATTAAGAGCTGTTAACATCCTTGTTCTCTCCAAACAACTGTTCACAGAAAATGAGATTCAATACAAAAAGTATAGAAAGAAAATTCACAGTATTTTAGAACAAGCTATTAATCCATTCTAACTTAACCAGTTTAGATGCCCTTTCTTGACACTTTGGCCAATTCACAGACTGGGGGAAAGCAATTCTGCACTTTGAGATGAGCTTCACCCTAGTAAAGCTCTGATCGAACTAGTGACAGCATGCATAACATTGATTTCCTTTATACATTAGGCTATTTACCTATAGTCAGTAAACCAAGTTTTATCTAAATTTCCCAACGAGGGGTACCTTTTAGATCAAGATTAAATACATTTATTCAATCACCTCTGTAGAATTAGAATCTGATTCTTACAAAAAAGCAAGTTGCAGAAACATGGTTTTCTCTCCACCTTCATTTTAAAACTTTGCAAGATAGCTTAACAAACCTGGCTTGTTCTTTTGCATAAGCACAGTAAGATTAGAGAACTCTCCATTTGGGATACCCCATTATTTACTGAGAAGTCCTGGGGATTGGCTAAAGACAGGAGACACACCAATAGTGGCATTAATCTTATCTGGCACGTCAGAGCTACCCAGGCCTGGCCAGAAGATGTCCCACGATGAATTGGATTGATAGCCTCAAGCCTTCAGGTTGAGCTGGATGTAGCTTTGGGCCTCATTTTCCACAGAGATGTCCTGGCAGAAAGAAGTCCATCCCATTCCTTCTTCAGGGCTGGGAGAAATCCTGATTTCCAGGTTTTTCCTTGACGCCGAGAATAGCCCCAGACTGAGATAGTCATTGCAGAGTCCTGGATTCCTCATTCTCCATAGCAGTGATGATTTCCACATCTTTCCTCAAGCCGGCCTGCCTCTAGGGTCGCCCTGAGGTTTGTAGGGTACTTGAAACAGTACCCGTTAAATCCCTGCTCCTGTCATTTAGACAGATCCCCTGACTGTTCCCTGGAAGAGGGCTTTGGGGTCCCATAGTTGGTTTTTCCTGTCTGCATAAGGGGTAGACCCTATTACAGAGAGGAAAGACTTATCTGGATTTATGCAAACCAACATAGTGCCATGAAACATCAAAAAACATACTGAAGGTACAAAAGAAGAGAAAACCAAGCATTTCACTTTACTCAGAGATGTAATACACCTGTTTGCTATGGGTCCTAGTCAGAGAAGCTAAAGTCTGTAGAAATAAAGCATACCGTTTAACATGTTTTCAATCCCATGTGAAAAACTTTCACTTCTCATTAATAAGAGCACTGTACCAGGAGTCCAGTGTACAGTTTAACATGTCTAATTAATTTAATCCCATGTCGAAAACTCTTGATTTCCTGCAATTTTTGAAAAATTCAAATATCTAAGAGCACTATAACAGGAGTCCGGATAATCCGTCCAGTATCTTTCCCATAGATCTTACAAAAAGGTACTAGAATAATTCTGCATGTGATTTAAGGAGTTTCTTATAAACAATTTGACCAGTTCCTTTTCTTTAAAACAACCTCAAACCTTCTGCACATTCCTTAACATTCATTCTGTCTTGTAACTTTCCTTCATCTCGTTTCAAAACCATCTCACTTAACATGACAAAACTGTTCTCTGCAGTGCTATTTCAAAAGCATTAGATCAGTTCTATAGATTCAAAAAGCCTTAAAAATGCTCACAATTAAAGCTCTTGCAAGGTAGCAAAAGATCACTTTACATTAAAAATTAACCAAGAGACACCTTAAAATTCTGATTTCTAGGAAAACACAGATACAAAGATTAAAACACTCATAGATTACCATGAAACAGAAAGGATTTCACACTTGAGTACTAAGTTCTCTGAAGGTCAGGACTAGGTTGATACCTGGAGACAAAACTTGGCATGAAATAAAGTTATCATAATAATAGCATGCACTTTTAAGCAATAGACAGGCTGATTAACAACATAGTTAGTAAAATTTCCCACATTTTCCATGCAATTCTCCATTCTCAGAAACTATTACAGAAGACTGACATCTGAGGTGAACCCATTTTATAACTCTTAGTAGTTCTAGAAATTTTAGTTACCAAGAGTCTCAGAGATCAAATCAAACACTGGTAGGATAAGTTTTGCAACCAACTTTATAACTCTAGAAACTCATATTTTAAAATAAACATGAACCTGTTTTTATGTACCACATTATTTCAACTCACAAGATATTCTAGGTCAAATATTCTAATCCAATGCAGATACAAATATATACATTGATATAACAGCATAAAACCCTTGAACCACCAATTAATATAAAACATGATAAAACCTTTGGCTTAATTTCAATAGTTCTTGTACCTTATTTAAAATCATGAGCTTTCTACAACAGGTACTTTTAACAATTCCACAAGAATACAAGCATGCTTTCAGAAGCAGAAAAAGTCCTTTGTTTTTTTTACCAAACTTTGATATTAGCATAAGAAAATACTTGAATTGCTGTGTAAACACAATAAGGATGGCAACAATCTATCTTTCCCATCGCCCATGTTCGGTAGTTTCCCCCACTCCAGGGAGGTGGATGGCGATGGGCAGGAGAAGGAAGGAAACCTTATGGCCAGGCTGCTTGATCTTAGTTGCAGTTTATTCCATGGAAGAGTTGTATGTCATGGAGGCCCCAGGATCTCTCAAGCACGTGCTCCTTTGTTCTCTCAGCTTCTGTCCTCAGCCCCATCTTCCCAAGTTCTCTGACCCACGTGTCCCCCAGAGAGCCCTGAAATCTCCCTTATATAGATCATAGTACCTCTGCAATATAGTGGTGCCATCAAAAGGAGTTACAGAAAGAACCTTGAGGCAGCAAAATGTACATGTTTCTTTACATCTGCAGGCCAGTAATTTTGGCCTGGGGAAAGAAGATACAAAACCACACTGAAACCTTTCACAAGCACTTTCACAAGCTACAAGCACTTGGGCTTGAGTCCCAAAGACCAGTCTGCTAGAGCTTGGAATCTACATCCCAAAAGATCAGGCCTGGTTAGATCTGCATATCTAAGAACTGCTAGGTTTCTGTGAGAAAAGGGACCTGCCTCTTACAAATTTTTCATAAAAGTTAGCTGAGGCTTGAAAGATAAGTTCTTGCTTTCTCTGAACTCTTATTTCACTTTAGTTTCAGGCTCTAGTTCCATAGCTCTTCTAGATAGTACAAGATTCTTAAGTTCAAAAAGGATTTCAACTGTTAATAACCATTAATGTTCTTCTAATAAGAAATCTAGATTGAGAATTCTGCTTTCTCTGTAGGCTCAACCTTCTGATAAGGATTAACCCTTGTCTAACAGGTTCCTAAAACAACTGCATTTCTTAAATCACTGGGTTGCATGTCACTAACTTCTCTAAAATTTCTACTTCTGATTTCAGCCTGGTTCCAGCACTCGAGTGTTCCACACAGACACACAGACAGACAGACACAGTCAGACAGACGGACACAGACAGTGAACTGACGAAAACACCACACGTACATGTGCACATATCTGCAGTTGACCGGTCTGACCCTTCAAAAATGGCAGGGAGAAAACTGATGGACTGAGAAAGGAAGAAGCAGTCCCCAGGGCAAAGAAGCCCTGTCGGCCGATTGGGAACAGTGCTCCCCGTTTCCCAGCCTGACCAGTCAGTCTCCTGTTTGTTCAGAATGGGTCAAGAAAGCACTTTTTGTTCATATAGCCGGCAAAATAAACTATGACAAACTTGTTAAAACCTAAGGTGGTCAGATGTTACCATATTTTGGTCAAGGCTAGTTCTGAGGCAGGGAGCTAGTATCATGATCTTGCATTTTTCCTGCCTCCTCTGCTTTGATAATCCTATTTCTTTTGTTACCTGCAAAGATCTGACTGCAAAATGATCTGGTAATGCAAACTGCCATTCACTGTATATCCTTCCCAATATTCTAACTTATGCTCAGGCCCCGTGGTGTTACAGAGGTCAACAAGACATTTCTTATCTAGACTTCCTACTTGGAAGCTCCTCTGGTGTTTTAAGGAGCAACCCATAGGAGAATGTTTAGGTACTAATGTAGAATTTCCCATATTTCCTAATTGCAAGCAATAATCTATGAAAAAGATGGTTCCTTGGCAAAACTTTTCTTCAGGTCTATCCAAGGGGACTCGAACCCCTTTACTCTGGCTTCACTTTGGCTTCTCCCAAGGGGACTCTAACCCCCTGTATACCCTGGCCTCTGCTGAGGGGACTCAAACCCCCCACTAAATTGGCCTCTTGTCAGAGGCTCACTGGATTTTGACCGTCTCCACCAATGGCCTCTGCTTCCACCGCAGGCGTCCCTGGGCGGACCTGGCATCGGGCAGACCCACAGCTGTGTGCCCGAGCCTAACCTAGTGCTGTGGTCTTAAACTCTCTCCTTGAAAAAGTTCTGCCTTTTCTCAGCTTGCTACATCTTCCCTGCTTTTGCTGGCTCGCTGCTTTTCTCAGGCTTCTTACTTGCCTTTTACACTTTTTTTTCTTTCTGCCTTACCTCTGTACTGCCTTCATTAGCATTTCAAATAATCTCTAGCAGATTTTCTAGTTAGGCTGGGGAAAAGGATTTTCTAGTTAGACTGGGGAGATTTTCTGTCTGGAAATTGATCTGCTATAGTTTCCCAGAATCTTCACACTATTGGGCTTTCCTCCCATTCCTCCCATAGTGGACGGTGACGCAAGACAGACAAAGGAGGGGTGCCTCTTTGCAGAGACCATCAGGGTGCTCATGCACACACACACATTCACACAGGTTATCACATTCCTCCCCCTTCCCGCTAGAGATTTCCAAGGGAGCATACCTCCACAGCAGATTTTCCACAGATTACCTCCTTCCTCGTTGATTTCTTCACTGCATCTATCCCTTCGTGGTCGCCATCTGATGTCGGTGGGCCCCACGGGTGTCTTATGTGAAGCGGGGAGGAGAAAGACAGTCACTTTCTCCCCACCCGCCTCTGCCACTCGGGACCCAGGGTTGCTGGGTTCTTGTCTCGCCTCGCAGAAAGGAATTTCAGGAGTAGACAAGCAGTGAAGTAAATAGATTTTATTTGGAGGATTTTTAGGTATGGCGGGAGGGAGAGAGAGTGAGAGAGTATGAAAGTACACATCTCAAGAGGGGAGATGCGGGCGACACATGTGCTGGGGCACCACATGTGCTCAGCCATGTGGACGTAAGCACACATGGGCTCAGGCAGCATATGCGCCTGTCTTTGTATATTTACGAGAAGTTATGGAATGGTGCAGAAGTTCGTGGCCGAGAGCAAACAACCCCTCTCTCTGAAGTCACTTCTCTGGCTCCTGGAGAGAAGGATGCTGCTCCCGGTCCAAGCCTCCCAACTCCATGCCTGTCTCTACAGTCTGAGGTTTTCATGTCCTGGACTGGGGTCCTTGTCCCTGGGTCCTCTGTCTTGTCTAGGCCTTGTAGACCTGTTCAGGTGTCAGAGCCTTACAAGACATTCTCTGCACCACAAGCCTTCACACCTCAACCTCACGCTTCACAGGTGAAACCTGACCATGGAATTGTTTGTGGTTCTGTGCTGTCCTCCCCGCCACACATTGACCCTTGTCTACACCACAGCCTGGAGAAAGGGTTTCTCAATAGGGATTTTAACTTCCTCAGGAGTAGCTGGGGTCACACATGACAGCTTTTGAGCATGAGAGGTGGGCATTTAAACCCGGACATCTCTGTTTCATCCACACTCACAAGGTAGATACTTTGTGGTTCACTTCCAGTCCATTGTGAAGGCAAATATATTTCTCAGGTATATTACTTACTGGGTCTGAGTATTACCTGACTTCATATTCCCTTTTGTTTTGGGGCCACAGCCGGCATTGCAGAGGGTGTTGTCCTGGCTCAGTGCTCAGGAATTACACCTAGTGTTGCATTGGGGACTGTAAGGGATGCCAAAGATCAAACCCAGGTTGGCCACATGCAAGGCAAGTGCCTCACCCAAGTCAGGCCTGACTTGATATTTCTTCTCCATCACACCTGGAACTCTGTGCCAACAGGTTTGACATATAAACCACGTACAAGGGTATAATCACTAGGGGCACCGATTCTAGCCCTGAGCTTATCCCCACACTGCCACGGAATCCTCAGACACTTGCCTGGTACTGTACAATTCTCCTTGGTTCAGAACCTCACCCTGGAGAGAGCATCAGGTTCCATCTGCCACAGGTTCCATCTCAGTGCGGGAAGTTACCACAGGATTCCCCTGTGTTTCTGACCAACACCCACTGAACAGGTTTCTCAGTCAGGTTACTATGATCGACTCACTCTCAGATCTTAGAAAACTTTTTTCTGTAACATAGCAAGAGAACTAATCCACGCATTTCAGTTGTTGGTGGGAGAACAATAAGTGGGAAGGACACTGGTTCTTAGAAGAAGGAGGTGGGTACACCTGTGATGGATTTGGTATTAAAATTAAGTTCATGAGTGTACTGTGATCCCCAGAATTGCAATAAATTTTATTCAAAGCAGTTTTTTTTATTCATAAATCCTAACATTTTCCAAGTGCAGAAGGAGGGAAGAGCTGAATGAATGAGAGGCTCAGGGAAGGGAAGTGGGAGTGCTTCAGGGACCCCAGTGGGGACAGGGAGGGCTGAAGCCTGGATCGCTCCCTCCCTCCCATCCTGGGTCACTGAGATGTGCCCGAGGAAATCCCCCTCTGGGAAAGTGGTCCAGAGCCCCTGCAGGTACAGACCTTGCTCTTCCCAGTCCCAGGGGCAGCAGGAAGCTGACCTGGTGCCTATTGCTCTGTGCTGCATGGGAGATGATCCCCGAACCCCGATTGCTGGGGGTGCCGTGGAGTTTGGCTGCAGCGAGGAATCACCCTTGGCAGGAGAGGAAAGTCATTCTAGGTCCGACTCAGGCTCTAGATCTGTCACCCTCCCTCACAGCAAAGACCTGCAGGAGGGGAGAAAGGGTGAGTGAAGTGGTTTGATCAGAGGTTATGAAAGAGGGAAGGAAAGAGAGAAGATGGGTAACACGCTCAAAGGAGACCATGAGCATCTACAGAGGTTGGCAGCAGCCTTGAGCGACTTTTCAGTCTGATTTAAATGTGCTTCATTCCCAGAGAGCCTCGAACTGGAGATTCTGGGAACCCAAGGGTTGGACAGGGTGTAGTCACAGGGAAGAGCTTTGGCTGTTTATGGGTTTTCACGTCCTCCCCACATCCTTTTGCTTCTGTTGGAGTTTCTCTTCTCCTGCGGGGCTCCAGGCTTCCCTCAGCCCCCTGTGGCCTCAGAGTCTCATCAGGCTTCAGGTCCTGTGTCCAGAAAGTGGGTTTGACGCAAATGCTTGGAGACGCTTGAGTGCTAGTGACAGAGTCACTTCTGAAAGTCCCATCGTGGCTTTATGATTCCTCAAGAACTTTTGCCAGGGCCCACAACCTACACACACATATACACACACATACATACATACACATACAACAAACACATACACTCAAGCACACATAGTCACATACATACAGTCACACACACTCAGACACACACGAATACACACACACAAACACACACACTCTCTAATGCACACACACAGACACACCTCCATTTCTGCTTCAGAGGGGCCAGATATCAGCTTTCATCCCTCCCAGATCTCCTGAAAATCACAAACCAGAGCCCACCGAACCTCATATCCTGAATTCTCAGAGCCAGTTGCAGGTACGACTCTTACTATATTTGTCTGTGGATCAAACTCATTCTCCAGTCTCCCTTCCTGAGACACTGAAATTCAGGGATTAGAGTCTGAATAACTCCCTCCCGGCATATGGTGACCGCACTGAAGCAGCACTCCTCTTTGGGTGACCTTCCCAAGCCACATGTTAAGGTAAGGTAAGGTAAAGGCCCTCCCATTGATCGTCGATTTGCTCGAGCGGGCCCAGTAACGTCTCCATTGGAGACTTTGTTGTTACTGTGTCTGGCATATCGAATACTCTCGGTAGCTTGCCTGGCTCTCCGAGAGGGGCGAAGGAATTGAACTTGGGTCGGCCATGTTGACCGCTTGTAAGGCGAACGCCCTACCCGCTGTGCTATCGCTCCAGCCCAAGGCTTCTGGCTTCTGGCTTCTGGCTGCTAGAAGCCACATGTTAAACATGGGAAATCACCAAGTTGTTTTCACTTAGGAAACTGAAAGACTTTAAAAGTTCAATATCAATAAAACACAAAGATAGAAATGTGTTTCTTATTAGAAATCACACATCAACCAAGAAAGAAAATGAATAAATTAGAATAAAATGAATGAATATCACTAAGGCTACTTTTTTGTAGCATTTTCAGTGGTTTCTCATAACAAACAATACAAAATATATTACCTCAGTTCTGCTTTGGGGCAGGAATTTCGGCTCAGGATGAAAACATCTGAAATATGGTCGTGGGAACGTGTAATGATGGTGGCTTTGGTGTTTGAATATTACATGTAATCAAATATTGTGAACTATTTTATAAAATTTAAAAAATTAAAATGTGGATGGATATCTAATCTTTACGTTAAAATGACATTATTCAAATATGGACGATATGTGGTTTTGTTTGATTTGGGGAACACAGCTGGAGGTAATCCATTCACTTCCTGTTGATGTACTGGTTCAATTGTAGTGCTCAGGTATCAATTACTGGTCCTGCAAAATAGACTTGGGACACTCACATACAAAGCATTCCATTGACCCTGAAGAAACCGCTATTAAGGACCAATTAAACATTTTTTATAGTCTTAATTTAATTTTTAAGTTGTTCACAATAATGTATTGCATTAACTGTTCCAACACCAATTCCATCATCATTACACATTTCCACTACCATTATTTTGAATTTTTCCACCAGCACCCAAACCTACCCCCAAAGCAGGTCCTAAATTATTTATTTTATATTGCTTCCTATGAAATAATTCGCAAAAAAAAATCCCAAAATATTCCCTTAGAGGAAAGTGTGAAGATTGTTGTATCTCAACCTGGAGCCTTTGTGCGTTTGTATAAGAGATTACTAACATATTGTTACAGGTTGGGCAGGAGAGATAGCACAGTGGTAGGGCATTTGCCTTGCATGCGGCCAGACCGGCAGAGCTGAGATGGATGCCTTTGCCCCTCTCAGAGAGCCCAGCAAGTTACTGAGAGCATCTCGCCCACACGGCAAAGCCTGGTAAGCTACCTGTGGCATTTTTCTATATGCCAAACACAGTAACGTCCAATTCGGGTTGTTAGGCATTCAAATGAATCAATGCTCTTGGCCAAGATTGTGTTGACAAGGACACCGACGCCTCCAACACCTCTTTTATCGCATGTTCTGAGGAACAATTCTTCTCCAGTGTCGAAAACGGCATGGTGAGATTCGTGCCTTCTTGTCTCGGTCAGACCAATGATGTCGTACTTGATCATTCACGCTTGTACCATCAGGTCCTCGATGGATGCATCTGATGCTAGCGTACGTGCATTGAAAGTACAGATGATCATTTTTGTCTTCCTTCGTTGTGGCAGTCTAGGTCGGCCTTGAGATTTTGTCGGCCTCTCCTTTCTCATCCATCTCAGTGCTGCCATGTCGGTGAAGCCTTCAGGGTCAGGTGAATGAGACCAGTTGTAGTTACTGGTTTTGGCATATGAATACACAACGGATAGCTTGCCAGGCTCTTCCGTGCGGGTGGAATACTCTCGGTAGCTTGCCAGTTTTTCCGAGAGGGATAGAGGCTTTTGGGGCGACCTCTAATTACCCTTGTAGGTGTTACCATATTTGGACCCTCTCAAATACGGTATGACAATTCCGGAAGATGGGCATTTAATGTCTTATGATGTGTCACGCGGCCACAAAGTGGCCGCGCGGGTCCGAAAAGTGTCCTGGAGTGTGGCGACGGCTGGATAGTGGGAGTAGTGTAGAATGGAACGAACAGGGTGAGAAACTGTCTGAGTTCATCATGTCAACCAAGACCATTCATGGTAATTCACAGTTCCAGAAGGCAGAATCTAAACGATGCACATGGGAGTCTCCCGGTGGACGATTCCACAACGAAATAGACCACATAATATTCAATCATCGGTTTTGCTGACTGATGTCGCTGTTGTCCCAAAATTTCAAACAGGATCGGACCACCTTCTCCTTCGTGCAAAATTCTACTTCACAGAGCGGGGAGAAAGGGCTGCAAAGTTCAAAAAGAGAACTCCCAGAATGACCACCAACTGGGAACTCTTTGGTACTATTGCGGCAACATGGGAAGATTCCATTGTTGACAACATTGATGAGGAATACGATCGACTGGTTCAGCACATCCATGAATGTGCGAGGAACGCCAAGAGAGAGATAGCCACAAAAAATCGCCTATCTTCGAAAACTCCTGAGCTAATTCGCCAGCGTGGTGTGGCGCATGCCTCAGGCAACCGCAAGCTAATGTCCGAGCTCGCAAAGCAGTGCAGAGATGCGATCAAGAAAGACCTCAAAGAGAGAAGAGCAGAAGTACTGGTAGATGTGGCAGAAGCCGGGAAAAGTATTCGTAACGCCCGCCTGTCCTTCACCAACTACAAGAGCAAGATGACTGCCCTCCGATGTCCTGATGGCTCCATCACATCCTCCAGAACGGCAATGGAGAAGATTATCCATGACTTCTACTCAAATCTCTTCGATAGCCATGTCCACTTGCCGACATACCAAATTCCACAGGATGGATATGTCGTTCCCAACGTTCTCCCTTCCAAAATCCGACACGTCATTTCGTTGGTAAAGAAACAAACAGCACCCGGCCCAGACAAGGTCAGACCTGAACACCTGAAGAACCTGCCGTCAGTACTCATCAATACACTGGTTCGGCTCTTCACTCGCTACCTGTCTGAATGCAAGGTTCCATCCCAATGGAAAACCAGCAGGACCATACTACTGTTCAAGAAGGGAGACATTGATGACATCGGCAACTATTGCCCGATCTGCCAATTGTCTGTCATCTACAAGTTGTTCACTCGAGTCATCCTAAATAGGATTGGCAGAACACTAGACGACGGACAACCAAGCGAGCAAGCCAGGTTCCGCAAAGGATTCAGCACCATCGACCATATTCACACGATAACCAAGCTCATTGAGGTTTCTCGGGAGTTCAAGATGCCGCTCTGTTTAACGTTCATTGATTTAAAGAAGGCCTTTGATTCTGTTGATATGGAAGCGGTCATTGAAGCCCTAGCCAATCAGGGCATTCAAGCCCAATACATCAGGATCCTCCGTGAGCTGTATTGCGGATTCACTACCAGGATCTCACCATTCTACCAAGATGTGATCGTTGATGTCAAGAGAGGGGTGCGGCAGGGTGATACCATGTCACCGAAACTCTTCAGTGCCACCCTTGAGAACATCATGCGACGACTGGAATGGGAAGGAATGGGAGTGAAGATAGATGGCCAGCAACTCCACCACCTCCGCTTTGCTGATGACATTGTTTTAATAACACCAAACATCAGCCAAGCGGCACAAATGCTGGCTGACTTTGACCGTGAGTGTGGAAAGGTAGGACTACAGCTGAATCTTACGAAGACAATGTTTATGAGAAACAGCCTCGTTCCTGACGCCCCATTCGCTCTCAATGGAATGACCATCTCCCAATGCGACAGCTATGTGTACCTAGGTCGAGAGGTCAATATGACAAATGACCTGGCACCCAAGCTGCGCAAGAGGAAGAGAGCGGCTTGGAACGCCTTCAAGAACGTCGAAGAAATAGCTAAGAGGATGAAGAACCTCCGGCTCCGGGCACATCTCTTTGATTCCACTGTTCTTCCTGCATTAACATATGCCTCAGAGACCCGGGCCCTAAGCAAACAAGATGAGAACGCTATTCAGGTCTCCCAAAGAAGAATAGAAAGAGCTATTCTTGGAATATCACGTTTCACTCAAATGAGAGAAAGAATCCGGAGTTCTGACATCCATTGACGATCAAGAATCAGGGACGCTGTCTCATTTGCCAAGGTGTCGAAAATCAGATGGG
Source organism: Sorex fumeus (assembly GCF_029834395.1). NCBI lineage: Eukaryota > Metazoa > Chordata > Mammalia > Eulipotyphla > Soricidae > Sorex > Sorex fumeus. The sequence continues at coordinate 1,441,734 of NW_026606227.1, forward strand.
CTGGTCACGTAATGAGATTTAAAGACGACCGCTGGACTAGAGCTGTTACTGACTGGATTCCACGGGATGTCAAAAGACCGCGTGGCCACCCACCTACCAGATGGTCAGACTTCTTCGTCAAGATCATGAAGGATCGATTTGAGGCCCTTCATGTTCCCGGAGCGAACAGATGCCATTGGGCTACACTAGCACGTGACAGGGACAAATGGAGACGTTCCTGGCGCCCGCTTGAGCAAATCGAGGACTAACAGGAAGTTATGTGATTAAGTGATTAAACACAGTAACAATTGTCACAATAGAGAGGTTACTGGGCCCGCTCAAGCAAATCGATGCACAACGGGAGGACAGTGACAGTGACAGTGATATAACTGGAGTTAAATTTTTAACTGATGGTGACTTTGGGGTCCAGATGTATCTCTGCAGTTTGTTGTTACTCTCCAAGATTTATTTGTAATCTCCAAATCGTGATCATTAATGAGTTTTCATGTCACAGAGGCAGTTCCTGTGCGTGACTGCCAGGTTCCCAGGAGAACAGAGAGATGGTGCCAGGAGTGTTTCACAATGAGAAAACACAAAATGAATGATTGAGGCTTTCAAGTAATCTCTGATTGGTTTCTTTTATCTCTGATTGGTTTTTTCTAATAAACTCGTAGTGATAGCCCAGGATATTTTATTAGTCAACATCTGTATGAATGAAACAGCCACAAATGAGTCAAGAACCTTTTAACAAAGAAATCCATCTTATTTAATATCCTTAAAACAAATTTTTTAAAAGTTTATAGAATTTTATAAAAGTTTATAAAATTATCAATTAAAGTTGGTGGTTGGATTTAAGATTTAAGAAATTGCCCTTTGCTCTGGTGAAGTAGCTTTAGGAAACGGTCCCATCATTGTGCATCTCCCCATCCATCCGAATATATCTGAGGTACAGGGGTCAAGTTACCCTGAAAACTGCTGTTAATGGTGGAGCTCACAGAGACAGTGCAGGTGGGTCAGAACTCGGAGGATTCACCGTTCTGGGCCTGCAGTTCAGGCACAGGACACCTGGGCACAGAGAGCCATAGCGACTCACATGCTTTACATAAGAGAAGGTTTATTAATCCTATTAGCGCTGTCTGTATGTGAGGTGTAATATTGATCTGTTCAATCCGCATCTTGTCTGAGTTCTTTATATATCTTTCTGTGTTTATTTTAATAGAATTATGTTGAACGTGCTAGTTGTTTCAATTACTTTGACCCTTAATGCTGACATTTAGAACATGAAATTTAAGAGCATATTTTCTTGTCCCTTATATTGAACTCAAACTCCTGATGCTCCATAGAATCAGGGGTACACTTAGGTGACACAGGCTGAGTCTAGGTTCCATGTATTTGGAGGCAGGGTAGAGCCTCACATGTCACTACTCAGGGCTTTCACACTGTACATTTGATCTTTGCACAAAGACCAAAACTCTGGCCCAATAGATTATGTGCTGAGGACCGTTTACTGGGTCTTTCTAAGCACTCAAAAGGTTGTGATTTCTCAGTGATGACCACAAGAACACAGTTATCTTTTGGACACTGAGCTATACACAGGACTGAGCAGGTTTTGGTACTGCTGATCAGGTCAACCATGCCACAAAGTTCATCTAGGCAGAAGTATCTTCCTTATCCTGATACAAATGAATCATCAGACAGAATGTATATCTATAAATACCTGTATACTTACGAATAATGCTGCTACAGGTGAAGGAATGTTCATCCTTGCTAAGTGTCTGAATAAACTCTGTGAAATTTGATTGACCTGGGATTCGACCAAACCAAGTCAGAATTCACTGTGACAATTACATTGTGTGTTTGGTCTCTGATTTTGTATATACAGTAGAAAAGGAGCCACCACAGAGTGACATGGAGGGGCAGGGGTCTGTCTGCAGGGTAGAGGCCCTGAGGGTGCTGGGATTTGTCATCAGGGACCTGAGACACAGGAACTCTCCTCCCAGCTGCCGTTTCCCCCTCAGCAATTTCTGTTTCCTGAGAGCTCCTCAGCACGTTTCCTGTGCTGCAGGAAGAGGCCCAGCTCTGAAAGGGCCCCAGGGACAGGCCTGAGTGCTCTGAGCCACAGTCAGCACCTCCTCCCAGGGAGCCCACACGCCAGCCTCCCCCGGGTTCCCTCCTTTCTCTCCAGAGGCTCCCCCATGCAAATCTGCACTCGGGACCCAGGATTAAAACCTCGTTCACACTCACCCCAACTCAGGCTCCCTCTCCCCCTGACACAGTGTCTGAGATCATGGACCTCGTGGGCAGGAACGTGCATCAGCGCTGGTTCCTCCTCTTTCTGGTGGCAGCTCCTGGATGTGAGTATCCCCTGGACAGAGACTCCAAGGTGGGCATGGGGCCTCTGAGCCCATGACTCACTGTGAGTCTCTGTTCCCAGGCGTCCTGTCCCAGATACAGCTGCAGGAGTCGGGACCAAGCCTGGTGACGCCCTCGCAGACGCTGTCCCTCACCTGCTCGGTCTCTGGATTCTCTCTAACCAGCAATGGTGTAAACTGGGTCCGCCAGGCCCCTGGAAAGGGGCTGGATTGGATTGGTGCTATATGGGCTAGTGGAACCACAAAGTATAATCCAAGTCTTCAGTCCCGAGTCAGCATCTCCAGGGACACCTCCAAGAACCAAGTTTACCTAAAACTGAGCAACTTGGTAACTGAGGACACCGCCATGTATTACTGTGCAAGAGACACAGTGAGGGCAAGTCCCTGTGAGCCCAGACACAAACCTGCTGAGGGACACAAGGCAGCTGCAGGGGTGACTGTGGCCACCAGGGGGCGCTCTGCTCCAAGTTATCCCAGGCTGTGCCAGGGGCAGGGGGAGAAGGGCCAGTAAGTCACTTTCTTTTTTTTTCTTCTTCTGGGTGGGGGGATCATTTTCCTCTGTATTAGAATATTTATACCAACTTAAAAAAATAAGTATATACACTTCAGTCACCACTTCCTCTCCATGGGGACTCTACTGCTTCTGGTGGGAATAAGTCAACAACTGCACAATTCTGTGTTCCCACCAGCAATGAATGAGATCTTCTGTTACTATGTATCTTTACCAGCATTTGGTGGTGCTGGTACTCTGAATTTTAACCCTTCTGAAAGGTTGCAGTTCTTTTTGTTTTTCTTTTTGGGTCACACCCTGCAGAGCTCAGGGGTTTCTGCTTGCTCTGCACTCAGGAATTACTCCTGGTGGTTCTTGGGAGACCAGATGGGATGCTGGGAATCGATCCTGGGTCGGCCGTGTGCAAGGCAAACGCCCTACCTGCTGTACTATCACTCCAGCCCCAAGGTTGAAGCTTTCTTTGTTGTTGTTGTTTGTTGTTGTTGTTATTATTGTTTTTGAGGGAGGAGTTACACCTAGCAGTGCTCTGGCCTCACTCCTGGCAGAGCTCAGGGGGACTCTATCTGGTACTGGGATTGAACCCAGGATTGCTTTGTGTGACTCAAGTGCCCTGCCCACTATACTACCTCTCTGGCCCCCAAGTAGCTTGTTGTTTTCATTGCAGTTTCCCAACAGCGCATAACATTGAGCATCATTTGCATGAGCCTATTGCTATCTGCTTCTCTCCACAGGTGTGAGTTCAGATCTTTAATCCATTTTAAAAATTGGATTATTTGTAGATGGGCTTTAAGAACTCTTTGTGTTGTGGGGTTGGGCCTAACCCAGCGGTGCTTGTGAGCATCTCAGTGATCCGTTCCTACCTCTTGCAGGGCTCAGGGCACTATGTGGTACCAGGAATTGAACCTGGGCCTCCAGCCTGCAAAGGATACACTCCAGCCCATTGAATTATTTATTATTATTACTATTATTATTTATTGGGGCTAGAGCGATAGCACAGCGGGTAAGGCTTTTGTCTTGTATGCAGCCGACTTGGCCGGCCCGAGTTTGATTCCTCTGCCCTTCTCAGAGAGCCTGGCAAGCTACCGAGAGTATCTCGCCTTCACGGCAGAGCCTGGCAAGCTACCTGTGACATATTCAATATGTCAAACACAGTAACAAGTCTCATAATGTTACTGGCCTGCTCGAGCAAATCGATGAACAGCGGGAGGACAGTGACAGTGATTATTGTTATTATTATTTTTGCTTTATGGGTCACACCCAGGGATGCTCAGGGGTTACTCCTGACTCTGCACTCAGGAATTACTCCTGGTGGTGCTCAGGGGACCCTATGAGATACCCGGAATTGAACCCAGGTCAGCCGCATTCAAGGCAAACACCCTTCCCACAGTTCTGTTGCTCCACACATCGTTTCCCCTTTCTCTCCCCCCCCCACATACCCCCCGGGGGTTGAACTATTTCCCCTGCATTTATAGGTTAAGTTTCATAGGATTGCATTCATCGGGAATTGTTTCTGGTCACTTTTGTGTTTCAGTAGCAGACACTCCCCCTATGCTCCCACACAATAATTTTAATTTGCTAGAAAATGTTTATGTCTGGTTTCTATTTTTCTTTTTAAAAAGAACCTAATTTGGGTACACCTGGCAACTATATATATATATATATATATATATATATATGAAAGTAATTTGTCTGATTTTCAGAATTCTCCCAATATCTTCTTTCAAATTTTCAGCTAATTTATTTTCCTCCAACAATCCTGCATCATTGCCTTGAGATGTATTACAAATAACGACTCTCTCAACCCCTGAAATGAAATTGAAGTGTCTGTTCTGTTCTTGTTTTCGCTTTTCTTTTTGTTTGTTCCCCCTTCCCCCCTCCCCACATTGTGGTGCTCAGGGCATACTCCTGATTTTGTCTGTGCTTAGGGATTACTCCTGGCATGGCTCAGGGCACCATATGAAATGCCAGGGATGAACCCAGATCAGCCATGCGCAAGGCAAGCGCCCTGCCGCTGTACTATCTTTCTAGCCCTACAATTTGTTTTTTTCTTTTAAAGTTTTGTGGCTGCAGCGATAGCAAAGTGGGTAGGGAGTTTCCCGTACACTCAGCCTGCACGGCAGACCCGGCAACCCGGGTTCGATTCCTCCGCCCTTTTTGGAGAGCCTGGCAAGCTACCGAGAGTATCTCGCCCGCACAGCAAAGCCTGGAAAGCTTCCCGTGACCTATTCGATAGGCAAAACACAGTATCAACAAGTCATGCAATGGAGACGTTACTGGGCACGCTCGAGCAAATCGATGAACAACGGGAGGACAGTGCTACAGTGCTACTTCCTCTTCTAGTACAAATTAGTTTTCCTCTTCCTGTCTCAGAGTCCACCAGAGACTGTTATTTCCTGCTAGGTCAGGTGTGATTGATTTTTCTTCCAGTAGAGATCACTCCTCTTCACAGTAATGAGAGATTTCTTCCCTTCCCTTCTTGATTGTCACTGAGGGAACATGATGACAATAGTCTGAGTGTTGATGCTTGTGGGTCCCAAACTACCTGCGCTTCTCCCAGCACCAAAACCTCACAGACCCCCAAACAATCCCGTGGCCCTTGTGCTTGGCCTATTCTTCCCAGTGATCTAAGCCCTCACCCAACTTCTCTTGGGAACCTGAGCGTGTGGTTAGGATGCAGGGGTTTTTAATCAATGGATCCTGTCCATCCTGATGCTCTGTTCTCTGTGTGCCACAGTTGAATGAGATTGTTAGAATTTGTCCTTCTCCCTCTGACAAACTTCACTTAATCTGATATTCTCTAGTTCCATCCATGGGGCAGAAAATACTGATATTTTGTCTTTTTTTTCTTAACAACTGCACAGTATCCCTTTTTGTATATATACCACAACTTCTTACTCATGAAACTGTCATTAAGTATTAGGGTCATTTCTGTGTCCTAGCCAGTATATCAAATGCTTCAATGTATGTTTTCTTATAACTTAATTTGATATTTTCACCTTCGGGTGAATGTATCTAGCTAGAATCAGTGCGTTATATGGAAACTCTAATTTCAACCTTTTAGAGAAATATCCTGCTGTTTTTCATGGACATCAAATCAGACATTCCAAGGTAATGAGGAAACAGATCTGCTATTGACAACATCCCAACTCTTGTTCTTTTGAGTCTTCTTCTGATATAGGTCTTTCTCCGTGACATCTCTCCTTGTCCCTCAGATATTTCCTTTACATTCCCGCCATCTTTCTGTAGTTCTGGAAGCCCAGGAAGTCACACACATGCCCCAAAGCCTCCCCCAGTTAAAGATTTAACTTCAGCTATTTTACCTCTTTAAAAACTCTGGATTTCCTGGAGCGACACCTCAAACACTACAACTCGATCAAACAGGAGTAGCACAGCAGATTGGAGATAGGGTGGAATGTAATGTGGAGTTCTGGCTCCAATCTCAATTAAAAGATATAATCACTGAAGACTTAACCTGGAGGGGGGGGAGGAAGAGAGAGACAGAAACATAGACAGAGATGGAGTCTCTCCTGTGCAAATTCTGGTCAGCAGCTCCTGGATGACCAGGTCACCAGGCCCAGGGAAAGGGCAGGCCTTTGTTAGAACAATCACCCCCTGACTCTCTGGGAGGGGCTGATGCACCATCTCCTGAGACCAAGAAGACTTGTGACCACCTGCAGGGGAGCAGCCTGAGATAAGGTAAACCCGGGGTGTGACTGTGCAGGGGACTGTGGGTCAGTCAAAGGAGCCCAGACACCAAGTCCTGAGGGGACACGGAGCAGCTGCAGGGGCGCTGCACACCACTAGAGGGCAATAGGGAGCCACCTGGGAAAAGGTCTCAGTCCCACCAGGGGACAAAGAGGATCACCATGTGCTAGAAGCCCACAGGAGCCAATATTCTGTCACAACACATAGATGCTCACCCCCCTCACCCCCATCCACTCCCCTCCATGCCCAGTTCCAGCAACTTTCCTAGGACCTTCCCTGTCGCTCCCAGAGCAGCTCCACTCTCAGTGACACCCTCACACTCCCAATCCCCTCCCTGAGATCTGTCCTCCCTGTCCCCCACACTCACCCCACCAGGCCCCCAGGACTCCAACGCCTAGCAGGGTAAATATTAATTGGTACTTTTCCGTTTGTTATTATTTTTATAGCTTTCTCTGTGATACCCATGTAATATATAGAACAGCTTTTCCTCACTTTTATCCGTCCTTCTAGAAAGCTCATGTGACCTATTTTAAAGATCCAGGACTGAGTAATCCAAGACGCTTTTTGACCTGAGTAACAACCCCTAATATATCCCAAGAGTAGAAAGCTATTGATAGTGTATCTCCATCATCACACCCGTAATACACTCACCCAAACAGGGAACCCTGTAAAGAGCATGAGGCAGGGGTGAGGCCCGGGGGGAGGAATACCACGGGTCAAGGGAAATCACTGGGGTGAGGGGTTCATCCACTGTTTTGAATGTGATTTTCACTGCACAGGTTTGCCTATATACGTCAGTGCTCTGAAACATCAATGTCATATAAGTCAGTATTCTGTGTAGGGCGCAGACTCAAATGCTTACAGGGGACGAAGGAGAGACAGAGCCAAAATTGATGTGAAGAGTCACACTCCATGCACCTCAGTGCACCCCGGTTCCAACATACTCAAGGTGAAAACAAATTTAGAATAAAGACAATTTTTTCTCAATACACGGAAAAAGTTCTGAGAGTTCTATAGTCTATATTTTGTTTTTATTGTTGTTTTTGTTTTTCTCTTCATTTGGTTTTGGTTTTAGGGTTAGACTCGGTGATGCTCAGGGTTCTTCCTGGATCTGTACTCAGGAACTACTCTTGAACGTGCTTGGGGGACCACATGGAATATAGGGGATTGAACCTGGGTCAGCCGTGTTCAAGGCAAGTGCCCTACCACCACACTATGTCTAAGTCCTTGTTGGTTTAGTTTTATTATTTGTGCCACTTTGGGTATACTCCAGGCTCTGTACTCAGGGGCGCACCTGCTAGGTACATGGGAAACCACATGAAGTGCAGGGAATGAACCTGATTAACCACATGCAGGGGAGGAAACTTACCCCTCTGCTACCTCTGTATCTCTACTCTAGTTACTGGGGACCGATCCTCATGAACAGAGACCAACCCTGGGATGCTGTGAGTATCAATAGACAGACAAGAGAGAAAGGGTGTTGCTCAGGGGACTAACTCCTTAGAGGACTGAGAGCTCCAAGTGCCCCAAACATTGAGGATTATTGCTTAGAGCCAGGAATTATCAGGAGAATGACATTCTTAGGTCAATTTTTGAGCTTAGTCGGTCTGGGCTTAGCTCTTACACATCTGAGGATCATAAGTAATTGGGACAAATACCTTTAAGCCCAGAAGTGTTTCCTCTGAGATAAAGTACAAAAATAGCCAACACATGGGCTTGCTGGAGCACAGTGGAATTCAAGACATGAGTGTCCTGTTATCCAGCCATTCTGCCTTACTCCTGATTCTGTCTTAACGCTTGGTTCCCAAAACATTGTCAGCTGTGAGTGACTCAGTGGATTCCTTTTGTCTAGATAGTGGGACCAACTTTTAAAACGTATTTTGAGTAGTAGTAGCACTGTCTTCCTGTTGTTCATCGATTGTGCTTGAGCTGGCACCAGTGTCTCCTCCATTGTGAGATTTGTAATTGTTTTTGGCAAATTGAATATGCCACGAGTAGCTTGCCAGGTTCTGCAATGCAGGCAGGATACTTTCGATAGCTTACTAGGCTTTCTGAGAGGGAAGGAGGAATCAAACCCGGGTGAGTTGCATGCAAGGCAAATGCCTTATCCGCTGTGATATTGCTCCAGTCCCAGTAAAATGTCACGCACCAGGGAGTCGTGTATTTTGACATTGTAAAAATCATTTAAACTTTTATGTGTCCTATTATATCAATAAATAGAAGTAATATTTTAAACATCATAGGATTTATATTAAAATAAACATTAAAGTATATCAATTAAATCGGTTGTTATGTAATAATTGCATACTGGAGTAGCAGAGTTTCTAAATCTGGTCACAGGCACCCCCAGAACGATTCAACTGCTCTGGAGTCCTCCCTTTTCTCTACCAGTTCAAAGAGATCTTTTTATAGAGAAGAGGATATGCAAATAAGACTCTCCACAGTGAAGAAAACAGCCCAGCCCAGCCTCAGCTCCAAGAGAGGAGTCAGTTCAGGGGTTCCAGGGGCTCCATCCTGACTCACACAGAACCAACATGGCTTGTGGGCTCAGCTGGCTTCTCCTGGTGACTGTGTTAGAAGGTAACTCATGGGCGACAGAGACATGGAGCATGGGCGAGATGGGAGAGGCAGATCCTCAGTGTGAGGAGAGTTTCCTGACCAGGATGTCTTTGTGTTTGCAGGGGTTCAGTGTGAGGTGCAGCTTGTGGAGTCTGGGGGAGACTTGGTGAAACCCGGGGGGGTCTCTGACACTCTCCTGTGCAGCCTCTGGATTCAATTTTGGCAGCTATTATATGGACTGGGTTCGCCAGTCTCCAGGGAAGGGACTAGAGTGGATTACATACATTAGTGGTAAAGATTGCATTCATCTGGGGAACATAAAGTAACAAAATAGGAGATTAACACCCAATAATGGCGAGATTAGTACCAGGAATTTTACTCCATGGCTTGGAGGCCAACCACACATACTAGGGGAAAAGGCAGCTCAGATAGAGAAGGGAGCACCAAATAAAGGGTGTTGGGAGGGTCCTCCCAGGATGGGAGAAGCATGCTGAAAGTAGACTATAGACCAAACATGATTGCCACTCAATGCGTCTTTTGCAGACCACAACACCCAAAAGGAGAGAGAGAACAAAAGGGAATATCCTGCCACAGAGGCAGGGTGGGATGGGGGGTGGGAGGGATACTGGGTCCCGTGGTGGTGGAAAATGGACACTGGTGGAGGGATGGGTGTTTGATCCAAACTAAATGCATGAAATCTGATTAATAAAGAAGAAAAGAAAAAACTCAGTCTAGTGGTTAGGATTCGGTGCTCTCAATATCAATAGTAAAGAGTAATGATGAAGGTATATTTCTTATTAGAAATTACACTATCAGTCATGATTGCAAATGGCTTATTTAGAATAAAACTGATAGATACATAATCATTATAAAGAACTGTACTATTCAAATATAGACAGACTGTGTTTCCTTTAGGTTTGGGGCCACACCTGGGATTACTCTGCATTTACTTCCTGTCGGTATACTGGCTCCCTTGTAGTGCTCAGGGATCAGGCTAGTGGTGCAGGAAAATGAACTTGTGCAAAGATGCTGCAATTCCATTGATCCTAACCAAGTTCTTGTGAAAAAGAAAAACTTTTTATCATGCCAGGATTGTCTAACAACGATAATATATGAAATGAATGTTCTAGGTTTTCTTTCCTTTCTAAAATGGTTCTTTCACTGTTTCTAATACATTGCTAAATATAAACCAGAATATTTTAATTATTCTACACCTGACGAAGTGAAGTAGCCACAAGTTGAGTCAAGAATGTTAGGGAAAAGAAATATATCTCATTGAATAAGATTAAAGTAAAACACAAATTATTAATCTACAATGAATATTGGTGTGTGAAAACAAGATTTCATAAGTTTAAAAAAATGTCTATTGGACTTGGTGCAGCAGCTTTAGGAAATATCCCCAGCATTCCCCAGGCACTCCAGCGTCCTTGCTGAGGTCTGGGGTCCCAGCTCCCCTGGAAACTGCTGACTGTGGAGATACAGAGACAGCGCAGGTGGGTCAGGTCTGTGAGGATTCACTGTCCTGGCCCTGCAGGAGCTCTGGGACAGGACACCTGAGGACAGACACAGTGAGTCACATGCTTAAACACGAGAGTGGTTATGAATCCCATAACCACTGGTACGTGAGGTTTTACATCCTCCATCTCAATCCTCAAGTTGCCTGACTTGGTATCTGTGTGTTTCTGTGTCTAAACTAGAAGAATCTTGTAGCCCCTGTTGAGTGTGTAAGATTACTTTTGATCCTTAATGTTGACTTTTTAAACATCAAATTTTAGAGCATATTTTCTCTCCCCTTAGATTGAACTCAACCTTTGGGTGCTTCAAGGAATTAGAGGGTACACGTATGTGACACAGCCTGTGTCAATGTTTACTGCATGTGGTAGTGGGGTGGAGGGTCATGCCTGGTGCTGTTCAGGGCCAGCACACTTGTGCCTTTGTGAAATGTGTGAGTCTCAGCACTAAGACCAGATTCCAGGCCCAATATTTTTGGCCGAGGACTCTGCAGGAGCTCTTTTCAAGCATCTGTTGGGACTGGGATTCCTTAGTGATGACCGCAATAACAGGGTCCTGAGGTTCACAGTCATCTTCTGGGTGCTGAGTTACATATAGGACCGAGCGAGTTGAGGTGCTCCTGGCCAGGCCAACCACATCAGGAAGGTCACTAGGTGAGGCATCTTCCTTGTCCCTAAATAGACTCATCATCAGTGAGATAGAACAAATCCAGCCTAGTAAGTACATTGAATATAAAGAAACAAAACTGCTCAACAAAAAGGATTTTCATCCAAGGTAAGTGAGTGAATAAATAGTGTGAAATTTGATTGACATGGATTGGACCAGGACAAGTAAGAATTCACTGGGACAATGGCACTCTCTGTTCTGCTGAAGAATTTTCATTCACAGTGGGATAACAGGAGGCAACACCCAGGGACAAAATTGGGAAGGGGTCTGTCTACAGGGTAGAGGCCCAAGGGGGTCTGGGTTTGGTCATCAGGAACCTGAGACACAGGGACTCTCTTCCCCAGCTGCCGTTTGCCCCTTAGCAATTCCTATTTCCCGAGAGCTCCTGTGCTGGAGGAAGAGTCCTGGCTCTCACAGGGCCCCAGGAACAGGCCTGAGTGCTCTGAGCCACAGTCAGCACCTCCTCCCAAGGGAGCTCACAAAACAGCCTCCCTCGGGTCCCCTCCTTTCTCTGCAGAGGCCCCCCCATGCAAATCTGCACTTGGGACCCAGGATTAAAACCACATTCACACTCACCCCAACTCGGGCTCCCTCACCCCCTGACACAGTGTCTGAGATCATGAACCTCGTGGGCAGGAATGTGCATCAGCGCTGGTTCCTCCTCTTTCTTGTGGCAGCTCCCAGATGTGCATATCCCCTGGACAGATGCTCCTGTGACTCACTGTGGGTCTCTGTCCCCAGGTGTCCTGTTGCAGGTACAGCTGAGGGAGTCAGGACCAGGTCAGAAAACGCCCTCATAAATGCTGACCCTTAACTGATCCCTCTCTGGATTCTCTCTAACCGACTATGATGGGCACTGGGTCCGCCAGGCACCTGGAAAGGGGCTTCATTGGATTGGTGTTATGTACACTGGTGGGGAAATAAACAAACAAACAAATTCTTCAGTCCCGAGTCAGCATCGCCAGGGACACCTCCAAGAACCAAGTTTACCTGAAACTGAGCAACTCAGTAACTGAGGACACAGCCGTATATTATTGTGCAAGACACAGTGAGGGCAAGTCCCTGAGAGCCCAGATACAAACCTGCTGAGGGAGACAGGGGAGCTGCAGGGGTGCATGTAAACACCAGTCCTACTCCCGGGACTTCAGGACTTCGCTCCAGGAGCAAGGGGGTGAGGGGCTGTCAGGGAGTCGCTTTATTTTCTCCTTTAGTGAAATATAAAAGAGAAATTTCATAAACCAAGTATACACATTTTATTAGTACATTTTATTCTAGTACAAATTTGTTTATTCCTCTTCATACTATATGCTTCACTAGAGATTTATTTCCAGTTAGGTAAGGTTTGGTTAATTTTCCTTCCTATAACTATCACCGAGGCCCAACCAAGGCCTTGCTGGGAGCACTCTCCACACACTTGGATGAGCCTCACGCAAAAAAGAACTGACAGAGGAACCCAGGTGTGTGGGACCCGGGGCTGAGATCTCCAAGCCTGTACAGTTTGGGACTGGACCTGCCAATAACTAGACAGTTACACCCACCAACTGCCGTGTAACTCCAACAACGGCCAGGATCCAGAGATCATCACACTCAGCTCCTGGGAGAGAACAAGACAGAGTCTCCTACCCTATGCCTGACTGTCTCCACCAGGGCCCAACAGCTGAAGACCACCGAGGCCCAACCAAGGCCTTGCTGGGAGCACTCTCCACACACTTGGATGAGCCTCACGCATAAAAGAACTGACAGAGGAACCCAGGTGTGTGGGACCCGGGGCTGAGATCTCCAAGCCTGTACAGTTTGGGACTGGACCTGCCAGTAACTAGACAGTTACACCCACCAACTGCCGTGTAACTCCAACAACGGCCAGGATCCAGAGATTATCACACTCAGCATTCGCGGCCGCGCGACATCTTATCATCTCATTCCTAATTCGGTCAAACTGGCAGGCTACCAAATGTAACATGCCCACACGGCAGAGTCTGGCAAACTCCCCGTGGTATACCCAATATGCCAAATACCAGTAACAATGTTGGGTCTCATTCTCCTAACCCTGAAAAAGCCTTGAATATGGCACTTTAAAAAAAAAAAAATCTCAGGGCTAGGACGAAGAAGACGTTACTGGCACCTGCTCGAGGCAATCGACGAACAACAGGGTGGTCGTGATCGTGATAACTATCATTTGCTTCACAGAAGAAGGATTTTCACAATTGCCTATTTTATTGTCATTTTTGTTTTCATTTCATCATCCTGTTATTCGTCGATTGCCTCAAGCAGGCCCCAGTAACGTCTCTTTCATCCTAGCCCTGAGATTATATTCACGGCTCTTTAGGAGAATGAGACCCATCATTGTTACTGGTATTTGGCATATTTGGTACGCCACGGGGAGTTTTCCAGACTCTGCCCTGTGGGCAGGCTACATTCGATAGCCTGCAAATTTGTCCAAAGTAGGAATGAGATAAGATGTCATAATTGTCTTTATTGTCATTGAGGAATTAGATTGACAACAGTCTGAGAGTTGATGCTTGTGGCTGACAAACTCTCTGCGCCTCTCCCAGCACCAAATCCCCGCAGACCCTCACACTCTGCTGTGGCCCCATGCTCGGCCTCTTCTTCCCTCACCCGACTCCTCTCGGGAACCCCAGAATGTGGTTAGCATGCAGGGGCCTTTATCATTGGATCATGTCCATGCTGATGCTCTGTTTTCTGTGTACCACTGATGAGTAAGATTGTCTGAATTTGTCCTTCTGCCTCTGACAAACTTCAATTAGTCTGATATTGTCTAGTTCCATTCATGGTTCAGAAAACACTGGTATTTTATCGTTTCTTATACCTGCACAGTATCCTGTTATGTGTATACTTCACAACTTCTTATCCATGAAACTCATTAAGCATTCGGATTCTTTCCAAGCCCTGACAACTATTCTAAATTCTACAACTGACATATGTTTACATGTTATTTGTCGATTGCCTCGAGCAGGCCCCAGTAACGTCTCCTTCATCCTAGCCCTGAGATTATATTCAAGGCTCTTTAGGAGAATGAGACCCATCATTGTTACTGGTATTTGGCATATTGGGTACGCCACGGGGAGTTTGCCAGACTCTGCCGTGTGGGTAGGCTACATTCGGTAGCCTGCCAGTTTGTTCAAAAAATACACGTTTACATGTTCATGTATTTTCTCTCATGACTTTTTTCATGCTTGGATGAAGTTACCAAATATAGAATCCTTGTAAGTTGGAAATTCTGTTTTCACTCTTTAGAGAAATATCATAGTGTTTCCCATAGGTATGTTCCCACAGAAATAGAAACATTGTTCCCTTTGGCAAACTTCCAATACTGGTTGTTTCCAGTATTTTTCATATAAGCTATACTCACGGGGGAGATACAGTCTTCAGTGTACTTTATATCAACATATCTCACATAGTTAGTGTTGATAAACAACATTTAATATTCCTACAGCCCATAGGAATGTTGCTTTAGGAAAGAATCTGTTTGTTTTCCACACCATTTTCTGATGGGTGATTGGTTCTGATATTGAACTTTGTGAGTGTTATGAATTTCTTAGATATTAGGTTAGATATGATATTCGGTGGGTACATGTTTTCTCTCATTCAATAGGGTAACTTAATTTAAATGTCAAATTACATTGCCAGTAAAAATCTTTTAATTGATTTAGTCCAATATATTTATTTTATTTTGTCATCACTGTCATCCTGTTCGTCATCGATTGCCTCGAGCAGGCCCCAGTAACATCTCCATCGTCCCAGCCCTGAGATTTTATAAGTGCCACATTCGAGGTTCTTTCAGGGTCAGGAGAATGAGACCCATCACTGTAATTGGTTTTTGGCATATTGAATACACCACAGGGAGTTTGCCAGACTCTGCCATGAGGGTAGGACACTCCAGGTAGCCTGCCAGGTTCTCCAGAGTAAGACCTAGATAATAAGATGTTGTGAGGCCGCATTTTCGGCCGCGTTTCCGGGAGCAGGGTTTTATAGTCTCTGGGTTTTGTAATCCCATTGATGGGACTACACGGCGCCAGGGCCATCAATGGGATTACACGGCACCAGGGGCAGTTGGTGGGTGTAACGCCTACATACTGGAAGGTGGGGGATCTGCGTGGAGGAGCACCGAGTCACAATCCGAGCAAGCTTGGAGATCTATGCCCCAGGTCCCACACACCTGTCTTCCTCGGCCGGTTCCTTCATGTGTGAGACTCATCGAAACATGTGGAGAGTGGTTTTAAGCATGACTGTGGCTGGAACCGGAGGTCTTCAGCTGCCGGGGCTCTGCTTGGGGTGGGGAGGGAAACTCAACTCACCCTCCTCCAAGGGGCCCCAGTGAGGACAGCCAGGCACAGAGGCAGGAGTCTCTGCCTAGTTTGCCATCTCTTTGCCAATGGAGTGAAACTATAGATAAGCCCTCTAAGATTAGTACCATGGAGAGGTTGGCCAAGCTTTTCCTCTGTGTGTTTTAAGGATTCTGCTGTCAAAGCTGGACCATAAGCCCATATTTTTATTAAATTTTGTATCTGATGTGAGATATGGATTCAAATCTATCTTCTTTTGTTGTTTTTGTATGTGGTGCTGTTTTCCTAACACCATTTGTTGAAGAGATTTTCCTTGCATCACTCATAGGATGGAATCCTTTCCCAAAGATTCACTGTAAAAATCTAAGTATTTATTCTGGGCTCTCAATTCAATACTATTGGACTCAGAGTTTATACTCCTGAAACTCGCGGGTTAATTTCTCTTGCTTCATGATATTATTGAAAGCTTGTTCCCCAGGGAATGTCACAGGTGTCAGTGAGGCCCTGTCAGCATCATAACCCACAGTTATTCCTGCCAACTGGTCTCTGGCCCTCCCAGTACCACTGAGAAAACACCACAGGCTTTGTGGCTGCCAGAAGTTAATATAGAGTCACAGCCCTAGCTGAATAGAGTGAGGAACTTCACCAAATTCATGCCCAGACCACTGGACAATTACACCCTTAGCTCCCACAGAGCACCATGAACAATGAAAATATGATTCTATTTTTTAATGGATGTGGACTGAATCCAGGTAAGAACATCAGAACACCCGATGCTCTGTGGATGTGCAGAGAGAAACAATCCTCTCAGTGTTCTCTGACTTGAAGAAAACACTGACAGGGACACTCAGGAGTCTCAGGGAGAGAAGTGAGAAAACAATGATCACTGTCCTTCAAACAGAGCTGAAGGAGAGAAAGAACAGACTCCACAGCTGAATGAGGAAACAGACAGAAATGAACGTTGCGGTTATGTGTTGTGTGTGCATCTTGGTAACTGTACTTGGTGCTGTCATGAACACCACTATGATCATCTCCACTAGTTGATGCTTTTGGGTTTCCAGGACACACAAAAAGTACCCGAAGCTCATTTTAGTTTGAGGAGGAAGTGCTGAGCCCTGGTGACTCTCAGAGAAGGCAGTGGGGAGTGAGTCCAGAGTCGATTTTGTTTTATCTTGTGCTTGTGGAAGGAGAAACCACATTCTAGGACCTTGCTGTGTGCACAGAGGCTGAGTGAGGCCCTGCGCTGTGAAGATACATTAGTTGTGTCCCTACTCTGAACCTGCAATGACCCACCCACATTGATCACAATTCTACCTGAGGACTCACCGACTCTCTCGGCTGTTTATGTACCCAAAATTGAAGGTGACTTTGTGTTTGTGATTGTCATCAGCCTGTGACACATGTTTTATGTAGACACGCAGTTACTCTTGACTGAGTTCAAACACATGGTCTTTGTCTCTTCGATTCAATTTCTCTCCTGTAAACTAATTATTTTGAGATCAGTGTGAAGCCAAAGTTTTCACCCATTTCATGCTTTTAGTTTTTAGTCTACATGTTTTTAATGGCTCAATCATTGTGAATAAAAATATGGCCAGAATCAAAAGACAAAAAAAAAAAAACTGGGGCCAAGCAATAGTACAGCGGATAGGGCGTTTGCCTTGCACACAGCCGATCCAGGTTCAATCCCCGGAAAACCATACGGTTCCTCAAGCACTGCCAGGAGTAATTCCTGAGTGAAGAGCCAGGAATAGCCCCTGAGTATCGCTGGGTGTGAGCCCAAAAGCAAAAATAAATCAATTAAAAAAAACTGAGGAAAATATCTGCTCACCTCATCTGATGTAGGATAAATAAAACATATATCAAGCACTTGTAGATCTTACACCAAAAATAAACCCCATCTAAAATGGGGATTTAAAACAAATACATCCTTAATGTAGACTTTGATGCAGAGAACTGAATAAATAAATTCTTTCTTACACTATTCAGAGAAATGTAAATTAAAATAATTATGAGTTATCACCTCATACCAAGGGAAAAGGGCACAAATCTCAAAGAATCAAAACATTCTGTGTTAGCATAGCTATGTGGAAAATGCAATCATCATACTCTGCTGGTGGGAATAACAATGAAATTGATCTTGCTGGAGAAAACTTGGATACTGCCCAATAGACTAAGAATTGAGCTTCCATTTGACCTAGAAATTCCTTCTTGACATTGACCCCAAAGGCCACAAAACAATAATTTGGAAATATATTTGCAGGTCTATGTTTACTGCATCACAATATTGTATTCACAATAGCCAAATCTGAAACAACCCGAATGTCTGAATAGTTAAACGATGAAATATAGTACATCTACACAATGGAGTACTATGCAGCTACCGGAAAAAGTTAAACCAAGAAATTCACTTATAAATGAATGGACATGGAGAGTATCAGGTTGAGAGCAATGAGTCAGAAGGAGTGGCACAGATATAGAATAATTGCATTCTTCTGTGGGATTTAAACTTTTGCATGAGATTAATATTCTATGCCAGGAAACCCAGGGTCCAGAAGGACTGGTCACTGGTTGGAAGCTTGCTCCAAGTGTGTGGGAGGCAAAGGACAGAGAAGAACCAGTATGACAGTCATAGTTAGATATGGGCAGTTTGGACAAGAACTGAGTGTTGAAAGTAGGAAGAAATATACATGATAACCTTTCAGTGTCTGCATTGCAATCCATAGACACCAGAGAGTGTGAAAGACATAGAGGAGAGAGAGAGAAAAGAGAGAAAGGGAGAGAGAGAGAGAGAGAGAGAGAGAGAGAGAGAGAGAGAGAGAGAACCTGTATAAGATCCAAGGGATCAATAAAGGAGAAGGATGACTCATGTGACGATGGCAACATTCTGCATGTGGTTTGTCTTTGTCAATACTGTGCCCTCCTCTCCGTCTATCTCTCCCTCTCTCTCTCTCCCTCTCTTTATCTCTCCATCTTTCTCTCTTTTTCTCAATGTCTGTCCCTCTCCCTCTGTCTCTCTCCCTCTCTCCCTCTCTCTGTCTCTCTCTGTCTCCCTCTCTCTCCTTGCATTTCTCTAAGTAAATCTCTTCAAAGAATATTCTTGTGCGTCACTGAAAAAGTCAGAGTTTAAGTTATGTGTTCAATAAAACTTCACTATTTTATCATATTAATTCCTATGACCCAGGCCAAGGCGGTTGGTGCAGGCGAGTTGGAAGGATCCACTGGGCTGGATGGGCTGACGGTACATCTGGACTGAGCAGGGCTGGAACCACCACCAGGCAGGGAAACGAGCCTTGGCCAGGCATGGGAAGGGGGGGGGGCGGAGAGGGGCTGGCAACTGGGCCTGGGCCTCCTGCCCATGGGGTCACATTGGCAGGACCCGCAGTGCGGCCACAGCGCTGGCCGTTAGCAGGCCGCGGCCAGGCCATGGGACCATGGGCTGCGTGGGGCACGTGGGGCACCACGTGTCCTGCCTGCGCCCTTCCGCACTCGGCTCACCAGGAGCGCGTGGGGGCCAGGCTTGGTGCTTGTGCAGGACCCGCTGTCCCTGGGGAGTCAGAGCAACCATGACCACCGCAGAGGCGAGGGCAGTGGCCCACTCCAGGCCAGTCTCCCCTCTGCACACAGCCCGAGGGAGCCCCCAGTCTACGGTTGCATGGGGAACCACCTGCGGGGCCTCGCTGCCTGTGCAGCCACCCCGCCATAGCCAGAGGACTCGACCCCGGAATCCGGTGCCCAGGGCCAGAGATCAGCCCGGAGAACGCTCGCCAGCACCCAGCAGATACCGCCTGAGCCTGGTGGGCATCAGCCCTGGGCACTACCTCACTTCTGCCAGTGAGCAAATACCACACTCCCACCAGTGAGGGGGAAGCTGCGGCCATGATGACCCCACCCTAAGATTTCAGGTCGTAAGTGTGGCCTTGCGATGAGTTTCGTTCTTTTGTTGTTGTTGTTGTTGTTTGTTTGTTTGTTTGTTTAAATTTTATTAGTGAAACACCATGAGGTATAGTTGTAGACTTATTTGTGCTTAGGTTTCAGTTATACAATGATAGAGTACCCATCCCTCCACCAGTGCCCATTCTCTACCCCCACCAATCCCAGTATCCCTCCCATCCCCCCATCCCCATCCCACCCTACCTCTGTGGCAGGGCATTCCCCTTTGTTCTCTCTCTCTTTTTGAGTCCTGTGGTTTGAAAAAGAGGCATTGAGTGGCAATTATGTTTGGTCTATAGTCTACTCTCAGCACATATCTCCCATCCTAGGAGGATCCTCCCAACACCCCTTATTTTGTGCTCCCTTCTCTATCTGAGCTGCCTTTTCCCCTAGCATGTGCGGCTGGCCTCCAAGCCATGGAGTAAACCTCCTGGTACTTATCTTGGCTATTCACCCAATATACATCAACAATGAGTTTCATTCTTACTTGGGCTAATAGGTTGACATCGTTTCGCCCCAAGACCTCGGACCATGCACTTTACTGGATAAAACTGCGTGGTTGTTGGGGCGAGAGTTGGCTGGAGAGATAGCACATCAGTAGGGCATTTGCCTTGCACGTGGCCCACTGGCTGACCCTGGTTCGATTCTTCCTTCCCTCTCAGAGAGCCCAGCAAGCTACCTAGAGTATCTCATCCGCATGGCAAAGCCTGGCAAGCTCCCCGTGTCATATTTGATATGCCAAAAACAGTGACAAGTCTCACAATGGGACATTACTGGGCCCGCTCGAGCAAATCGATGAACAATGGGAAGACAGTGCCACAGTGCTATTTATTTATTTACTTATATTTTTCCTATTAATGCAGTTATAAAATAAACTTGTTGGCAGCTGTGTTCAACTTAAGCCTGGGTTTTGAAAAAGTCTTCATAAATTTAACCAGTTTAATATACCTTTGTTTATATTAAAGTCTTTACTTAAATCTTCTTTAATTTTGATAGTTTTTACTATTTTTATTTGAGTGAATTAAGTGATTATTGTATTACTTTTACATAATCTCAGCAAAGAACACTCAGTGTCACCTTTCAATTGTTAGATATATAACTACTTGATTTGCCAATATTTTCCTAGGATGCATCTACCTGAACAATTCCAGAGCACAGAGCCAAAAGTATGCCCTCAGAACTGCCAGGTGTGGCTCAGATCCAAAACAAAATGCCCACAAAAGAAAATGACTCGTGAACAAGTCTTTTGAATTGAAGTCCCAGGATTCAATCCTGTGTTAGAGACACCAAGAGGCTAAAGCCCCTGAGAGCGCAGGCGGTATCTGCAGGGTGGGGACTGGACTGCAGGGAGTGCCAAGTCCCAAAAGGACCGAGTTGCAGGCAAGAAGAGGTGCAGAGATGAAAAGGGTTTCTCTTCAAAAACAGGAATACCATGAAACTGAAGTCAAATCACAAACAGCTTTGTAAGGGTCTATCTCACAGAGATTTAATAATAAAAAAGCATTTAAAAAACCCCAGAAAACTAAATTTTGCTTTGTTGAGAAAACCAAAACAAAAATAAGTATAGGGCACAGAATGTTAAATTGTGCATACTTAACCGTTTTGAGAGGAACATTTATCATACTGATAAGGCAGTAAAACCTGTATGCAAGGGGTGTTTCTGAACTTCTTAATATCCCCAATGGAAACCTCTGGGGCATTAGGATGGTTTTGTAGTCTCATTGTAGTATGCATTGGGGAGTTACAGGATCCCAGAAATAATCGGAGAGCCCTGGTGTGTCGAGACGTGTCCATGACATACATATGTGGGGGGGGACCCTGAGGGGGTGATCCTGAAAGAGCTTGGCCCTCAGGAGGGGAGACTCTGTGTGCACAGAGTCCTGGGACAGGGCAGGGTCTCATCTCCTCAAACAAGGCTCAGAACGTGGACCTCTTCACTCCCCCTGAAGATGGACCCAGTGGCTTCCACCAGCCCCTTCTCAGGTTGAACTAGGCCTTCAGCTATGAATTTTACCTCCTCATGAATATGCAAATTGCATGAGAGACACTACATCAAATACAGATGTGTCTGTAACTGAACAACCTCACACAGCAAAAACAATCACACCTTCAGAAGCTCCTGAGTGTACATTACCCACCATGGACTGGACCTGGAGAATTGTCTTCCTGGTGGCAGTGGCTGCAGGTAAGTGTACCCATGCCCTGGGCTGAGGGAACGGGACCAGTCAAGCGGAGTTCACCCACTCCTGTCTGCATTCCACAGGTGTGAACTCCCAGGTATAGCTGGTGCAGTCGGGGGCTGAGGTGGGAAAACCTGGGACATCAGTAAAGATATCCTGCAAGGCGTCCAGATACACCTTCACCGAATATGTGATGAGCTGGGTGCTGCAGGCCCCGGGACAAGGACTCGAGTGGATGTGATGGATAAATCCTTACTATGATAACACAAACTACGCACTGAAGTTCCAGGGCAGACTTACACTCACTGCAGACAAGTCCAAGAACACAGCCTACATGGAACTGAGCAGGCTGAGCACTGAGGACACGGCTGTGTATTACTGTGCGAGAGAAACAGTGTGACAACCACAACGTGAGTCTGTCAGAAACCTGAGGGTGAGGCAGCTGTGGCGGGTGAGGAGATGACAGGGACACTAATCCTCCTGACTTCCTCCTCAGAGAGTCAGGGTCTGAGACACAGCGTGGGGCTCACAGGGCCAGGCTTCATTTGAGGAAACGGCTTAGGATCTTTCTTTGTCTGCCATAATCAGCCAAGAGGAAATTGGCTTCTCTCTAGTACACCTGGTGTTACTCATATTTTCTTCTAGGATTGTGTAGTGGAGCACCCCAGATGGTACTGGAAGAACGGCAGGGAAGTTTGGGCTGGTGTCATTGCAGGATCCTGAACTACAGGTCTACCCATGGCAGACTCCCAATGTTATACATTTTCTTTGAAATTCTGTCTCTGCAAGAAACACTTTTCTTTGAGAAGAAATCCTGGTGTTGGCCAGACTCCCTTCCTGAGTTTCTCTGGAAACGTGCCCCTTTGTACATCTTCATATCTCTGTATTTCTGACCTGGAATCCTGACACTGGACAAAAGACAGTGGAGGATATGACTCTACATGGAAGGGATAATGGTCACATTTCTATAATCACATGCTGATAAGGAAATGGTTGGGGTCAGTTGTCTGTGAAACCCTTATGTTGGGGGCATCTCAGCCCAGCTCAGAACAGACACACAGTCTGGGATGTGCCCAGGAGGGCTGGCAGTAGCATGGACCAGCAGACAGGATCTAGAGCGAGGCCTCAGTTGCAGCTCCCTCTGCCACAGGACTCATGCACCTGAGCTGAGTTTACGTCAGGTCTGATGTCACCAACTGACAGATAATTTTGGGAAATATATGGTATGGAGTGAGACATTAGTTTTCTGCAGCCATTCAATATGGGAATAAATAATCAAAATGAATCACTTTCTTTCAATTGATATCCAGGACATATCCATGGATGTATATCTATGCACAAATCCATAGACTCGATAAGTGGAAAAGAGCAACTTATACATATATAGACATATATGTATATATTATGTATATACATATACATATATATGTCTCCTATTCATGTCCACTGGGAAGCCTCAGACAGCATGACTCTGTGATTGGCTATCAGTCACGCAGACCACAGTATTACTGGGAATATATGTACTTCGGTAGTTGGATTATGACCTTTATTTCTTATGCAGAATCCAAGACTCATATGTGAACTTTCAATTATATTACCAAATTTATCAAAATTGTCAATTTACAAAAAGTGAGCTTTTGTACTTTTTTTTGTACTCTTCCCAATGACAGGGAAAATGCCCATATTGGATGTGAAAGTATTTTCATTTCCTCCTCTAGGAGAACATCGAACATACGTGATAAGGACAACCCTTCAATTCCTGAAGGCACAATAGCAAAATATTGGGGCAAGTTCCAACTGAGGTCAATTCAGAGCACAGAGGCAGGGGTCCGACCTGAAGGCCAGCCTGCATTGTCAATGTGGAAGAGTGAAAAGCACAGAGACAGAGCAGTCCAGATATCAGACCTCGAGGATTGTTCTCAATGTACCCTTCTTGCCTCTGCACAGAAAAGGCGCCTAGATGGGGCTCCTTGGTGACTGAACTGCTACCTACGTTCTGGAGTGTCAGACTGCTCTCAGTCTCCCACTGTTCTCTCTGTGTAGTGACAAGTCCAAGTGGCACCTGGAATTGCCATGTTCTCAAATGACCAACCACTCTCTGTAAGATAGCATTTCTTTGTCCTTTTTCCCTTGTCGACGGCTGGGTAGTAGAAGTAGTGTCTATAACCCAGCCGTCGACACACTCCAGGACGCTTTCCAGACCCATGCGAATGCAAAGCGACTGTGCGACACATCATAACACACTAAATATCCATCTTCCGGAATTGTCATACCGTATTTGATAGGGTTCAAATATGGTAACACCTACAAGGGTGATTAGAGGTCGCCCCCAAAGCCTCTATCCCTCTCGGAAAGACTGGCAAGCTACCAAGAGTATTCCGCCCGCATGGAAGAGCCTGGCAAGCTATCTGTTGTGTATTCGATATGCCAAAACCAGTAACTACAACTGGTCTCATTCACCTGACCCTGAAGGCTTCACCGACATGGCAGCACTGAGAAGGATGAGAAAGGAGAGGCCGACAAAATCTCAAGTCCGACCTAGGCTGCCACAATGAAGGAAGACAAAAATGATCGTCTGTACTTTCAAGGCAGGTATGCTAGCATCAGATGCATCCATCGAGGACCTGATGGTACAAGCGCGAATGATCAAGTACGACATCATTGGTCTGACTGAGACAAGAAGGCACGAATCTCACCATGCCGTTTTCGACACTGGAGATGAATTGTTCCTTGGAAAATAGGATAAAAGAGGTGTTAGAGGCGTCGGTGTCCTTGTCAACACAAACTTGGCCAAGATCATTAATTCATTCGAATGCCTAACAACCGGAATCGGACGTTTACATTTGAATAGATGTGGCTCACTGCCTGCAGTTTCTATCTTCGTTGTCTACTCACCAACTTCTCATTATGAGGAAAGAGAAATCGAGAAGTTCTACATGGAGCTAGAGAAGTTCTATAAAGAAGACCACACATTCTACAAGATCATTGTGGGTGATTTTAATGCCAAGATAGGACCGAGAAGATCAGCTGAAGAACTTCACATCGGGACCCGTGGCCTTGAATGGAACGAACAGGGTGAGAGACTGTCCGAGTTCATCATGTCGACCAAGACCATTCATGGTAACTCATAGTTCCAGAAGACAGAATCTAAACGATGGAGATGGGAGTCTCCCGGTGGACGATTCCACAGCAAAATAGACCACATCATATTCAATCTACCCATTTGGCCTGACTGATGCCGCTGTTGTCCCAAAATTTCGAATGGGATTGGACCACCATCTCCTTCGTGCAAAATTCTACTTCACAGAGCGGGGAGAAAGGGCTGCAAAGTTCAAAAAGAGAACTCCCAGAATGACCACCAACTGGGAACTCTTTGGTACTATTGCGGCAACATGGGAAGATGCCATTGTTGACAGCATTGACGAGGAATATGATCGACTGGTTCAGCACCTCCATGAATGTGCGAGGAACTCCAAGAGAGAGATAGCCACAAAAAATCGCCTATCTTCAAAAACTCTTGAGCTAATTCACCAGCGTGGTTTGGTGCATGCCTCAGGCAACCGCAAGCTAATGTCTGAGCTCGCAAAGCAGTGCAGAGATGCGATCAAGGAAGACCTCAAAGAGAGAAGAACAGAAGTACTGGTAGATGCGGCAGAAGCCCGGAAAAGTATTCGTAGTGCCCGCCTGTCCTTCGCCATTTACAAGGCCAAGATGACTCCCCTCTGACGTCCTGATGGATCCATCACATCCTCCAGAACGGCAATGGAGAAGATTATCCATGACTTCTACTCAAATCTCTTCGATAGCCATGTCCA
Source organism: Sorex fumeus (assembly GCF_029834395.1). Classification (NCBI taxonomy): domain Eukaryota; kingdom Metazoa; phylum Chordata; class Mammalia; order Eulipotyphla; family Soricidae; genus Sorex; species Sorex fumeus. Next base: position 1,467,267 of record NW_026606227.1, read on the forward strand.
CTTGCCGACATACCAAGTTCCACAGGATGGATATGTCATTCCCAACGTTCTCCCTTCCGAAATCCGACACGCCATTTCGTCGGTAAAGAAACAAACAGCACCTAGCCCAGACAAGGTCAGACCTGAACACCTGAAGAACCTGCTGTAAGTACTCATCAATACACTGGCTCGGCTCTTCACTCACTAACTGTCTGAATGCAAGGATATGTCCCAATGGAAAACCAGCAGGACTGTACTACTGTTCAAGAAGGGAGACATCCATGACATTGGCAAATATTGCCCGATCTGCCTATTGTCTGTCATCTACAAGTTGTTCACTCGAGTCATCCTAAATAGGATTGGCAGAACACTAGATGAAGGAAAACCATTCGAGCAAGCCGGGTTCCGCAAAGGATTCAGCACCATCGACCATATCCACACGATAACCAAGCTCATTCCGGTTTCTCAGGAGTTCAAGATGCCGCTCTGTTTAACGTTCATTGATTTAAAGAAGGCCTTTGATTCTGTTGAGACAGAAGCGGTCATTAAAGCCCTAGCCAATCAGGGCATTCAAGCCCAATACATCAGGATCCTTCGTGAGCTGTATTGCGGATTCCCTACCAGGATCTCACCATTCTATAAAGAAGTGATTGTTGATGTCAAGAGAGGGGTGCGGCAGGGTGATACCATTTCACCGAAACTCTTCAGTGCCACCCTCGAGAACATCATGCGACGACTGGAATGGGAAGGAATGGGAGTGAAAATAGATGGTCGGCAACTACTCCGCCTCCGCTTTGCTGATGACATTGTTTTAATAACACCAAACATCAGCCAAGCGGCACAAATGCTGGCTGACTTTGACCGTGAGTGTGGAAAGGTAGGACTACAGCTGAATCTTACGAAGACAATGTTTATGAGAAACAACCTCGTTCCTGACGCCCCAATCGCTCTCAATGGAACAACCATCTCCGAATGCAACAGCTATGTGTACCTCGGTCGAGAGGTCAACATGACAAATGACCTGGCACCCGAGCTGCGCAGGAGGAAGAGAATGGCTTGGAGCGCCTTCAAGAACGTCGAAGAAATAGCTAAGAGGACGAAGAACCTCCGGCTCTTCGCACATCCCTTTGATTCCACTGTTCTTCCTGCATTAACATATGCCTCAGAGACCTGTGCCCTACGCAAACAAGATGAGAACGCTATTCAGATCTCCCAAAGAAGAATAGAAAGAGCTATGCTTGGAATATCACGTTTCACTCAAATGAGAGAAAGAATCCGGAGTTCTGACATCCGTCGACGATCATGAATTAGGGACGCTGTCTCATTTGCCAAGGTGTCGAAAATCAGATGGGCTGGTCATGTAATGAGATTTAAAGACGACCGCTGGACTAGAGCTGTTACTGACTGGATTCCACGGGATGTCAAAAGACCGCGTGGCCGCCCACCTACCAGATGGTCTGACTTCTTCGTCAAGATCATGAACGATCGGTTTGAGGCCCTTCATGTTCCCAGAGCGAACAGATGCCATTGGGCTACACTAGCACACGACAGGGACAAATGGAGATGTTACTGGCGCCCGCTCGAGCAAATCGACGACTAACGGGAAGTTAAGTCATTAAGTGATTTCCCTTGCCACAAGGTACTTGGGTTTATCGGGCCATAACCATTACAGTGCTCTGGAGTAACTCCCATTCTTTTGTTTATCTGCAACCACTTCTCTATGCTCTCTTCCTCAACCAGTTAATCAGCTTATTCCACTAACCAGTTTCTGTTAATTTGTAAGGTCAGGTCTTTCTAGGACACTGAACTTGTAAGTTAATATTGCCTTTCTCCTCTCCTTATGTCTTTTGAATAATTTACTTTAAAGCAATGTACTTTTGCACAGACACAAGAAGACAATTAATATTATGATTTTGTAACATGGAATTTAATTGGCTTTGAATATTACTTATTCCCGGGTATCTGCTTTCCCAATTTAAGCCTCAGTTATCCTCACTTCCTAGCACCAGGGTCCCAGTGAGGGACTGGATGGAACCAGGGCAAGCGGTAATCTATGTGCTATCCTGGCATCGAAATGAGCCTGGACAAAGTACCACAATTTTTTTGAATTGTTATGTAACTTTATATTTTTAATTTTTATTAGTGAGACACCATGAGGTACAGCTGTAGACTTACAAATTTCTGTGCTTGGGTTTCAGTTATACAATGATCAAGTACCCATCCCTCCACTAGTGCCCATTTTCTATCACCACGGGTCCCAGTATCCCTCCCACCCCCTCATCCCCCCCATGCCACCCTGCCTCTGTGGCAGGGCATTCCCTTTTGTTCTCTCTCTCCTTTGGGGTGTTGTGGTTTGCAAAAGAGGCATTGAGTGGCAATTAGTTTTGGTCTATAGTCTACTTTCAGCATGCTTCCCCCATCCTGGGAGTATCCTCTCAACACCCATTATTTGGTGCTCCCTTCTCTATCTGATCTCCCTTTTCCCCTAGCATGTGTGGCTGGCCTCCAAGCCATGGAGCAAAATTCCTGGTTCTAATCTCTGCCACCCTTGGGAAAGGGGGGAAAGTAACACAATTCTTAACTATAAGTTAAGAGTTTGATTATGGAAAAATGATGTAATGATCCAAAAGTAATGACGAAACTAGGACACTGCTAGAAATAGGAAAGACTAATCTGGCCTGAGCACTGTAGTCTTAGATCAGGATGACCCCAGGAGAGCAATTCTATAAGCTTAATGTATATCTTACTGAGTCCGTACAAATTATTAATATTATGATTGCTAACATGTTTGTTGGACAAGGAGAGGAGAACCATACCCATGGGATTCCTGCTGAAAGAGAATCTGTCCTAGGAGCAGCATCCCCTTAGGGAGAGAACTTTAACCCAATTGAGTGTGATTACACCTATGTGTAAGTCCAGCCCCACATGGTTTTGGGATTTAACTAGACTATAAGAGTGGGCTGGGGATCAGAGCCAGAGCCAGAGCGAGAAGAACCAGGGATTTCAGATTGGGGCCTGGGAGAGAAGGAGACAGAGAGACAGGAGTGAACGGGGATGAGAATGGAATAAAAAGCATCTGATCAATCAACCGGCTTGGCTCTTGCTTCATCCACCATCTGCTCCATGGCCCGGGCCGCCCTGGCTGGGAGAGTGGCCTGGGCCCCCCAGAATCCTGGGCAGCCAGGGGAAGAGCCGTCGGGGCAACCCCCTGGCCGCCCTCGGAGATTTTTTACAACTCTCCTAGCACTACACACTTCCAACTGAATCCAGAAAGTCTGGGGCATTGCTCTGAAGACATTTTACTCATGAATTTTACATACATGAGGAAGACCTGGAAAGAGTCCTAATCCTGTATACTCTCTGTGAGCCTTACCATACCTACTAAGTTGAAAATCACTCAACTTTCTGAAACATAGTAAAAACTAGAGGATATCATGCTGAGTGAACCAGTCTCAAAAAAGGGAGAGATACAGATGATCTGTCTCATAATATGGGGCTTAAAGTATACACAACAAAGTAACAACAAAGACTAATAGCAGCGCAATAGGAGAACTGATCCACACAGTTGAGTTTTGGGGGAAGGGGCTTTAACCCTGATTTCAATCTCTAAATCCTCACAACATCCAATTCCGTGAACTCCAAGATTTAAACCTGTTTCAATATCTCAGGCCCTGCATCAAGTTCCAGGATCTCAGAATGGTTGTCCCAGATGCACACAGACAGGGCACTGGGACAGGAATTGCTCCCTTGTGAGCAGAAGTGTGGGGGAGTCTCCTAGCCTGACCAATATCTAACCATGTTTCTGTGCCCTGGGACAAACAGGAACTTCAGTTCCACTCACTCAGTCCCTGGAAGATACTTTCAGTTTCCTGTTTTGGGGAGGACCAAGGCACACAGGCTCCTGTCTTCAACGTCTAGGCAGTGGACCCTGAGCTCACATTCGAAATGACAGGAAGAAAGGAAATAGTTTGGCTGACACTGGGGACATGTTTCTGCCCTTTCTAGAGTCTCAGGAAAATCCTCTCCTCTCAAAGGTTTTGAGTTAAAATTCCCAGTTACTTGGATCCATGCCCTGTCTTCCCTGATGAGGTTTCATCATGAAGTGAGGAGCTTCTCCGTGGGACTGGGGAAACGTCCCCCTTGCAGAAGCCATTGATCAAATGCCTGGACTCCCGTGTCCCTGCATGTAGTTATCTCGTAACCACAGGGACTCTGAGAACAAGGAGATGGTCCATCTGTCTTGGGAAGTAGGTACTCAAAGGTTTATGAGTGCAGCATGGATGAGACACAGCCGCCCATACAGGCCATAGACCCTTCGTCATATGGCAGTTTATTAGGAGAGCAGTGGTCCATAGAGTCTGAGGGAGGATGCCTGTGTGCACTAAGTATCAGGTGGCAGAGAGAAGCAGGGGATTGTTATGACTGGAAGAAGCTGCTGGAGCACTGGTTTTGATGCTCTGTGGCAGAGGCAAGGTTGAAGTATTGCTGACACCAGATATATCTCTCTCCCAAGTCTGGAGCCTTTGGGCACCAGCAAATCATGGCCAATTCACCTACATCATTCTTAGAAGTGTCTGAGACGATGGGGCTTGGGGAACTCTCTACAGGTCCAATGTCTTCTAGTGGCCAAGGGGCTGTGCCAGGGAGAATTCCACACCTCCAGGCATCCAGTGTGATACTGTCCCCTTAATAGTAAGCCCGAAGTCAGGGTGATCCATTGAGTGTTCTGAGACTATCTAAAGGGTTTCTAAAGCAGGCAAGATTAGAAAACTCTCAGGGCTGTGCTCCAGGCAAGAATAAGTAGAAAATTACCATCACTGTGTCATGTTTTAAGTGTAATTGCTGGTTGTCTGATCACCCTATGGCCACAGCTGTGTGAATATCCCAGTCCTGCTTTTAAGTTATCTAACGCTTCCACATATTAAGGCAAATGATGGTTAATGCTAATGGTTAAAGCTGAAGACCTCCAGGACCAGCCACCACCATGCTGAGACCACTCTCCACACACCTGAAGGTACCATCAGAGGAACAAAGGCAAGCGGGTCCCTGGGCTGAGATCTCCAAGCCTAATAGGATCGGGGCTGAGCATCTTCCACCCAGATCCTCTGAATTCCAGTAGGCGGGGGTCACACCCACCAATTGGCCCCCTTCGCCGTGTAATCCCATCAACGGCCAAGACTCAGAGACTATAAAAACCAGCTCCCGGAACTGTACAGCCGGCCGTGCGACATCTTATTATGACATCTTATTATCTCATTCCTACTTTGGACAAACTGGCAGGCTACCGAATGTAACCTGCCCACACAGGAGATTCTGGTAAACTCCCTGTGGCATACCCAATATGCCAAATACCAGCAACAATGATGGGTCTCATTCTCCTAAAGCGCCTTGAATATAGCACTTTCTTAAAAATCGCAGGGCTAGGATGAAGGAGACGTTACTGGGGCCTGCTCGAGGCAATCGATGAATAACAGGATGGTCGTGATTCGTGATTCGTGTGATGGTTAATGTGTCTGGAGTAAGGTACTTGGTTAGTGGAGCAGATTTTGTGTTCAATAATGGCCAAACTGGGGCAAGAGACATGTTACAGTGGGCAGGGCCTACCAATACATTTGGACCTATGAACCTGGAGATAGATGATTTCTGTCTCCTGCAACACACAAACCCTGTGCCCCAAAAGAGTGATTCTCTGGGCAGAGTCAGGAAAAAAACCTGAGCACCATCAGTTGTGGCCCACCACTTCTGCCCCTCTCACCACCACATATTTTTTAAAAATGAATTAAAAAACTTTCAGGCTGTTTCCTTGGTCAAGACTTTTGAGAATAACTTGCAACCAGTACATGCCACACAGTCTGTCTTACCTTTCGAGATTCACCCTGAAGGAGAGGGGACAAATGCACAATAGTCTTTGGCTCTCTAGTGGTAATTTCAAAGAGCATCTGAATTTTCACACCTTTATTTTGAGTTTGGCACTTCAGTTCTATGAGAATATTCTTGTTTCTTAGATGTTTCCTAACATTATTATGTTATTTTTTTCATAATGCTATCAACTTGTCTTCTTATAAATCTACAGAGTGAGACTGAGTATCCTTATAACAGTAAAGCAGTGAGCAAATACCACATGCACATCCATGCGTGGAGAAACAAGCTCAATATGCTGATACAGTCGATCACTCCTGCTCTGTGGCAATGGGTGACAGTGCCAGTGCTGTAAACAAGATCGCTGTGCAGAGTTTATGGCAATTCTAAAAAAAAATTTGTGAATTGTAACATAAGTGATAGAATTTTTTTAATGTCAATTTATGGTATTAGTGTACAGTTACTGCACACTATGTTTTTCAAGTTCCCATAACCCACAAGCCGAACCTGCGATCTGCACTCTCTTCCCTCCCTCTATCCCCTTATTCGACTCTGATTAGCAGCTGCAGTTTCAGTGCACACTATCACCTCCCTTAGCACCACCCCTGTGCTCCAGACCATCTGTCATCATTCCTGGGTCACTTTAACATCTTTTCTCCTCTCACCCCAAACCTGCACTCTCAGTACTGTATCTCCTTATGAAGCTGCATTAACAATTGATAGTGTTCATTCACTTGATTTGTTTCTTTCATTATTTATTTACATATTTGTGTTTTGGTTTCAGGTCCATACACAACAGTGCTCAAGGCTTCCTCTTGCTCTCTAGGCTGAGAGATCACTCCGAATAGACTCCGGGAACCATTTGTGGTGCTGGGAATCCAACACGTATCAGCCAAGAGCAAGGCAAATGCCCAACCCTCTTCTGCCCTGCTTATTTGTTTCTTTACATAAACATTTGAAATAATCCTCTATTTGTCCTTTTGTCCACAGACTTATTTAGCTCATCATCATGCCCTTCATCCCCATCCAAAGTGTAACGAACAGCATGACTTTATTTTCCATTTGGTTGCATAGAAATCCACTGAGTATAACTATATGACACTCACACTAACATGTGTTGATTTCAGTTTTGGGAGATACATGTCATTCACACAGATGTGAGGTGATACTCGTTGTTTGTGTTTCCCTCTGAGAGAAACGGCAGAGACCAGAGCAGACACAGGATCCTGCCTCAGATTTCCCAGATATCAGGTGCTGTCGGCCATTCTGCCTTACTCCTGATTCCGTTTTAGTTCTTTGTTCCCAACTCATTCATAACTCAGTGTCATTCAGTGGATTACTTTTGTCTCAATAATGGGTTCAACTGTTACAATGTGTTATGAGAATATTGTATAAAGTATTTAAGCTTTTACGTGACAAATGGTTCACGAAACAGAACTATGACTGTAGATATTACATGACAGACATCAAAAATAAGGATAAAATATCACTGTCACTGTCACTGTATTCCCGTTGTTCATCGGTTTGCTTGAGCAAGCCCAGTAACATTGTGAAACTTGTTACTGTGTTTGGCATATCGAATACGTCACGGGTAGCTTGCCAGGCTTTGCCATGAGGGGGAGATGCTTTCGGTAGCTTGCCGGGCTCTCTGAGAGGGGTGGAGGAATCAAATTCGGGTCGGCCATGTCAGATGCTTGCAAGGCAAACGCCCTACCTGCTGTGCTATCACTCCAGCCCAAGGACAAAATATCACAAATTAAATTTGTTCTCATATAATAATTCTATGTCAGAATGTTTTCTGGGTCACAAGTCACCCCCAGAACCTACACTTACTCTTTAGGTTCCAATACACTGTTTTATATATTGGAGGAGGATATGCAAATGAGCCTCTCCCTACTATGATGAAAACGGCCCAGCCCAGCCTCAGCTCCAGGAGAGGAGTAAGTTCAGGGGTACCCAGGGGCTCCATCCTGACTCACACAGAACCAACATGGCTTGTGGGCTCAGCTGGCTTCTCCTGGTGGCTGTGTTAGGAGGTAACTCAAGGGCGACAGAGACATGGAGCACGGGAAAGATTGTAGAGCAAGATCTTCTGTGTGAGGAGAGTTTCCTGACCAGGATGTCTTTGTGTTTGCAGGGGTCCAGTGTGAGGTGCAGCTGGTGGAGTCTGGGGGAGACTTGGTGAAGCCCAGGGGGTCTCTGACACTCTCCTGTGCAGCCTCTGGATTCAATTTTGGAAGCTATTATATGGACTGGGTTCGCCAGTCTCCAGGGAAGGGACTAGAGTGGATTTCATACATTAGTGATAATGGTGGTTATATAAGCTATGCCGACTCTGTCAAGGGCCAATTCACCATCTCCAGAGACAACAGTAAGAACACGCTCTCTCTGCAAATGAACCAACTGAGGGAGGAGGACATGGCCCTGTACTACTGTGCAAGAGACACAGTGAGGGGAAGGCCCTCTGGGCCCAGACACAACCCATCTGCAATAGGAAGCAGGGTGAGCTTCAGGGGTGCAGACCTCCAGGGTGCTCTGAGGACTCTCTCCTGAGGAAATTTGCTAATGAACAGATGAATCATCTTTCTGTGGAGATCAAGACTGGCCTGTCTCTCAGCTCTCAGATGGCCCATGGGTTCCTTATCCTGTGGGTTGTGGCTCTGAGTCCTCCATCCCCACTGTGGGTATGAAGGAGTTTGTCTCACTCTTTGCCTCATGATTGTAGTTTTTACTAATGGTACCATGACTTCCCTGGGGCTTAAGGGGAACATTATTCTCTTGTAGAAATTAAAATTACCCTGTAGAGATTATCATGGTCTCCTGGTAGGAGTCACTTCATCTGTAACACTCTAGCGCTGTCCTCCTGTTGTTCATCGATTTTCTCAAGTGGGCACCAGTAAAGTCTCCATTGTGAGACTTATTGTTACTGTTGTTTAGCATACCGAATACGTCCCGGGGAGTTTGTCAGGCTTTGCTGTGCAGGTGAGATATTCTCGGTAGCTTGCCATGCTCTCCGAGAGGGGCAGAGGAATCAAGTAGTAGTAATAATAATAATAGTAGTAGCAATAATAATAATTAATGATTAATAATAATAATAGCACAGCGGGCAGGGCGTTCGCCTTACAAGCGGCCAACATGGCCGACCCGAGTTCGATTCCTCCGCCCCTCTCGGAGAGCCTGGCAAGCTGCCGAGAGGATCCGATATGCCAGACACAGTAACAACAAAGTCTCCAATGGAGACGTTACTGGGCCCGCTCGAGCAAATCGACGATCAATGGGAGGGCCTTTATCTTATCTTATCTTTATCTAATAATAATAATAAAATGGGTCTAGGATCAGGAAGAGTGTACAGTGGGGAAGGCACTTGCCTTGCATGCAGCTGGCCCAGATTGGATCCCCGTCACCACCTCCAGTCCCCCAGCATCTCCAAGAGTGACCCAAGGTGCCATCGAGATATTATACTGGGTAGGACATTTGCCTTGCATGCGGCTGACCTGGGGTTTAATCCCTGGCTTTCCCTGAACATCACCAGGATTAATTTCTAGGTGCAGAGCCAGGAATAACTCCTGAGCACTCCCAGGCTGGAGCGATAGCAGAGCGGTAGGGCATTTGCCTTGCATGCGGCCAGCCCGCTTGAGCTGGGTTCGATTCCTCCGCCCCTCTCAGAGAGCCCGGAAAGCTCCTGAGAGTATCTCGCCCGCACGGCAAAGCCTGGCAAGCTACCCATGGCATATTCAATATGCCAAATACAGTAACAACAAGTCTCAAAATGGAGACATTATTGGGCCCGCTTGAGCAAATCGATAAACAACAGGAGGACAGTGCTACTCCCAGTTGTGTCCCCCTCCCCCAAAAAACAACAACAACAAAGAGGGTAGAGCCAGGAATCAGTCCTGCACACAGCTGGTTGTAGCCAGAAGAACAAGGGTCACACTGCCAGGGAGACAGCTCAAAGGACCATCGCACAGGCTTCGCACACAGGAAGCCCAGCGCCGGTTTCCAGCACATGCCATGACCTCCCCATCACTGCAGAGAGCGACTCCACATAATCAAGCTGGAAGTAGCCCCTGAGGACCCTGAGTGTGGCTCCCAAACACAAATCAAGCAACTGAACAGAACAAAAACAACGTCCCAAGATTTTTCTTTTTTCGCACTGCATCAGGAGCCCAAATTCCAGAGAAGAAGGTCTGGCCCAGGGCCGGGGAGAGCCGGAACACACACCCACAGACCCCAGAGTCCTGCGCAGGGAGTCTGGGAGGCTTCCAGGGTCTCTGGGAGTGAGGAGAAAGACAGTAATCCCTCAGGACTCTGAGGGAAGTGCCAGACGCATCGTGCACGCACCCGCCAGTTGCCTCCACCCGTTTTCCGGTGCCAACTGCTCCTCCTAGCAAGGCTTGGTCAGCGATTGCTCGAGAACAGCTTCCGCAAACCAAAGAGGCCACAGAGCTCCACAGCAGGAACACAGGCTGGTAGGCCAGGAGGCCCGGGTCCGACCCTGACACACGGCCTGGAGTATCCCCCGAGCAAGCCTGAACTGGCTCTCCGAGAAACAGAAAAGGAGCGCACCCAAACACGGGCTGAGAAAGGGAAAGAGGCTTTATCAGCAGGTGCCCCAGAACCCAAGGGGCAGATGGACCTTCAGGTGAGCAGGCCTGGGTGCCGTGACCCATGGCCCCTCTGAAAATGTGGGGGCCGAGGCAAACTGCAGAGATGATAGGAATTAGAGGGCCATTGAGGCCCAGGTCTGGGTAGAGGAGTGAGGCACCATCCCCCACAGAGGAGCCGCCCAGAGAGTGAGGTCCTCCCGCCTCCTCTCTGCACTGCATCTGGCTTTACTGAAATGCTCAATCTTCATCAACCCCATAGAGAAACAAAACTTGCCCTCCCGGCACTTTCTTTGCTGAGACAGAGCAAAGGCAAGAGGGGAAGGACCACCGCGACCTGTCTGGGGCACAAAGAGGGACTCGAGAATGAATGACTGGGGCTGGAGTGATAGCACAGTGGGGAGGGTGTTTGCTGCAAGGCTCTATCCACTTTCCTTGCTCCACCCCCAGGTCATTTTTTTTTTAAATTTTTGACTCACACCTGGCAATGCTCAGGAGTCACTTCATCAGAAAGAGAAATCCTGGTGTCCACTCAACTGTGTGTTGGATCCTTCCTTTTGCTCTCAGGCACACACTCTGTGCCCACTTACCTCTACCCTCTGCTCTGCACCCAGGTAGCCTCTACCTGCTCACCCCACCCCTGGGAGTCCTGCTCTCAGGGATGGGCTGACCTCTAGTCCCTTGTCCACTCACTAAAAGGGCATTCAAGGTTCCCCATTCCTTCTTCACCCCTAAGCCATTGTAGACCAGAAAACCTGTCCAGTGACACCTGCAGCGCTGACCCCTTCACAGTGAGACAGTGGGCCCAGAACATCGATGCTCTCCCTGAGCCCTCATTCTCCGGCACCCCCAGAAACACCACACCCCAGAGGCTAAGGGTCTTCCTTACACTGAGGCTTCATATTGAGACCATTGCAGATGTTACTCTTAATGAATTCCTCATTGTAGATCAACCTTAGTTTCCTGTCTGCCCTCCCAAGACAGAGTAACCTGGAGATTAGAATCTACATTCCTCCCTCCCCTCACATAGTGACATCACTGGGCAGCTCTCCTGTTCTGGGGAATCTTCCAAAGTCACCTCTTTAAAATCACAAGTGCACCATTAGTTCTTCACTTAGGGAATTCAAAGAATATTAAAGGATCAATGTCAATAATAAAGACTAATGTTGAAGGTAAATTTCCTATTAAAAATTACACTCTCAGTGATGATTGCAACTGGCTAATTTTGAATTAAACTAATGATTACATAATCATTAGGAAAAACTGTATTATTCAAAGATTGATTTTCTGTGTTTTTTAGTTTTGGAGCCACCCCTGGGTGTACTCTGTCTGTCTCTCCTATAGTGCTCAGGGATCAGGCTAGTGGTGCAGAAAAATGAACATGTGCAAAGATGCTCCAATTCAATTGATCCTGCTCAAGTTGCTGTGAAAATCACTATCACTATCACCCTGTTGTTCACCGATTCGCTCGAGCGGGCCCAGTAACATCTCCATTCATCCTTGTCATGTGCTAGTGTGGCCTGATGACATATTGGGGACTCCTTCGGGATCAGGGGAATGAGGACCAGTTATTGTTACTGTTTTTGACATATCGAGTATGCCACGACTAGCTTGTCAGGCTCTGGCGTGTCAGATTTTGGTAGGGAGAACATTGGGAATGACATATCCATCCTGTGGAATTTGGTATGTCGGCAGATGGATATGGCTGTCCAAGTGATTTGAGTAGAAGTCATGGATAATCTTCTCTATTGCCCTCCTGGAATATGTGATAGATCCAGCAGGACGTCGGAGGGCAGTCATCTTGGTCTTGTAGTTGGCGAAGAACAGGCGGGCATTACGAATACTTTTCCCGGCTTCTGCCGCATCTACCAGCACCGTTGATCTTCTCTCTTCGAGGTCTTCCTTGATTGCTTCTCTGCACGGCTTTGCAAGCTCAGACATTTGCTTGCGGTTGCCTGAGGTATGCGCCAAACCACCTTGGCAAATAAGATCAAGAGTTTTTGAAGACAGGCGTTATTTTTTGTGTGTGGCAATCTCTCTCGGCGTACCTCACACAATCATGGAGGTGCTGAACCAGTCAATCGTATTCCTCATCAATGTTGTCAATGACAACATCTTCCCATGTTGCAGCAATACTGCCAAGGAGCTCCCAATTGCTGGTCGTTCTGGGAGTTCTCTTCCTAAACTTTGCAGCCCTTTCTCCCTGATCTGTGAAGTAGAATTTTACACATGAGATGGTGGTTCTGTGTGTAAACTCACACAAAATAGGGGGCACGGCACCTACAGCGGCGGTGGCTCTATCTCTCCCGCTACCCGCGTTCGGTAGTCTCACCCTTCTCCCACCCCGGAGAGGTCGATGGCGATGGTCAGGCAGAGGAAGGAACGAGGGCCAGGCTGGTAGGTATTAGTCGTAGTTTATTCTGATTCTCTCCTCATCTGTCTCTGCTCCTGTCTCTCTCTGTCTCTCCTCGTCTCTCCTTTTGTCTCTGCCCCCTTGCCCAATCTACCGTCTCCTTATGTCTCTCTCCAAGAGGAATTGGGGAAAAGAATTACATAGGTGTGGGCTGGAGCGATAGCACAGCGGGTAGGGCGTCTGCCTTGCATGCAGCCAACATGGCCAACCCAAGTTCGATTCCTCCGCCCCTCTCGGAGAGGCCGGCAAGCTACCGAGAGTATTCAATATGCCAGACACAGTAACAACAAAGTCTCCAATGGAGACGTTACTGGGCCCGCTCGAGGTGTGGTCACAATCAATAGTGGTAGAGATCAACAGGGGTAGAAATCTTAGCCTCAGGGAAGACCACTCCTAGGACAGATCCTTCCTCAGCAGGAGGACCCACCCTAGAGCATAATCCCATGGGCGTCCCTCTCCTCTCCTTGTCCGACAAGCATATAAGAATATAATATAAATTATTTTGTATGGATACAGTAAGAAATATCTTCAACTTATAGAATTGCTCTCCTAGGGCCATCTCAATCTCAGACTACAGTGCTCAGGCCAGATAGTCTTTCCCACCCCTAGCAGGATCCTAGTCTTGTCGTTACCTTTGGATCATGACAGCATTTGTCTATGATCAAACTCTTAACTTATAGTTAAGAATCGTGGCACTTTGGCCTGGCCCATTTCGCTGCCAGGGTAGCTCACCGCTTGCCCTGGGTCCATTCAGTCCCTTGTCGAGACTCTGCTTTTGGGGTGCTAGGAACTAAGGGCAACTGAGGCTTAAGTTGAGAAAGCAGATGCCCGGGAGTGAAGGCCAATCAAATCCTAAGTTACAAAGCATAATGTTAACGGTCTTCCTGTATCTATACAAAAAGGATATTACTTTAAGGTAAAATGTTCATAAGTCATAAGGAGAGGAGAAAGATAATATTTCACTCATATATATAAAATCATATATTTCTGGGAAACTGATCTTACAAATTAACAGTCTGATTAAGGGGAAAGCTGTTTAACTGGGTGGTAAGGAGAGCATAGGGAAGACTGTTTACATGTTTACATGTAAACACAATGAAAGTGGAAGTGCCTCTGGAGCACTGTGGTGGGTGTAACCAGATTGATGGGTGTAACCAGATTAATGGGTGTAACCAGATAAAACCTAAGCTTCTTGAAGGACAGAGCAATGTTACCCAACAGTTCCGATCCCATTTGGAATTTTGGGACAAGAGCGACATTGGTCAGTCAAAACTGTCGATTGAATATGATGTGATCAATTTCATTGTGGAACCGTCCACCGGGAGACTCTCATGTTCAAAGTTTAGATTCTGCCTTCTGGAACTGTGTGTTACTATGGATGGTCTTGGTCTACATGATGAACTCAGACAGTCTCTCACCCTGTTCATTCCATTCTAGGTCATGGGTCCCAATGTGGAGTTCTTCTGCTGATCTTCTTGGTCCTCTCTTGGCATTAAAATCACTGACAATGATCTTGTAGAAGGTGTGGTCTTCTTTATAGAACTTCTTCAGCTCCTTGTAGAACTTCTCAATTTCTTCTTCATCATAATTGGATGTTGATGCTTAGTTTCTTGGGTGCTCATGGAATTACGGGTTATAAGTATGTGACACAGCCTGTGTCCAGGTTCCATGCATTTGGGAGGTGTGTAGAGAGCAATCTGCTCCTCAGGGCCAGCATGCTTGTGCCCTTGTAAAATGTGTTAGTCTGAGCACTAAGTCCAGGTTCTAGGTATAATAGTTTGGGGTTGAGGGCTCACCAGGACTCTTTCCAGGCACCTGATGGGACTGAGATTATGTAGTGATGACCCCAATAACAGGGTCCTGAGGTTCATGGTTATCTTCTGGTGCTGAGTTACATACACGACAGAGGGGATGAGGTGCTCCTAGCCACGCTAACCACACCAGGAAGGTCACTAGGCGAGGCATATTTCTTGTCCTTAAGTAGGCTCAGCACCAGTGAGAAAGAACAAATCCACCCTCATAACTCCCTTGAATATTTTAGAGTGTAGCTGCTCAAGGAAAATGTATTTTTATCCAAGGTACATGAATATATAAATGTGCAAAAAAACTCAGCAACTCAGCTCATAATTCCATGGAGCACCTGAGCGCTGAGTTTTAAAAAAATGTGAAATTTGATTGACATGGATTAGAACAGGCCAAGTCATAATTCACAGGGACAATTCCACTGCCTGTAAGGCCCCAGGTTTTCCATATGCAGTGGTAGAACAGGAGCCACCACAGGGACACCGAGGGGCAGGGACTTGTCTAAGGGGTAGAGGCCCTGGGGGGTTGGGTTTGGTCATCAGGAACTCAAGACAAGGGGGATTCTCCTCCCCACCTGCCGTATCGCCCTGAGCAACTCTTGTTTCCTGAGAGCACCTCAGCACATTACCCGTCCTGGAGGAAAAGTTCCGGCTCTGACAGGGTCCCAGGGACAAACCTGAGTGCTCTGAGCCACACTCAGCACCTCCTCCCAGGGACCCCACAAAACATCCTCCCCCGGGTCTCCTCCTTTCTCTACAGAGGATCCCCTATGCAAATCTGCACTCAGGACCAAGGATTAAAACCTCGTTCACAATCACCCCAACATGGACTCCCTCTCTCCCTATACGGTGTCTGAGATCATGGACCTCTTGGGTAGGAATGTGCATCAGCACTGGTTCCTCCTATTTTTGGTGGTAGCTCCCGGATATGAGTGTTTCCTGGAAAGAGGCTCCAAGGTGGGCAGGGCATGGGGCTTCTGACCCCTGACTCACTGTGGGTCTCTGTCCCCAGTTGTCCGTCCCAGGTAGAGCTGCAGGAGTCAGGACTAAGCCTGTTGATGCCCTGGCAAACGCTGTCCCTCACCTGCTCAGTCTTCGGATTCTCTCTAGCCAGCTATGATGTACAATAGGCTGGCCAGACCCCTGGAAAGGGACTGAATTGGATTGGTGATATATGGAGTGATGGAAGTACATACTATAAACCGAGTCTTCAGTCTCAAGTCAGCATCTCCAGGGACACCTACAAGAACCAAGTTTATCTAAAATTGAGTAACTCAGTATCTGAGGACACAGCTGTGTATTATTGTGCAAAATACACACAGCGAGGGCAAGTCCCTGTGAGCCCAGACACAAACATGCTGAGGAAGACAGGAGAGTTTCAGGGGTGTTTGTGACCACCAGGGGGTGCTGTGATCCAAGGATTCCAGGGCTGTGCTCCAGAGGCAAGGGGAGTGAAGGGAGAGAGACTGGGGGTGGGGGGGCTCTTTACTCCTTAATTGAAATATATGAATAAAATTAAATATCTCACCTATATATATTAATGCATTTTAATAATTGATTTCTCTCCTATTACAAATTTGCTTATTTCTCGTCCTTTCTCAGAGTCCATTAGAGAATGTTATGTCCTGCTAGGTCAGGTGTGGTTGATTTTTCTTTAATCAAGATCATTATTTTTCACAGAATGGAGAGATTTCTCTCCTTCCCTTCTTACTGTCACTGAGGGAACACGAAGACAATAGCCTGAGTGTTGATGCTAGTGGGTCACAAACTCCCTGCGCTTCTCCCAGCAACAAATCCCCAAGACTCCCACACTCTGCTGCGGCCCCTGTGCTCGGCCTCTCCAACCCAGGGATCTGAGCCCCTGCCTGACTCCTCTTGGGAACCCCAGAGTGTGGTTAGGATGCAGGGGGCGTTATCATTGTATCCTGTACATCGTGACGCTTTGTTCTCTGTGTACCACAGGTGCATAAGATTGTCTGACTTTATTCTTCTCCTCCTGACTAACTTCACTTAATTTGATATCCTCTAGTTCCATCCATGATGCAGAAAACGCTGCTATTTTGTCTTTGCTTATAACTGCACAGTATCCCATTGTGCATATACACCACAACTCCTTATCCATAAAGTTGTCATTAAGCATTAGGATTTTTTCCATGCCTTGGCAACTATTCTAAAAGCTACAATAAACATATGTCTACATGTATTTTCTCAAATGACTGTTTTCAAGCTAGGGTGAAGTTACCAAAAATAGAATCAGTTGTAACTTGGAGATTCTATTTTCACTTGTTAGATAAATCTTATAGTGTTTTCCTATGTTCACACAAACATAGAAATGGTGTTTTGTTTGGCAACCTCCCAAAACTGTTTGTTTTCAGTATTTTTGATATAAGCTATTCTCACTGGGAAGAGATGGTTTCATTGTCCTTTGTATTAACATTTCCTTTATAGTGTTGATAAATACCTTTTCATATGTCTACAGCCCACAGAAATGTTGCTTTAGTAAATAATCTACTTATTTCCATACAGTTTTATCGTCTGTTATTTGTTCTGATGGGTTGGAGTGATGCATAGAGGGTAGGGTGTTTGCCTCGCACATGGCCAACCCGGGTTCAATTCCTCCGCCCCTCTCAGAGAGCCCGGCATGTTACCAAGAGTTTCTCGCCCACATGGCAAAGCCTGGCAAGCTACCCGTGATGAATTTGCTGCCAAAAAGAGTAACAACAAGTCTCACAATTTGTTGGGAGACGTTACTGGTGCTCCTCGAGCAAATCGATGAACAACAGGAGGACAGTGCTACAGTGCTACAGTGCTATTTGTTCTGATATTGAGCTTGCTGAGTGCTATGAATATCTGATGTTTGGTGGGTACACATTTTCTTCCAGTCAGTTGGTTACTTCAATTTTAATATCATTTACGTTCTCATTAAAATCTTGTAACTGATTTAGTTCCATTTATTTATTTCAGTTTCTCTTCTCTTTGCCAATGGAATGAAACTATAGATGAGCCCTTTAAGACTAGTGTCATGGAGAGATTGGCTGAGGTTTTCCTCTGTGTATTTTAAGGATTCTGCTGTCAAAACTGGACCATAAGTCCACTTTTAATGAAATTCTGCATCTTCTGTGAGATATGGATACAGTCTATCTTCTATTGTTGTCTTTGTGTGTGGTGTTGTTTTCCCATTACACCATTTGTTGTAGTGTGTAGGATAACATTGGTTTGTCCTTTCTGTCTTGCCTCAGAGTGCATAGGTTTATTGGGTTGCTCCCATCACAGTTCTCCCATTCCCCTGCTTTTTTTTGTAACTTCTTTCTTTGTGCTCTGTTGACTTGTAAATATTGTTTTTCTCATCTTAAGTCCTTTGCATAGAAAATTCAGAGCAATGTCCTTTTTGTATGGACACAAGAAGACAGTTTATGCTATGCCTTAATAACTTGGGAGTTAACTGACCCTGAATCACTTTTACTTCCTGGAGATCTGTTCTCTCTACTTAAGCCTCAGTTACCCTTACTTCTTAGCACCACAAAATCAGGGTCCCAACGAGGGACTGGATGGGCCCAGGGCAAGATGTGAGCTATGTGCTACCCTGGCACGAAATGGGCCTGGCCAAAGTGTCATAGTACTTTAATATAACTTAAGAGCATAGTCATGGACAAATTCTGTCATGATCCAAAAAGTAATATCTATATTTTGACCCTGCTAGGGTTAGTAAAGATTAATCTGGCCTGAGCACTGTAATATGAGTCCGTGGCAAAATGTTCCTGGGAGAGCCACACTACAAGCTCATTTTATCTCTTACTGTGACCATACAAAATAACTAATATTAAGAAGTAGGATTATGATGTTAATTAAGGTGTTAATTAAGTTACTGGACTAAGGAGAAGAGGAACACCCCTAAATGGTGTTTCAGCCCTTGAGCTTGATGGATGGTCAGGAAGGGTTTCCTTATGTTGCTCTTGCTACTGAAAGAGTGTGGTGGCTACCCCCATTGCTGGGAAACTGGAGAAGTGAGAGAGTTGGAGAGACAGAGAGCAGGACAGCAAGATGGAGGGCAGAGAGACTAGCAAGGGAGACAGAGGGAGAAGAATGTAGAAGAATAAAGGATCAGGCTCCTGGAGAAAGAGAGACCAGGCTGCTAGATGGAGAGTGGAGAGAAGAGTGGAAGAAACAGGAATGAGGGCCAGTGTGAGACTAGAATGGGGGGCTCAGAGAGAGTGGAACAGGCGCGTTGGGAGAATGGAATAAACGACATCTGATCAATCAACCGGGTTGGCCCGCATTTCCTCCTCCATCAACCCAGGACATGGACCGCCAGGGGAGGGGGAGAGACCCAAGCTGCTTCCAACTTGGCCAGTGAAGAGGAGAGCCCCTGGATCTTCCCTAGCCACCCGGAGATTATACAGGAGAGATTTTCCTTGCTCCACTCCAGGAGATGGAATCCTTTCCCAAAGATTCACCATAAAAGATGCAAGGATTTGTTCTGGGCTCTGAATTCTATACAATTGGACTGAGAATTTATATTCCTGAGACTCATGGAATAATTTCTATAAGTTCATAATATTCTTTAAAGCCTGTCTCCCCAGGGATGTCACAAGCCTCAGTGATAGCCCATCAGCACCAGAACCTACTGTTATTCCTGACAACCAACCTCTAGTACTCCCAGTTCCACTGCGAAAACACAACACACTATTGGGCTGCCAGAAGTCACTAGAGTCACAGCCCTAACTAAATAGATTGTTTATTTGGGAGGAACTTCACCCAATCCATGCCCAGACCACCAGGCATTTACATGCTCTGCTTCCACAGAGCACCAGGAACTTAATCACTTAATCACTTAACTTCCCGTTAGTCCTCGATTTGCTCGAGCAGGCGCCAGTAAAGTCTCCATTTGTCCCTGTCGCATGCTAGTGTAGCCCATTGGCATCTGTTCGCTCTGGGAAGGTGAAGAGCCTCAAACAGATCGTTCATGATCTTGACGAAGAAGTCTGACCATCTGGTAGTTGGGCAGCCACGCGGTCTTTTGACATCCCGTGGAATCCAGTCAGTAACAGCTCTAGTCCAGCGGTCATCTTTAAATCTCGTTACTTGACAAGCCCATCTGATTTTTGACACCTAGGCAAATGAGACAGCGTCCTTGATTCTTGATCGTCGATGGATGTCGAAACTCCGGATTCTTTCTCTCATTTGAGTGAAACATGATATTCCAAGCATAGATCTTTCTATACTTCTTTGGGAGACCTGAATAGCGTTCGCATCCTGTTTGCGTAGGGCCCATGTCTCTGAGGCATATGTTAATGCAGGAAGAACAGTAGAATCAAAGAGATGTGCCCAGAGCTGGAGGTTCTTCATCCTCTTAGCTATTTCATCGACGTTCTTGAAGGCGTTCCAAGCCGCTCAGCTCTTCCTCCTGCGCCGCTCGGGTGCCAGGTCATTTGTCATGTTGACCTCTCGACCTACGTACACATAGCTGTTGCATTCGGAGATGGTCGTTCCATTGAGAGCGAATGGGGCGTCAGGAACAAGGCTGTTTCTCATAAACATTTTCTTCGTTAGATTCAGCTGTAGTCCTACCTTTCCACACTCACAGTCAAAGTCGCCCAGCATTTGTGCCGCTTAGCTGATGTTTGGTGTTATTAAAACAATGTCATCAGCAAAGCGGAGGTGGTGTAGTTGCCGACCATCTATCTTCACTTCCATTCCTTCCCATTCCAGTTGTCGCATGATGTTCTTGAGGGTGGCACTGAAGAGTTTCGGTGAAATGGTATCACCCTGCCGCACCCCTCTCTTGACATCAACAATCACTTCTTTATAGAATGGTGAGATCCTGGTAGTGAATCCGCAATACAGCTCATGGAAGATCTTGATGTATTGGGCTTGAATGCCCTGATTGGCTAGGGCTTCAATGACCGCTTCCGTCTCAACAGAATCAAAGGCCTTCTTTAAATCAATGAATGTTAAACAGATCGGCATCTTGAACTCCCGAGAAACCTCAATGATCTTGGTTATCGTGTGGATATGGTCGATGGTGCTGAATCTTTTGCGGAACCCGGCTTGCTCGCATGGTTGTCCTTCATCTAGTGTTCTGCCAATTCTATTTAGGATGACTCGAGTGAACAACTTGTAGATGACATACAATAGGCAGATCGGGCGATAGTTGCCAATATCATGGATGTCTTCCTTCTTGAACAATAGTACGGTCCTGCTGATTTTCCACTGGGACGTATCCTTGCATTCAGACAGGTAGTGAGTGAAGAGCCGAGCCAGTGTATTGATGAGTACTGATGGCAGGTTCTTCAGGTGTTCAG
Organism: Sorex fumeus; assembly: GCF_029834395.1. Lineage (NCBI taxonomy): Eukaryota > Metazoa > Chordata > Mammalia > Eulipotyphla > Soricidae > Sorex > Sorex fumeus. The sequence goes on from NW_026606227.1 coordinate 1,488,226, forward strand.
GTCTGACCTTGTCTGGGCTAGGTGCTGTTTGTTTCTTTACCGACGAAATGGCATGTCGGATTTCGGGAGGGAGAACTTTGGGAACGACATATCCATCTTGTGGAATTTGGTATGTCGGCAAGTGGACATGGCTATCGAAGAGATTTGAGTAGAAGTCATGAATAATCTTCTCCATTGCCATTCTGGAGGATGTGATGGATACATCAGGACGTCGGAGGGCAGTCATCTTGGTCTTGTAGTTGGCGAAGGACAGGCGGGCATTACGAATAGTTTTCCCAGCTTCTGCCGCATCTACCAGTACTTCTGCTCTTATCTCTTTGAGGTCTTCCTTGATCGCATCTCTGCACTGCTTTGCGAGCTCAGACATTAGCTTGCGGTTGCCTGAGGCATGCGCCAAACCACGCTGGCAAATTAGCTCAAGAGTTTTCGAAGACAGGTGTTTTTTTGTGGCTATCTCTCTCTTGGCGTTTCTCGCACATTCATGGAGATGCTGAACCAGTCGATCGTATTCCTCGTCAATGTTGTTAACAATGGCATCTTCCCATGTTGCCGCAATAATGCCAAAGAGTTCCCAGTTGGTGGTCTTTCTGGGAGTTCTCTTTTTGAACTTTGCAGCCCTTTCTCCCCGCTCTGTGAAGTAGAATTTTGCACGAAGGAGACGGTGGTCCAATCCCATTCGAAATTTTGGGACAACAGCGACATCGGTCAGGCAAAACCGTCAATTGAATATGATGTGGTCTATTTCGTTATGGAATCGTCCACCGGGAGACTCCCATGTCCAACTTTTAGATTCTGCCTTCTGGAACTGTGAGTTACCATGGATGGTCCTGGTCGACATGATGAACTCAGACAGTCTCTCACCCTGTTCATTCCATTCTAGGCCATGGGTCTCGATGTGAAGTTCTTCAGCTGATCTTCTCGGCCCTATCTTGGCATTAAAATCACCCACAATGATCTTATAGAAGGTGTGGTCTTCTTTATAGAACTTGTCCAACTCCATGTAGAACTTCTCGATTTCTCTTTCATAATAATGAGATGTTGGTGCATAGACAATGAAGGTAGAAACTGCAGGCAGTGAGCCACATCTATTCAAATGTAAACATCCGTTTTAGGTTGTTAGGCATTCGAATGAATCAATGCTCATGGCCAAGTTTGTGTTGACAAGGACACCCACGCCTCCGCCACCTCTTTTATCGCATGTTCCGAGGAACAATTCTTCTCCAGTGTCGAAAATGGCATGGTGAGATTCGTGTCTTCTTGTCTCGGTCAGACCAATGATGTCGTACTTGATCATTCGCGCTTTTACCATCAGGTCCTCGATGGATGCATCTGATGCTAGTCTACGTGCATTGAAAGTACAGACGATCATTTTTGTCTTCCTTCGTTGTGGCAGCCTAGTTCGGCCTTGAGATTTTGTCGTCCTCTCCTTTCTCATCCTTCTCAGTGCTGCCATGTTGGTGCTGCCATGTCGTTGAAGCCTTCAGGGTCAGGTGAATGAGACCAGTTGTAGTTACTGGTTTTGGCATATTGAATACAGAAGGGATAGCTTACCAGGCTCTTCCGTGCGGGTGGAATACTCTCAGTAGCTTGCCAGTCTTTCCGAGAGGGATAGAGGCTTTTGGGGCGACCTCTAATCACCCTTGTAGGTGTTACCATATTTGAACCCTATCAAATACGGTACGACAATTCCGGAAGATGGGTATTTAGTGTCTTATGATGTGTCGCGCAGACGTTTTGCGGCCGCACGGGTCTGGGAAGCGTCCTGGAGTGTGGTGATGGCTGGGTAGTGGAGGTAGTGTCGATGAATGCCAGGAATATTGAAACTATAATTCTATTATTTAATGGACGTGGACTGAATCCAGGTAAGAACATCAGAACAACTGATGCTCTGTGGGTGTGCGGAGAGAAACAATCCACTCAGTGCTCTCTGACCTGAAGAAAACACTGACAAGGAGACTTAGGAGTCTCATGAAAGGAAGAAAACAATGTTCATTGCCCTTCTAACAGATTTGAAGGAGAGAAATAATAGACTCCATGGCTGAATGAGGAAATAAAATGAACTGAACATTGCGGTTGTGTGTTGTGTGTGCATTATGGCTACTGTATTTGGTACTATGTGAACACGACTATGATCACCTCCACTAGTTAATGATTTTGGGTTCCAGGAAACAAAGAACGTAACCGAGGTCATCTTAGTCTGAGGAGGAAGTGCTGAGCCCCAGTAACTCTCTGAGAAGGCAGTGGGGAGTGAGTCCAGAGTCGATTTTGTTTCACCTTGTATTTGTGGAAGGAGGAACCACATCCTAGGACCTTGCTGTGTGCACAGAGGCTGAGTGAGTCCCTTTGCTCTAAAGACATGTGAGTTGTGTCCTGACTCTGAACCTGCAATGACCCATCCACATTGGTCACAATTCCACCTGGGGGGTCACTGACTCACTAGTCTCTTTCTGCACCCAACATTGAAGGTGATTTGGTTTTGTGATTGTGATCAGCCCATGACAAACGTTTTGTGTTTCACCTGAGTACAAACACATGGTCACTGTCTTCTTCTTTCAATTTCCCTCACATAAACTATTTTGGATCAATGTGGCGCCAAAGTTTTCACTCATTTCATGCTTTGAGTTGTCAGCTACGTTTTTAATATGGCCCAATTATAATAAATGAAATGATGACCATAATCAAAAGACAACACCCAAACTGGGGAAAAATATCTGCTCACAACTCATCTTATGTAGAATTAATTAAACTCACTACTTATCTTATCTTATAAGGGCTGGAGCGATAGCACAGCGGGTAGGGTGTTTGCCTTGCATGCAGCCAACATGGCCGACCCGAGTTCGATTCCTCCGCCCCTCTCGGAGAGCACGGCAAGCTACCGAGAGTATTCGATATGCCAGACACAGTAACAACAAAGTCTCCAATGGAGACGTTACTGGGCCCGCTCGAGCAAATCGATGATCAACGGGAGGGCCTTTACTTTACTTACTTTACTTATCTTATGTCACGATCACAATCACGATCATCCTGTTGTTCCTCGATTGCCTCGAGCAGGCCCCAGTAACGTCTCCTTCGTCCTAGCCCTGAGATTTTAAAAAGTGCCATATTCAAGGATCTTTCAGGGTTAGGAGAATGAGACCCATCATTGTTAATGGGTTTTGGCATATAGGGTATGCCACAGGGAGTTTGCCAGACTCTGTCATGTGGGCAGGTTACATTCGAAGCCTGCCAAGTTGTCCAAAGCAAGAATGAGATAATAAGATGTCGTGGGCACACGCTTCTGGGAGCTGGGTTTTATAGTCTCCGGGTCTTGGCCATTGATGGGATTACATGGCTCCAGGGGGCCAGTTGGTCGGTATGACCACTGCCTACTGTAGTATGGAGAATCTGGTGGAGGGTGCTCATCCCCGATCCAAACAGGCTTGGAGATCTCAGCCCCGTGACGTGCATGCCTTTGTTCCTCTGCCGGTACCTTCATGTTGTGGAGAGTGGTCTCAGCATGGTTGTGGCTGGTTCTGGAGGTCTTTGGCTGCCGGAGCTCTGCTCGTGGAGGGGAGGGAGACCCAACCCGCCCTCCTCCAAGGGTCTCCACCGAGGACAGCCAGGCGCAGGGGCAGGAGACTCTGCGCTGTTCTCTTCCTGGAGCTGGGTTTTATAGTCCCTGTGCAAGATCCAGAGACTTATCTTATGTAGGATTAATAAAACTTATATAAAGGACTTGAAAAATCTAAGAGAAAAATAAACCCTATCTAAAAATGAGGTTTTAAATGGATATGTCCTTAAATTAGAATTTGAGGCAGAGAGTGGTATGAACAAATTGTCTACATCACTTATCAGAAAAATGCAAATTAAAACACTATTGAGATATCACCTCACACCAGAGAGAAAGGCACACATCACAAAGAACCAAAACATTCTGTGTTGGCATAGATGTGGGGGAAATCCAATCCTCATTCTCTGCTGGTAAAAATTTCAACGGGATCAAACTCTTTGGAAAAATTTGGATACTGCACAGTATGCTAAAAATTTAGCTTCTATGCGACCCAGAAATTCCACTCTTGTCATTGACCCAAAGAACCCAAAACACTAATTGGAAATATATTTCCAAATTGTCTAAATGGACATGTCTATGTTTATTGCATCACAAGATTATATTTACAATAGCTTATTCTGAAACAACCCAAATATCTGAGAACAGATGACTGGATGAAATACAATACATCTACACAATGAAATGCTATACAGTCACCAGAAAAAATGAAATCATGAAATTTGCTCATAAAAGGAGGGAAGTGGAGGACTGGAGCAAGAGCACAGCGGGTAGGACGATTTCCTTGCATGCAGCCAACCCGGGTTCGATTCCCAGCATCCCATAATGGTCTCCCGAGTACCACCAGGTGTAATTCCTGAGTGCATGAGGCAGGGGTAACCCCTGTGCATTTCCAGGGGTGACCCAAAAAAAGGAGGGAAATAGAGAGTATCAGGCTGAGTGAAATGAGTCCGAAGGAAAGGGACAGATATAGAATAAATGCACTCTTCTGTGGGATATAAACATTGGTACGAGGTTAATATTCAGTGTCAGTTAACAGGGGACAGTGGGACGGATCAATGGTTGAAAGCTTGCTACAAGTGTGTGGTTTGTGGAGGACTAGAGAAGGATCAATTTGACAGGAATAGTTAGATCTGATCACTGGATAAGAACTAAATGTAGACAGGTGGAAAAGGGATATACACAATAACATTTCAGTGTCTGTATTGAAATCAATACACCTGAGAGGGAGACAGACAGAGAGACAGAGAGAGACACAGAACCCATACAGGCTCCTAGGGATCAATAAAGGAGAAGGATGTTTCACGTGATGATGACCAGATTCTGTAGTTGGGCTGTCTTTGTCCTTCCTGTCATAATCCTGTGCCTCCCCTCAACTCTCTCTCTCCTTGCATATTTCTAAGTAAATTTCTTTAGATAATCCTAATTTACTGCTCTGTCCATCTCCCCTTTCTTACTATTCACAGAGAAACTGAAAGTAGTGAGTCTATGAGTTACACTTGGTCAGGTTTTCCCTCCTGCTGGGTGGAAAGATGTTTTCCAGACTTCTAACATGTCTGACCAGAAATTAGAACTCAAGGATTTTTCCCATTTGGAGAAGCCCATGTGCTCTCTTGAACACGGATCTCTCTTTCTCTAAGAGAATTTGCATTTCTCTAAGAAAATTTCTTTAAATAATGCTATTCTGCATCACTTAAAAAGTTAGAGTTCAATCCATATGTTCCATAAAACTTCATTAATTTGATCAAATTCATTACTTTTTTTACTTATAGTTGCCCTACTAATACAGTTATAGAATAAACTTGTTAGCAGCTGTGGTAGACTCACATCTGATTTTTGAAAAACTATTAATGTAACAAATTTAATATATTTTTGTTTCTATTAAATTCTTTTGGCCAGAGCGATAGCATAGCGGGTAGGGTGTTGGCCTTGCACACGGCCGACCTGGGCTCATTTCCTCTGCCCCTCTTGGAGGGCCTGGCAAGCTACCAAGAGTATTCTACCCACACAGAAAAGCCTGGAAAGCTCCCAGTGACATATTTGATATGCCAAACACAGTAACAACAAGTCTTACAATGGAGACGTTACTAGGCCACCTGGAGAAAATCGATGAACAACGGGAGGACAATGCTATTAAAGTCTTTACTTAAAGACTTAAATCCTCTTTTAGTTTGATGGTTTTTACTATTTTTATTTCAGTGAATTAATTATTTATTTTATTACTTCCAGATACTCTCAGCTAAGAATGTTCAGAGTCACCTTTTAACTTTTATATATACAACTACTTGATTTGTCAATATTTTCCTGGGATGCATCTACCTGAGCAATTCTTGAAAACAGAGCCAGGAACAAGACCTCAGAATTGCTTGGTGTGGCTCAGAACCAAATCAAAAAGCCCATAAAATAATATGACTCCTGAACAAGGCTTCTGAAGAGAAGTCCCAAGATTCAACCCTGCCTTATTAGAGATGTCAAGAGGTTGAAGCCCTGAGAGCCCAGAGGCTCTCCCTGCAGGGTGGGGACCGGGCTGCAGGGGGCGCCAAGTCCCAAGAGCACAGAGTTGCAGGCTAAAAAGTGTGCAGAGATGGGGGAAATAGGTGCAGAGAGGCAAAAATCTCCTCAGTATGGATTTCCTTCTTCACTAAAACTAAATTTTTTTCTCAAGAAAACGAAAATTAAAATACATGTATGACAGAGAAGATTAAATTGTGCCCACGTATCATTTTGGAAGAACAATTATCATATTGACAAGGCAGTAAAAACTGTACGCAGGGTTTTTTGTTGTTGTTGTTTTTGCTTTTTGGGTCACACCCGGCGATGCACAGGGGTTACTCCTGGCTCTGCACTCAGAAGTTACTCCTGGCGGTGGTCAGGGGACCATATGGGATGCTGGGAATCGAACCTGGGTCGGGCGCGTGCAAGGCAAACGCCCTACCCGCTGTGCTATCACTCCAGCCCCTGGAGGGGGTGTTTTTGGACTTCTTAATATCTCCAATTGAAACCACGGGGGCATTAGGATGATTTTGTAGTCTCATTGTGGCATCCCTTGGAGAGTTACAGGATCCCAGAAATAATTTCAAAGCCCAGGTGTGTCCAGATGGGTCCAGGCCATACAGATGTGGGGGACACTGAAGGAAAGGTCCTGAAAGGGCTTCGCCCTCCGGAGTGGGAGCTCTGTGTGCACAGAGTCCTGGGACAGGGCAGAGTCTCATCTCCTCAAGCAAAGATCAGAACGTGGACCTCTCCACTTCCCTTGAGAATGGACCCGGTGACTTCCAACAGCCCCTTTTAAGGTTGGACCAGGTCTTCATCTATGAATTCTCCATTCTCATGAATATGCTCGAGTAAGTAACAGCGGGTAGGGAGTTCGCCTTACAAGCGGCCAACATGGCCGACCCGAGTTCGATTCCTCCGCCCCTCTCTGAGAGCCCGGTAAGCATCCTAGAGTATTCGATATGCGAGACACAGTAACAACAAAGTCTCCAATGGAGACGTTACTGGGCCCGCTCGAACAAATCGACGATCAACGGGAGGGCCTTTACCTTTACCTTTACCATGAATATGCAAATTACACGAGGGACACTAAGTTAAATACAGATGTGTCTGTGTCCTGACAACATCACACAGCAGACACACTCACACCTTCAGAAGCCCCTGAGTGCACGGTCCTCACCATGGACCGGACCTGGAGAATTCTCTTTCTGGTGGCAGTGGCTGCAGGTAAGCGTCCTTATGCCTTGGGCTGAGAGTATGGGGTCAGTCAAGTGGAGTCCAACCACTCCTGTCTGCTGTCCACAGGTGTGAACTCCCAGGTGCAGCTGGTGCAGTCGGGGGCTGAGGTTGGAAAACCTGGGACATCAGTGAAGATTTCCTGCAAGGCGTCTGGATACACCTTCACCAGCTATGCAATGTACTGGGTGCGGCAGGTCCCTGAACAAGGTCTTGAGTGGATGGGATGGATACGAACTGACAATGGTGGTACAAGCTATGCACCGAAGTTCCAGGGCAGACTCAAACTCACTATAGACGCGTCCAAGGACACAACCTACATGGAACTGAGCAGGCTGAGCACTGAAGACATGGCCGTGTATTACTGTGCGAGACGCAGTGTGACAAACACATCCTGAACATGTCAGAAAACTGTGGGGGAGGCAGCTGTGCTGAGTGAGGAGATGACAGGGATGCTGATCCTCCTGACTTTCTCCCCAGAGAGTCAGGGTCTGAAATACATAATGGGGCTCACAGGGCCAGGCTTCATCTGAGGGAAAGGCTCAGGATCTCTCTCTGTTCTTCAGCAACTTCCAAGAGGAAGATGGCTTCTCTCTAGAACACCTGTAGTTACTCCTATATTCTTGTTGGATTGTACACTGGTCCTTCCCCGACGCTAGTGGAAGAATCACTTTTAAGTATGTGCTGGGGGCTTGGCAGGTTCTTGAACTGTTTCCTCAAGAACAGTCCTTCACTCCACTCCTATTTCATGTGTGGCTGAGCTCCTTGTGTTTCACACTTGTCACAGGAGCTAACAGATGTCAGTGTGTGCTGGGACCATTGCAGATTTGGAACCATAGCTCCAGCTCCAGGAAAATCTTTGATCATTCTACATTTTAGGGATAAAGAAAGTTGTTCTTTAGAAATCGTAAATAGAATTCGGTGCTGAACTTCACTTCCACATCTCAGCATCACACACGTGGCACTCGGTGGGACATGGGAAACAGGACACTAGCGGTGTAGAGGAGTGACGCAGGGGCATCAGCGTCTGTTACTGTATACCCCTCATTTCCTGACCACCTTTCTATGGTTTATGCCTGAAAAGACAGGGGCATTCCTGGGACTAATTTGTAAAATAGAAATAATCCGAGATCTAAATATGCACATATTCACCTGCTATGGGCCAGCCGAAAATCCTTTTCTCTAAGATGGAATCAAAGTGTTGAGAAGCCCTTACTGAGAGGCTGTGGGTGAGGTCCCGTGCGCTATTTGCATCTCTGTATCCCTGAGCTGGAATTTTGCCACTGGACACTGGGAGTGGTGAATATGACACTAGGATAGTGGCCATGGTCAGAAGTCAAGGACCACATGGTTTTGTGTAATGAGAGCTTGTCTGTGTCCTTTCCCAACCTCGCTGTGACTTTCCTCTGTGACCATGATGCAGTTGCGCGAAACCTGCGTGCCTCTCCCTCTATCCCTGTGACCTCTGACCTTGGGAGCGTCATGTCTGTGCTGAGGAGAAGCTTCACTCGGGGAGGGCAGAGACACCAGGGGGATGTGTGCAGAGGGACTGATCCCCGAGGGACAGCAGCAGAGGATCCTGAGCAAGGTGCAGGGCACCCTGTTGACAATGCCAGTACTCAGCGCTTCCAGCTGAGGGGAGGTGACACTTTAATTCACCTGCTGTAAAATTCCTAGAAAATAAATGTCATTTATTGAGCCAGATTTGGAAGTATTTTGAGATGCAGTATGAATAACCAAACAATTCCACTTGGTATCGGTTGGCAGGGAGGACAGACACCGAGGGAGAAATGCATGGACACTTAACATTAAAAATGAGCCTGGTTTTAAGAAGCTAGAGAAAAGTTTTTGACAAAACCCAGAAATAAAAACTAGAGAATCAGGGGGTGGAGCGATAGCACAGAGGGTAGAGCATTTGCCTTAAATGCAGCCGACCCGGGTTCGAGTCCCAATATCCCATACGGTCCCCCAATCACCACCAGGAGTAATTCCTGAGTGTATGAGGCAGGAGTGTATAGCGAGGTGTGACCCAAAAAGCAAAAACAAACAACAACAACAACAAAACTAGAGAATCGGTAATTGGAGAAATAAGCACATCTCCCATTAGTCCATGGAGACTCCATGCAGATATGATAGAGGCCACGGGATGGGCCGCCACATGTGTGTTTGCCCACAGTCTTCCTGGACATCTGGGGGAAACAGAAGATGTATTATTAGTTTTACTTATTATGTTGTCCCAACATCTCAATATTTCCCTTTAAAATATCCTCAAATTACATTAGTAGTGGTGAATTAGCAATTTATGAATCAGACACTGAGCTTCGAGCACCCACAATGACACCATTTGTTCCCTCCCCAAGGGGAACATTGCCCACCCACAGCTCTACTGATGCTTAGACAACCTTGTCGGAATTTTATTCCAAATACGGGCACAAAACTGGTCCAACAGAGGCCAAGGAAGATCAAGAAAACAAAGGCCCTACCTGAGGGTCAGCTTCGAGAACATGTGTGCCAACACAAATCTATGACAAGCAGAGGAACTTTCACAGGGTGTCAAGTCCAGAAATGAAGCTTCTGTGGTGGTTTCTGATGCACTTTTCCTGTCTGTGCCCCCAAACAGACACCTATGTGGGTCCCTGGATATTAAGCTGCTGTTTACTATGGTGCAGTATCTCAGTCTACCCTCATTTCTTTCTCTGTATGTGGAGCCAATCTGAGATGTCACTTGGAATTTCCCAAGTTCTCAAGGCAACAACCACTGTCCTAGTCATCTTAAAGTTCTTACTTATTCCTAATCATGAAATACATTTCCCTGGAAGACACTATGTTAATAACACAATGCTGGGTGGGAATTTTCATAATGACATAGTGGAAACCCACCTCAGTAAGGCCAAGAGAGAGACAGGACCCCCAGCTGTTCGCAGAGAGGAATGCCAAGGGCTGAATACTATGAAGGGAATCTTTCTCATACTGATGCCATCAACTAGGAGAGTTCTTTGCAAAATTGGGAAAATATCTAAGGATTATTATTGCCTTAGTATACAGGTTTCATGTTGCTAACAATGTACTATCCCACCTTAATTACCAAAATGACAATGTTGATAATGGTAATCAAATTCATGGATCAAAGTACAATTCTCATCTACATAATCACAATCACAAATCATCCTGTTATTCGTCTATTGCCTCGAGCAGGCCCCAGTAACGTCTCCTTCATCCTAGCCCTGAGATTATATTCAAGGCTCTTTAGGAGAATGAGACCCATCATTGTTACTGGTATTTGGCATATTGGGTAAGCCACGGGGAGTTTTCCAGACTCTGCCGTGTGGGCAGGCTACATTCGGTAGCCTGCCAGTTTGTCCAAAGTAGGAATGAGATAATAAGGTGTCATAATAAGATGTCCGGGAGTTCCGGGATGTCCCGGGTTCCAGGAGCTGGTTTTTATAGTCTCTGAGTCTTGGCCATTGATGGGATTACATGGCGCCAGGGGGCCAGTTGGTGGATGTGACCCCCGCCTACTGGAATTTGGAGGATCTGGGTGGAGGATGCTCGGCCCAAATTGGAGTAGGCTTGGAGATCTCGGCCCCGGAACCCGCGTGACTTTGTCCGTCAGTCAGTACCTTCATGTGTGCGGAGAGTGGTCTCAGCATGGTGGTGGCTGGTCCTGGAGGTCTTTCGCTGCCGGAGCCCTGGTCGGGGTGGGAAGGAAAGCTCAATCCGCTCCCCTCCAATACATAATACATCAAAGAAACTTAATTATCAGAGATTATGATAGTTTTGTGTGTAATCAGCTAATATATCTGCTTGATACCTACATTCAGGATTTTTACAGGTTCAAAATCATATGGGAGATGACTGAGAAAATTGTACTGTTCCAGTAGAAACATCAAAAAACACATGAAATTCTTTCATAGATCAATTATTTGGTTTTACTTTTTACCCATTATTCATGGATTTCTGATGTCTTTCTTGTGGCTATGCAAATTCTGTGTTAGATGCACAGTTTCCTCTGGGACAGTCCTTGTCTGGGCCATGAGTGAGGACTGGGAAGAAACGGTTTCCCGGGAGCCTGACTTGCACAAGCCTTAGACAGACTGTGCCCGGGCCTGACTTGGACTTGGTCCTGGCAGTGCATCATATTCGCATCCGGATTATTTTCCCTGGTCATGGTGAGTGTGTTTCAGGGCTTGGACGAGTTAGGCTCTCTGACGGACAGTTGATGGACAGTGGGACCCTGTTCCCCCGATAGGGCACACTGGAGGCAGATGAAGGCAGTGTGGGGAGAGTATGCAGCCCTACAGGTTCCAGAGAGTCCCCAGGAGGGGTCGCTCCAACTCAGAACTACAAACAGGTTCAGCCCCAGGAGCAGCGAGGGATATGATTTCCAGGTGCTCAGAGCAGAGGTGCGCTGTGGGGCCCATAGAGGAATGAGGTGGAGACAGTGACCTGGTGGCAACCCTTCAGGAGCCACCATAAATTCAGATGCTCCAAGGCAATTGGTCACTGAAATAACGGAAGGAGACTGAGCAGCAGGGGGCGCTCAGGTCCCCATAAAGGCTGCAACCCAGGAGCAGGCACAGCGGGGTGAGTGGGTGTTACCTCATGTCCTGGTTTTCCCTGATTCAATGAAAACAAAAGAAATTATCCCAGGGAAGGACCTTGTGCATGGCAGGAGGAACTGTTCATAAATACCTGATATTACTGGGAGAATTAAGAACTACAAACAAGATAATGATAATAATTCAAATACAATTTCAAGTACTGCTTGGGGCTCTACAAGCTTACAGAGCTGGTGATGCGATTAATTTATTAATAGGAATGATTACTAATGCGAGGAAGTCTAACTCTCAAACCCCTGGGCACGGAGGTATCCAAACTCTGATATAAACCCTAGGTCAGGACTCATGGTTTCTGTGCTCCTCAGAGGTTGGTCACCTGAGGGGAGTGGCCTGGTAGGACTTCCCTCAGGGGAGGAGCTCTGTCTGCCTAGAATTCATGGACAGGGCAGAGGTCAAGCTCACAACTAAGCACCATCATGAACTTGGACACTCCTCACTTGGTGAGCACTGGACCCTGCATCACCTACCTGATCTCCCTCAGATTGGGACAGGTCTTCAGCTCTGATTCCTCCTCATGAATATCAGCATCAACCAAAGTACACTGAGTTAGTACAGACAAATGTGTTCCCTGAGAAGAGGTTACAACAGTACATCCCCCCTACCTACCCCAGAGACCCTCCCCACAAACCTCCTACACGAACCCTCACCTGGACGGGTCTATATAATTGTCTCCCAAGAGAATGGCCCTCGGTGAAGTTCTTCTGTCCTGGCTGAGGGGACCAGGCTCTCAGGGGATGCCCACGCCCTGTGTCCCCGCACAGGGGAACACCCCCAGGCTCAGCAGGTGCCCAGTGGGCTGAGGGGACTCTGGTCGTCTGAGAGGGTCTCTGAGGCATCCTAGTCCGCTCCGCCGGCGTCTCTGTGCGTGTGTGGACTCAGCCCAGACCCGGTTTGGGGACGGGATAGACCCCCCTGATGACGGGGACGCGGTCAGTAGAGCAGTGACCGGGCAGCATCCCCCTGACTGGACACATCTCAGCCTGATACAGACACGGGTCCAAGTCCGGTTTGACCTGTCAGGAGGAGGCCACGGGCAGCGCTGCCCACGCAGCCCCGCGGCCCTGCGTGGATACAGGGAGTCCCAGGACAGGCCTCAGCGGACACCGGTTCTGGCTGACCCATCCAGCGGCCATGCCCGACTCAGGCTGTCTGAGGGCACCAGGCCCAGATCAGTCAGTAGGAATGGGAGGGGCAGGGCAGGGCTGCGGGACCTTTGCCCCCTTAACCAGAATCAGCTCCACAGGCCCAGCAGCGGGGATCAGTGATTCCAGAACCTTCCAGGGCTCCTGCATCAGGTACCGGCTTCTCCTCCCTTCTACTCTCTCCTGCCGCATCCGGCGCTGCGGGGCCGAGCCAGGGGAGGACCGTCAGGGTGAAATCAGCACTCGAGTCACACAGGGTTCCGTCATTCAGGAGATGGCATGAATGCGTGCGTTTATTCAGAGCATAGGTACAGACTTATGTATGTTTCCACAGCCCACCCAAAAGAAAGGAAAGGGGATGGGACGTGGGAAAGTGGATGGGACAATGAGCAGAGCCATGCACCATTGGTCAGCCACCTGGTGACCCTTTCGACATAATGCTATTGGTCAGAACGACCTGCTTTGATATAGCTTTGACATATCTGCAAAGATTGTGCTGTTCCTCATACATCATTTACAAATCATTTACGAGGGTGCATTTTCCCCAAACTGAAACCTCCTGTACTGGGAAGTTGCCCCGCTTTGAGCAGGACAAAGGGGGAATGAAAAATCAAGCATTCTTTTACTTGGTCAGTAGGCAACACTCTACCCCTACATCTCTCTCTCTCTCCATCTCTCCCCCTCTCTCCCTCCCTCTCTCTCACTCTCTCCCTCTCTTCCTCTCTCTCCCTCTCTTTCACTCTCTCTCCCTCTCTCTCTTTCTCACTCTCCCTCTCTCCCTCTCTCTCCCTCTCTCTCCCTCTCTCTCCCTCTTTCTCCCTTTCCCTCCCTCTCCCTCCCTCTCTCCCCCTCTCTCCATCCCTCTCCCTCTCTCCCTCTCTCTCCATCCCTCTCCCTCTCTCTTCTTCTCTCTCCCTCCCTCTCTCTGCCTCTCTCTCCCTCTCTCTCTGACTCTATCTCCCTCTCTCCCTCCCTCTTCTTCCCTCTCTCTCTCCCTCCCTTTTCTCTCCTTCTCTCTCCCTGCCCTGCTTTCTATCATCCTCAGACTACTGGCCTCTCTCCAGATGTATGGGCCCAGCAGAATGTGCACTCACACTTCAGACAAAAAGAGGGGTGTGGTGTGAAGTGAACAGTGTTGGAGTGCTGAAGCCTCTTGATTGCTGTGCGGCCACAGCGTGTCCTGGGCCTTGTGTGGAGACTCATCCCGCCGATCCCCATCTGGCTCCCTGTTCTGAGGGGTAACAGCTGAGTGTGGGTATAAACCCAGGGTCCTGCGATTTGTAGCAGACCTACCAAATGAGTCCCCTGGGTTCTAGGACTATGGTAGGATACAGTTAAATAAACACCAAGAATACTTTACCCAGTAGACTCTCATTCACATTTAAAAAAAAATACATGAATTCATGCATACAGCTCGGAAACTTCATAGATGCAAACACAATAGCACTGTAGCACTGTAACACTGTCCTCCCATTGTTCATCGATTTTCTTGAGCAGGCGCCAGTAACGTCTCCATTGTGAGACTTGTTGTTACTGTGTTTGGCATATCGAATACTCCACGGGGAGCTTGCCAGGCTCTGTCATGTGGGCGGGATACTGTTGGTATCTGACCGGGCTCTCTGAGAGGGGCGGAGGACTCGAACCCGGGTCAGCTGCATGCAAGGCAAACGTCCTACCACTGTGCTATAGCTGTATCTCAAAAATATTCTTTATTTTTACATATATGTCTGCCTTAGGCCCCAGTGAGATTTGAACTCGCGACCCCTGGTTTACAAGACCAGTGCTCTAAGCCCTGAGCTATAGGGCCTCAGCAATAGCACAGTGGTAGGGCATTTGCCTTGCACACAGCCAACATGGCCGACCCGAGTTCGATTCCTCCACCCCTCTCGGAGAGCCGGGCAAGCTACCCATGATGTATTCGGTATGCCAAACACAGTAACAACAAAGTCTCCAATGGAGACGTTACTGGGTCCGCTCAAGCACATCGATGAACACTGGGAGGACAGTGACAGTGACATGTATGCATGCATAATTTGATGAAAACCAATAAAACAGAATTGATTAGTTCCTGCCTTATAAGCAACAAATAAATGGCAGCACCTTTGAAAATTTAATTTTGTGCTTTTCTTACGAAGAGTTATTTTATGTTACTTAATGTTTTAACATATTTCCAAATAAAACTTAATTTAACAGAATAGAGAGTACCAAAAGGGTAGCTAAATAGGGAAAATGAAAGAGAGAATTTTAGGGATAAAGCAAACACAGAGAAAAGCAGTTCCTCGTGGTGCCACCATCATTAATCATAGCAAAATCTGATAATAAGCCACACACTATGAGTGAATGCCATGCATTGTCCCAAACATAAGTATCCTGACATACTTCATTTCAGCGTGACCTAGAATGGCATGGCTGGTGGAACTATTATTGTTTTATACATGATGAAACTTAAGCACGAAGATGTTAAGACTCTAAAGATTTACTTCAAACCTTATTAAAATCTGTTATCAGAGCTCACATTCTGCACCTACCCCTATTCTAAACTCCCCACTGTGGAGTTAGCACTGCCCTTTCTTCCAACATACAAAACACTTGGCAAATATATCTGCCTAGGGCCAGAGAGACAGGACAGCAGGTAAGGCGCTTGCCTGGCACACACTTGACCAGGTTCAATCCTGAGCACGCCATATGGTCCCCGGAGCACTGCCAGAAGTGAACATGAGCACCATCGGAAGGAAGGCCTGAGCATAGCTAGGTGTGCTCCAAAAGTAAACAAAAAATTTAACCTACATGGATATGAAATGCTTTATATCTCAATTCTGAAAACTCTAGGCCAATTTAACTTATCCTGTCTCTCCCAAGAGTGTCATAAGATCCCAAGGGACTAGTGCTTTCTTTTTTTGAATAAGTAAAATAAGGATGATTAGTCACATAGAAGCCCCATGACCTACTTAAATTCAGCCTGGATAGACACCTAAGAGGCTCCAGAGAGGACTATGACTAAAATTAGGTAAAAATGTTGACTCAGGTAAATATTTAATTTCCCTGTATTTCTTATTCAAAGCACTGTCTCAGACATCCCAGTTATTCCACACAGCACTTAAAAACAGGAACTATATCTTATTAACCTTTCATCTCTGTATCCAAAGTAGGTATCTTTGTTTTAGCATTTCATAAATGTTTATGAAATTTAACTCAATGATAATGCTTGAATTTCTTGGGTCATCCCAGGCAAATATTATATATAAAAACACCTTTCTCTTCAAACTGGATATCATTAATATTTAAGATTTTCATTCAAAAACAATCACTGTATCACTGTTTCACTGTTATCCTGTTTTTCATCGATATCTTCAAGCAGGTACCAGTAACATCTCCTTCACCAGTAACATTTCCTCAAGCAGGCGCCAGTAACATAGCCTGCCAGGTTCTCCAAGAGTAAGAACTAGATAATAGAAGAGGTCGTGCGGCCAAGAATGCAGCCGCATGCTTCCGGAAGCTGGGTTTCATAGTCTCTGGGTCTTGGCCACTGATGGAATAACACGGTGCTGGGGCAGTTAGTGAGTGTAACGCCTACCTACTGGAACATGGGGGATCTGTGTGGAGGAAGCCCAGTCCCAATCTGAGCAGGCTTGGAGATCTCAGGCTCTGGTCCTGCATGCTTGGGTTCCTCTGCCAGTTCCTTCATGTGTGAGGCTCATCCAAATGTGTGAAGAGTGGTCTTAAGCATGGCTGTGGCTGGTTCTGGAGGTCTTTGGCTGCCGGGGTTCTGCCCGGGATGGGGAGGGAAACTCAACCCGCCCCCTCCAAGGGGCCCAGGAGAGGACAGCCAGGCACAGGGGCAGGAGACTCTGTGTTGTTCGCTTTTGGGAGCTGGGTTTTATAGTCTCTGGGTCTTGGCTGTTGATGAGATAACACGGCGCAAGGGGCAGTTAGTGAGTGTAACGCCTACCTACTGGAAGACAGGGAATCTGGGTGGAGGAGACACAGTCCTGATCCGAGCAGGCTTGGAGATCTCAGCCCCGAGTCCCGCATGCCTGGGTTCCTCTGCCAGTTCCTTCATGCGTGAGGCTCGTCTGAACTTGTGGAGAATGGTCTTAAGCATGGATTAAAAAATATTGAATATAAAAACCAATATTGAAAGAAAAACTGAAGAAGCTACTGTAAGAGGAGGCAAACACAATAATCCTCTAAAGAAAGATAGGGCAAAACCTCAAGACTGTAGTCTTTCTCAAAATCAATGGTCTAAATGCACCTATTACAAGGCACAGTGTGGCAACATAGATGGAATAATTGAATCTAACATTCAACTGCCTGAACAAAATACATTTAAATAGTCAGAGCAAAAATCAGACTTTGATAAGATCTGTATTGCAAAATAAAAGACACAGAGAGAGAGACAGAGAGAGAGAGATAAAAACCTACTAGAGAAGCAGGCAGGGAGCTGGGGAGGAGGGAAACTGGGCACACTGGTGGTCGGAACAGCTGTGGACCATGATATGACTGAAACCCAATCATGAACAACTTGAACAACTTTGTAACTGGGTTTCTCACTGTGGTTAATAAAAAAAAGTGTGGGATTATGTATGATGGCAAGACTTAACCCAAAAATGCCTAAAAGGAAAATAACTTCCTGGCACTGAGGCAGGGTTTGAGTGTCTGAAGACATTGGTGTGTGGAAGTGGATACGAGTGAAGAGATTATTCTTGGAACATATAGGCATGTAATTTAATCATGAACAATGCTGCAAGTCATGGTAATCCACCCACAAAACTAACAATAAGACCAACCCCCCAAAATTTTAGAGTGTATTTTCTGGTAATGAATAATTATCTCAGTCCTCTGGCTCTCTGTGGAATTAGGGGTAAACTTATTGGACACAGCACACTTAATGGACTCCATTCATTGGTGTGGAGTGTGTAGGGCCACATACTGTCTGCTTATGACACTTGAACCTTAGTCAAATGTATGTATCTCATAATCAGAAGCAGTATTTTGTTTCAACAGTTTGTGTCCTGAGCCTCCACCCACAAACCCCTCCAACAGACACACACACACACACACACACCAATAACCCTTTCAAGAACTGATACAATTCCTCCGTGAATACCTCCAAGAACAGGGTTCTGAGTTTCTGGGTGGGGATTTATACACAGGGAAGAGCAGGTTCAGGTGCTCCTGGACTGGCCAAGCACACCCGAAGAAGGTAATCTAGGAAGAAGCTCTTCCTTGTCCCAACACAGACTCATCACCAGAGAGAATGCACAAATCCTCCCCATAAGCACCTTGTATGTTTCAAAGGGAAGCAGCTATAAGTGAAAAATTTTCATCAAAGGTGAGTAAGTGAATAAACTACTGTGACTTTATAGACCAAGGATTGGACCTAGGTCTGTCTGAACTGCCTGAAGAAACGACAATGACTGTTTCCCCCAAATTTTGAGGTAACAGAGGAACAATAAATGCAAATTCACAGGGTAATGGAGGGTCAGGGGACTGTCTTTAGGGTAGAAGCCCTGGGGGGAAGGGGGGAGCTGAGTTTGGTCATCAGGGACCTGAGACATGGGGACACTCCTCCCCAGCTGCCGTTTCCCCCTCAGCAATTCCTGTTTCCTGAGAGCTCCTCAGCTCGTTTCCTATGCTGGGGGAAGAGGCCCGGCTCTGACAGGGCCCCAGGGAGAGGCCTGAGTACTCTGGGCCACAGGCAGAATCTCCTTCCAGGGGGATCCCACACTCCAGCCTCCCCCAGGTCTCCTTCTTTCTCTACTTAGGCTCCCCCATGAAAATCTGCATGGGATTTGCATGGGGACCCAGGATTAAAACCATGTTCACACCAGAACTCGGAATCTCTCTCCCCTTGACAAGTTGTCTGAGATCATGAACCTCGAGGGCAGGAAAGTGCACCAGCGCTGGTTCCTCCTCTTTCTGGGGTAGCTCCCGGATGTGAGTATCCCCTGGACAGAGGCTTCAAGGTGGGTATGGGTCCTCTGAGCCCGTGACTCACTGTGGGTCTCTGTCCCCAGGTATCCTGTCCCAGGTACAGCTGCAGGAGTCAGGACCAAGCCTGGTGATGCCCTCGCAGTGCTGTCCCTCACCTGCTCGGTCTCTGGATTCTCTAACCAGCTATGCTGTCTACTCGGTCTGCCAGGTCCCTGGAAAGGGGCTGGATTGGATTGGTGGTATATGGAGTGATGGAAGCACATACTATAACCCAAATCTTCAGTCCCAAGTCAGCATTTCAAGGGACACCTCCAAGAACCAAGTTTGCCTGAAACTGAGAAACTCAGTAACTGAGGACACAGCAGTGTATTATTGTACAAGAGACACAGTGAGGGCAAGTCCCTATGAGCCAAGACACAAACCAGCTGAAGGAGACAGGGGAGTGCAGAGGTGTGTGTGACCACCAGGAGGCGATCTTCTCCTGGGACCCCAGGGCTTTGGCCAGGGGCAGGACGAGAGGGTCCTGTAAAGAGGGTGCTTTCTTTCTCTTTTCTTGAAATATATAAAACCTTTAATAATCCAAATATGTACATTTTAGTGATTATTTCCTGTTCTAGTACAAAATTGTTTATTCCTCTTCTTGTCTCAGAATCCACTAGAGTTTTTTGTGTCCTGCTAGGTAAGGTGAGGTCGATTTTTCCTCCAATAAAGGTCATTCCTTTTCAAAGACGAGAGATTTATCCCATTATCTTTTTTATTGTCAGTTAGGAAACACGATGACAATAGTCTGAGTATTGATGCTGGTGGGTCACAAACTTCCTGCACTTCTCCCAGCACCAAATCTCCACAGACTCCCACACTCTGCTGTGGCCCTTGTGCTCGGCCTCTTCCTCCCAGTTATCTGAGCCCCCACCTGACTCCTCTCAGGAACCACAGAGTGTGGTTAGGATGCAGGGGGCGTTATCATTGGATCCTGTCCATCCTGACGCTCTGTTCTCTGTCTACCACAGGTGAATAAGATTGTTTGAATTTGCATGGGGGACCCAGATTAAAACCACGTTCACACTCACCCCAACTCGGACTCTCTGTCCCCCTGACAATTCTTCCTGGGATTTAATCTGATATTCTCTAGTTCAATCCATGGTGCAGAAAACACTGATATTTTGTCGTTTATTATAACTGCACAGTCTCCCACTCTGTATATACACCGCAACTTCTTATCCATGATACTGTCATGAAGCATTAGGGTTGTTTCTATCCCTGGACACTATATTAAATGTTGCAATGGACATATGTTTACAAAGATTTTCTGAAATTAATGTTTTATGCTTGTGTGAAGGTACCAAAAATAGAATCACTATTTTCACTTTTTAGACAAATCTCATAGTGTTTTCCATAGATAAATTCTCACAAACATGGAAACAGTATTCCCTTTGACAATGTTCCAACACTGGTTGTTTCCAGTATATTTGCTATAAGCCACTCTCAGTGAGGAGGAAAGATGAGCTTCATTATCCTTTATATTAATATTTCACTTATAGTAAATGTTGATTAACACCCTTTCATATGCCTACGGCCCATAGGAATGTTACTTTAGGAAAGTATCTGTTTATTTTCCACACCATTTTAATGGTGATTTTTTTCTGATGTTGAGCTTGTTGAGTGCTATGAATACTTAGGTATTAGGTTGGCTTTGATGTTTGGTGGATACATGTTACTCCCAGTCAGTAGAGTACATTAATTTTAATGTCATTTACATAGCTGTTAAAATCTTTTAATTGATTTAGTTCCATTTATTTATTTTAGTTTCTCTTGTCTCTGCCAATGGAATGAAATTATAGATGAGCCCTCTAAGATCAGTGTAATGAAGATACCAGCCAAGATTTGTCTCTGTGCGTCTTAAAGATTCTGCTATGGACCATAACTCCACTTTCATTAAATTCTGCATCTGGTGTGAGATATCAATTCTATCTTCTATTGCTATTTTTATATGTGGTGTTGTTTTTGCAACACTAGTTGTTGAAAAGATTTTCCTTTCTTTACTCCATAGGATGGATTTTTTTCCCAAAGATTTCACCGTAAAAGATCTAAGGATTTATTCTGGGCTCTCAATTTGACACTATTGGACTGAGAGTTTATATTCCTGAAACTCACCAGGTTAATTTCTATAGCTTCATGATATCATTTAAAGCCTGTTCCCCAGATGATATCACAGGTCTCAGTGAGGCTCCGTCAGCACCATAAGCCACAGTTATTCCTGCCAACCTACTTCTGGCCCTCCCAGGCCCACTGAGAAAACACCACAAGCTGTGTGGCTGCCAGAAGTCACTAGAGTCACAGACCTAGCTGGATAGAGTGAGGAACTTCACCCAATCCATGCCCAGACCACCAGGTACTTACATTCTCAGCTCCCACAGAGCACAAGGAACAATGAAAACATAATTTGATTGTTTAATGAATGTGGACTGAATCCAGGTAAGAACATCAGAACATCCGATGCTCTGTGGGTGTGCAGAGAGCAACAATACTCTCAGTGCTCTCTGACTTGAAGAAAACACCGACAGGGAGACTCGGGAATCTCAGGGAGTGAAGGAAGGAAACAACGATCACTGTTCTTTGAACAGAACTGAAGGAGAGAAAGGACGAACTCCACAACTGAATGAGGAGTCACAGACAGAACTGAACACTGCAATTGTGTGTTGTGTTTGCATCTTGGCTACCATACTTGGTGCTGCCATGAACACGACTATGATCATCTCCACTAGTTGCTGCTTTTGGGTTTCCAAGAGACACATAAAGTACCCTAGACTCATCTTGTCCGATGGAGAAGTGCTGAACCTTGTGACTCTCTGAGAAGGCAGTGGGGAGTGAGTTCAGAGTTGATCTTGTTTCACCTGTTGCTTGTAGTAGGAGAACCCACATCCTAGGACCTTGCTGTGTCCACAGAGGCTGAGTGAGGCCCTGCGCTGTGAACACACTTGAGGTGTGTCCTGACTCTGAACCTGCAATGATCCACTCACATTGATCACAATTCCACCTGAGGACTCACCGACTCTCTTGGCTGTTTGTACACTCAACATTGACGGTGACTGTGTTTGTGATTGTGGTCAGCCTATGACAAACGTTTTGTGTCACCAGCAAATGGTTAATCTCAGCTTAGTTCAAACACATGATTCTCTGCCTTCTTTTTTAAATCTCCCTCTTATAAACTAATTATTTTGGTATCAACGTGGAGCTAAAGTTTTCACCCATTTCATGCTTTTTGTTGTTAGTCTATCTGTTTTAAATGGCCCAATAAATGTCAATGAAATGTTGATCAGAATCAAAAAACGACCAAAAAACTGGGGAAAAATATCTGCCCACCTCTTGTCTGATGTAAAAGGTAAAGGCCCTCCCGTTGATCGTCGATTTGCTCGAGCGGACCCGAGTTCGATTCCTCCGCCCCTCTCGGAGAGCCCGGCAAGCTACCGAGAGTATTTGATATGCCAGACACAGTAACAACAAAGTCTCCAATGGAGACGTTACTGGGCCTGCTTGTCTGATGTAAGATTAATAAAACATATATAAAGCTCTTGTAAAACCTAATAACAAAAAAATAAACCTCATCTAAATTTGGGATTTTAAACAGATACATCTTAAAGTAGACTTGGAGGCAGAAAAATGTATGAACAAATTTTCACCGTCACTTATCAGAAACATGCAAATCAAAACAATAATGAAATATTAGCTTACACCAGGGAGAAGGGCACACATCACAAAGAACCAAAACGTTCTGTGTTAGCATAGATGTGGGGGAAAGGCAATCCTCATTATCTGCTGGTGGGAACAGCAACGGGATTGACCTCTTTGGAAAAAAGTAGGATACTGCCCAATATACTAAGAATTAAGTTTCTGTATGACCCAAAAATTTCACTATAGTCTTTAACCCCAAAGTATCCAAAACTCTAATTTGAAAATATATTTGCATGCCTATAATACTGTATCACAATATTTTATTCACAATTACCAAATCTAAAACAATCACTGAGAGTCTTAGAACAGAAAACTGGATGAAATAGAGTTCATCTACACAATTGAATACTATGTAGCCACCAGAAAAAATGAAGTTATGAAATTTATTTATAAATGGAAGGACATGGGAAGTATCAGGCGGAGTGAAATGAGTCAGACAGATAGGAACAGATATAGAATAATTGCACTCTTATGTGGGATTTAAACTTTTTTTTTATAAAATTAATAAGAGGCTAGAAAACACTGGGGCCAGAAGGACTGGTCAAAGGATGGAAGCTTGCTACAAGTGTTGTGTGAAGGGCAAAGGACAGAGAAGGATCAGTATGATAGGAAGAGTTAGATATGATCACTCTGGACAAGAACTGAGTGTTGAAAGTAGCTAAAGGGATATGCATGATAACCTTTCAGTGTCTGTATTACAATTCATAGACCAGAGAGAGAGAGAGAGAGAGAGAGAGAGAGAGAGAGAGAGAGAGCCCATATATGATACTAGGGATCAATAAAGGAGACAGATGGCTCACATAAAGATGAACAGATTTTGTGTGTGGGCGGGCTGTCTTTAACTTTTCTGTTAATCCTATGCCATCTCTCTTTCTCTCTGTGTATGTCTGTCTCACTGTCTCTGTCTTTCTCTCTCTTTCTCTCTCTCTCTGACACACAAACATAAACCTTGAATTTCTCTAAGCAAATTTCTTTAGATAATATTATTTTACTTCTCTCTCCATCTCTCTTTTCCTGGTATTCACTAAAAAACAGAAAGTGAATCTCCGAGTTTCACTTGTTCAGATTTTCACTTGTGCTGGGTAGAAAGACGTTTTCTAGACTTCCAGCATGTCTGACCAGAAATCAGAACTCAATGACTTTCCCCAGTTGGAGAAGCCCATGTACTCTCTTTTTCTCTACCCTTGCATTTCTCTAAGTAATTTTCTTTAAATAATACTATTCTATGTCACTGAAAAAAATCAGAGATCAAAACATATAAGTTATAAAGCTTTATTTATCTTATTCTAGTCATTTCTTTTTTGTTTATATTTGTTCCACTAATATAGCTATAGAATAAACTTGTTGGCAGCTGTGTTACACTCTTGCCTCATTCTTAAGGTCTTCATTAACAGCGGATTTAATATAAAATTTGTGTTAAAAATCTTTATGTAATACTTAAATACTCTTAGTTTGATGGTTTATATTATTTTTATTTTACTGAATTATTCAGTGTATCATTTTTACATAATCTCAGCAAAGAACACTCAGTGCCTCCTACAATTTTTATATGTATATAACTATTTGATCACTTGATCACATGACTTCCAGTTAATTGTCTATTTGCTCGTGCGGGCACCAGTAATGTCTCCATTTGTCTCTGTCGCATGCTAGTGTAGCCCAGTGGCATCTTTTCGTTCTAGGAACACGAAGAGCCTTAAACCTATCGTTCATGATCTTGATGAAGAAGTCTGACCATCTGGTAGGTGGGCAGCCACGCGGTCTTTTGATGCCCCATGGAATCCAGTCAGTAATGGCTCTAGTCCAGCGGTCGTCTCTAAATCTCATTACGTGACCAGCCCATCTGATTTTTGACGCCTTGGCAACATAAATATGACAACATAACTATTTTATTTGACAATATTTTACTAGGATGCATCTACTTGAGGGATTCTGAGCAAAGAGAAAGGAGTAAGCCCTCAGAACTTCCGGGTATGGCTCAAAACCCAAACGAGATGCATAAAAGAATATCATTTGTGAACAAGCTTCTGAAGTGAAGGCCCAGGAGTCAATCCTCTGATAGAGATGCCAAGAGGTTAATGCCGCTGAGATCCCAGAGGCTCTCTGTACAGGGTGGGGACCAGCTGCAGGGGACGCCAAGTCCCAAGAGCACATAATTGCAGGCTTAAGGTGCTTCTCCTCAGAAACACGAATACTGTATGACTGAAGTCTAATCATGAACAGCTTTTTAATGGTGTATCTCATGGTGATTTAATTTAAAAAATAATAATAAAATTTTAAAACTCCAAAATTAAATTTTGCTTTCTTGAAATAACCAAAATTAAATTAAGTATAGGTCACCCGAAGAAATTGTGCATACTTATGTTTGGGGAGGAACATTTATCATATCATAAGGCAGTAAAATTTGTATACAGGTGGTGTTTCTGCACTTCTTAATATCGCCAATGGAAACCACTGGGGCATAAAGATGGTTCTGTAGTCTCATTGTAGTATACCTTGGGGAGTTTTCCCTTGGAAAGTATCCCTTGGGGAGAGAAGGACACAGAGAGAAAGGATTCCAGAAATAACCTCAAAGCCCAGGAGTGTCCAGATGTTTTCAGGCCATACAGACGTTGGGGGGGGGGAGGCCCTGAATGGAAGGTCCTAAAAGGGCTTGGCCTCCGGAGGCGGAGCTCTGTGTGCACAGAGTCCTGGGAAAGGGTAGGATCTCATCTCCCCAAAGAAGGATCAGACCGTGGACCTCTTCACTCCCCTTGAGGATGGACCCGGTGACTTCCACCAGCCCCTTCTCAGGTTGAACCAGGCCTTCAGCTATGAGTTCTACTTCCTCATGAATATGCAAATTACACAAGGGACACTGAGTTAAATACAGATGTGTCTGAGTCCTGACAGCCTCACACAGCAGGCACACTCACACCTTCAGAAGCACCTGAGTGCACGTTCCCCACCATGGACTGGACCTGGAGAATTCTCTTTCTGGTGGCAGTGGCTGCAGGTAAGCATCACTATGTCTTGGGCTGAGGGAACGGGGCCAGTCAAGTGGAGTCCACCCACTCCTGTCTGCTGTCCACAGTTGTGAACTCCCAGGTGCAGCTGGTGCAGTCAGGGGCTGAGATGGGAAAACCTGGCACATCAGTGAAGATCTCCTGCAAGGCATCCGGATACACCTTCACCAGCTACTGGATGCACTGGGTGCGGCAGGTCCCAGGACAAAGGCTCGAGTGAATGGGATGGATAAACCCTAACAGTGGTGTTACAATCTACGCCCCAAAGTTCCAGGGCAGACTCACACTCACTGCAGACAAGTCCAAGAACACAGCCTACATGGAACTGAGCAGGCTGAGCACTGAGGACACAGCTGTGTATTACTGTGCGAGAGACACAGTGTGACAACCACATCCTGAGTGTGTCAAAAACCTGAGGGGGTTGCAGCTGTGCCGGGTGAGGAGACGACAGGGACGCGGATACTCCGGACTTCCTCCTCAGAGCGTCAGAGGCGGGCGCCAGTAACGTCTCCATTTGTCCCTGTCGCATGCTAGTGTAGCCCAATGGCGTCTGTTCGTTCTAGGAACACGAAGAGCCTCAAACCGATCGTTCATGATCTTGATGAAGAAGGCTGACCATCTGGTAGGTGGGCGGCCACGAGGTCTTTTGACATCCCGTGGAATCCAGTCGGTAACAGCTCTAGTCCAATGGTCGTTTCTAAATCTCATTACGTGACCAGCCCATCTGATTTTTGGCACCTTGGCAAACGAAACAGCGTCCCTGATTCTTGATCGTCGACGGAGGTCGGAACTCTGGATTCTTTCTCTCATTTGAGTGAAACGTGATATTCCAAGCATAGCTCTTTCAATATAGATTTTCCATATTTGGAAAATATTATTTTTACATAATGACTAGATATCCATCATTTTAAGAAAATTAAACTTACTTATTTTGAATTGAACCGTGAGATACACAATTACAAAGTTGTTCATGACTAAATTTCAAACATATAATGTTCCAACACCCGTCCCTTCACCAGCATACATGAAGGTACTGGCAGAGGGACAAAGTCACGCGGGTTCCGGGGCCGAGATCTCCAAGCCTACTTGGATTTGGATGATTATCATGCTAAGTGAAATGAGTCAGAAAGAGAGGGACAGATTTCACTCATTTTGTAGTATAGAATAACATAACATGAGGCTGATACCCAAGGACAGTAGATACAAGGACCAGGAGGATTGCTCCATAGCTGGAAACCCACCTCATGATTAGAGCGGAGAAGGCAGATGGAATAGAGAAGAGATCACTAAGAAAATGGTGGCTTGCGGAATCAGTCCGGATGGGAGATTTGTGCTGAAAGTAGATAATGGACCAAACATTATAACCTCTCAGTACCTGTATTGCAAACCATAATGTCCAAAACTAGAGAGAAAAAGTATGGGGAATATCGTCTGCCATGGAGGCAAGGGGAGGGCAGGGAAGGGGGAGTATACTGGCGAGATAGGTGATGAGGAATGTGTATTGGTGAAGGAAAGGGTGTTTGATCATTGTGTGATTGTAACCCAAACATGAAAACTTGTAAGTAGCTCATGGTGATTCAATAAAATTTAAAAAATAAATGATTCTTTAAAAAAAGAATGTTCCCTGTAGTCTATGTTGCATCTTTAGGAAACAGTCCCATCTTTGTTCATCTCCTCATCGTCTCCAGACCATATGTGAGGTCGGGGGTCCAGCTCCCTTGGAACTGCTGCCAGTGGTGGAACTCACAGAAACAGTGCAGGTGGTGTCGGATCTGTGAGGGTTCACCGTCCTGGGCTTGCAGGTGCTCTGGGACAGAGTCACGGCGAGTCATGTGCTTTATATAAGAGAATGTTTATTAATTCTGTTAGAGTCATCAGGTACATGAGGTTTAATACTCACCCTTCTCAATAATCATGTTCCCTGAGTTGCTGTTTGTCTATTTCTGTGTTTATTTTTGGTAGAATCTTGTTTAACTTGATGGGTGTTTTGATAACTTTTGATATTTAATGCTAATTTTTTTTTTTTGCTTTTAGTGTCACACCTGGCAATACACAGGGGTTACTCCTTGCTCATGCACTCAGGAATTAATCCTCGTGCTGCTTGGGAAACCATATGGGCTGCTGGGAATTGAACCCAGGTCAGCTGAGTGCAAGGCAAATGCCCTACCTGCTGTGCTATTGCTCCAGCCCCAAATGCTGACTTTTTAAAACATCAAATTATAAAACACAGTTTCTGGTTCCATAGATTTAATTCGACACTCTGGTGATCCATGGAATTACGAGTACACTTATGTGACTCAGAGTGTGTCTAGGTTACATCCATTTGGGTAGGGCCTCACGTGTTACTGCTCAGGGCTTGCACACTGTACATTTGTAACATGTGTGAGTCTTTACACAAAGACCAAACCTCTGGCCCAATAGATTGTGTGCTGAGGACCCTTTACTGGGTCTTTCTAAGCATCAAACATTAGTTGAGATTCTTCAGTGATGAACCCTGAGAATAGGGTCCTGAAGTTCATGATTATCTTTTGGACACCGAGTTGTACACAGGGCTGGCCAGGTTTAGGTGCTGTTATCCAGTCCAACCACACCAGGAAGGTCACGTAGGCAGAAGCATCTTCCTTGTCCCAATGCAAAACCATTAACAGTGAAAATTTAAAAAAAAATCCATCCTAATAACAAACTTGAAATTAGGAAATGATGCTGCTTCAGGGTAAGGAATGTTCATGGAAGATAAGAGAGTAAATAGAGTTAAAATTGACTACCATGGATTGGACGGAGCTAAGTCAGAATTTCCTGTGCCAGCTACACTGCCTGTTTGGTTCCAGGTTTTCCATTTGCAGTAGGAGAACATGATGCACCACCGAGGGACACTCTCTACATTGTAGAGGCCCTGGGGGTCTGGGTTTAGTCATCAGGGACCTGAGAAACGGGGACTCTCCTACCAAGCTGCCATCTCCCCCTGAGAAATTCCTGTTTCCTGAGAGCTCCTCAGCACGTTTCCTGTGCTGTAGGAAGAGGCCTGGCTCTGACAGGACCCCAGGGACAGGCCTGAGCACTCTGAGCCACAGTCAGCACCTCCTCCAGGAAGCTCACACACCAGCCTCCCCCGGGCCCTCTCCTTTCTGTACAGAGGCTGCCCCATGCCATTCTGCACTCGTGACCCAGGATTAAAACCACGTTCACACTCATCCCAACTTGGACTCCCTCGCCCCTGACACAGTTTTTGAGATCATGGACCTCATGGGCAGGAACATGCATCAGCGCTGTTTCCTCCTCTTTCTGGTGGCAGCTTCCGGATGTGAGTATCCCCTGGACATAGGCTTCAAGGTAGGCATTTGGCCTCTGAGCCCGTGACTCACTGTGGGTCTCTGTCCCCAGGTGTCCTGTTCCAGGTACAGCTGCAGGAGTCGGGACCAAGCCTGGTGATGCCCTCGCAGACGCTGTCCCTCACCTGCTAGGTCTGTCTCTGGATTCTCTCTAACCGACTATGAGTCGCCAGACCCCTGGAAAGGTTCTGGATTGGGTTGATGCTAGGGTATGATGGAAGAACATGCTATAAGCCAAGTCATCAGTCCTGACTCTGCAGCTCTAGGAACACCTCCAAGAACCAGGTTTACCTAATACTGAGCAAGTCAGTAACTGAGGACACAGCCGTGTATTATTGTGCCAGAAAACACACAGAGAGGGCAAGTCCCTGTGAGCCCAGACACAACCTGTTGAGGGAGATGGGGGAGCTGCAGGGGTGAATGTGGCCACCAGGGGGCGCTCTGCTCCAGGTGATCCAGGGCTGTGCCAAGGGAAGGGGGAAAAGGGCCAGTAAGAAGTCACTTTCTTTTTTTTCTTTTTCATTTGTTTTTACATATATTTCTTCTTTTGGGAGAATCATTTTCCTCTTTATTATATTTTTACAAACTTAAAAAAACCAAGTATATACATTTTAGCTCTTCCTCTTCTAATACAAATTAGTGTTTTCCTCTTCCTGTCTCAGAGTCAGTCTCAGAGAGACACTGAGACTGTCTGTCCTGCTAGGTCAGGTGACATTGATTTTTCATCCAATAAATATCATTCCTGTATACAGAAAGAAGAGGCTTCTCCCACTCTATCCTTTATTGTCACTGAGGAAACATGATGACAATAGTCTGGGTGTTGATGCTTGTGAATCACAAGCTCCCTGCACTATTCCTAGCACCAAATTCCCACAGACCCCCACACTCTGCTATGGCCCCTGTGTTCAGCCTCTTCTTCCCAGTGATATAAGCTCCCACCAGACTCCTCTCAGAAACCCCAGACTGTGGTTAGGGTTCAGGGGCCATTAACATTGCATAATGTCCATGCTGACGCTCTGTTCTCTGTGTACCACAGTTGAATGAGATTGTTGAATTTGTCCTTCTCCCTCTGACAAAATTTACTCAATGTAATATTCTCTAGTTCCATTCATGGTGCAGAAAATGCTGCTATTTTGTCTTTTTTTTTAACTACTGCTCAGTATCCCTTTTTGTATATACCCCACAAATTATTACCCATGAACCTGACATTAAGCATTAAGATCATTTCCGTGTCCTAGCCAGTATATCAAATGCTTCAGTTTATGTTATCTTAATTTGATATTTTCACCTTTAGGTGAAGGTATCTAGCTTGAATCAGTTTGTTATATAAAAACTCTATTTTCACTTTTTAGAGAAATCTCCTACTGTTTTTCATAGACATCAAATCAGACAACATTCCAAGCTAATGAGGAAACAGATTTGCTTTTGACAACATCCCAACTCTTATTCTTTTGAGTCTTTTCCTGATGTAGGACTTTCGCCATGATATCTCTCATTGTTCCTCTGATTTATATTTACGTTACATGCCCGCCATCTTTCTGTACTTCTGGAAGCCCAGGCACTCACACACATGCCCCAAAGCTGCCACCAGTTAAAGATTTAACTTCAGCTATATTTCCCCGTTAAAAACTGTGGATTTTCTGGAGCGACTATCAAAAACTTTATAACTCAATCAAACAGGATTAGCACAGAAAATTGGACATTGGGTGGGAAGTAATGTGGAAGGCTCCGATCTCAATTAAGAAGGTATAATCACTGAAGGCCTAACCTGGAGAGAGAGAGAGAGAGAGAGAGAGAGAGAGAGAGAGAGAGAGAGAGAGAGAAGGAGAGAGAGAGAGAGGGAGAGAGAGGGAGAGAGAGAGGGAGCGAGACAGAGACAGAGATAGAGACAGAGACAGAGACAAAGTCTTTCCAGTGCAGACTCTAGTCAGCAGCTCCTGGATGACCTGATCACCAGACCCTGGGAAAGGAGAAGACTGTGGCAGGACAATCAACCCTTGACTCTCTGCGGGGGGCTGATTCACCGTCTCCAGAGACCCAGGAACCCGGTGATCTGCCTGCAGGGGAGCAGCCTGAGAGCAGGTGAACCTGGAGGTGTGACTCTGTAGGGAACTGTGGATATGTCAGGGGAGCCCAGACACCAACTCCTGCAGGGGACACGGGAGCAGCTGCAGAGGAGCTGCGCACCACCAGAGGGCACTCGGGAGCCACCTGGGAAAGGCCTCTGCCCACCAGGGCCAGAGTGTCACCATGTGTTAGAAACCCACGTGGGCCAATATTCTGTCAAAATACAGAGACACTCAGCCTCCATAACATCCATCACTCCTATCCATGCCCAGTTCCAGCGTCTTTCCTGGGACTCCTCCCCATCACTCCCAGAGCAGCTCCACTCTCAGTTAAACCCTCACTCTCCCAACTCACACTCACCCTACCAAGCCCCCAGGACTCCAACGCCTGACAGGGTGAGTATTAATCGGTACTTTCCTGTTTGTTATTATTTGTATAGCTTTCTCTTTGATATTCATGTAAGATGTAGAACAGCTTTTCCTCATTTTTCTCCTTCTTGAAAGCTCTTGTGACCTATTTAAAGGGCCACTATTGAAAGCAATCCACGACGCCTTTATTCATGAGTAAAATCCCTTAATAGATCCCAAGAGTGGAAGACTATTGAGAGTGAATCTCCTTATCACACCCTACATATACTTACACAAACAGGAATCACTGCAGAGAACATGAGGGAGGGGTGAGGCGTGGGGTGGGGGGGGGAATAATATGGGCCAGGGGGAAACACTGGGTGAGGGATTCATCCACTGTTTTGGGTGTCATGATCACGGCACAGGTGTCCATATATACCAGCGCTCATGAAACATTAATGATCTATAATCAGTATTCTGTGTAGGGCATGGCCTCCTGTGGTTTTTACTGCTAATCAAATATTGACAGGGTAAGAAGGAGACGTGGGATCGGGCTGATGAAAAGAGTCACACCCCATGCACCTCCATGCACACTAGTTTCCAACATCTTCCAGGTAAAGGCTAAATTCAGAATAAATACAATTGGTTCTCGTTACAGGAAAGAAGTTCTTGACAGCAGCTAGCCCATATTTTGCTTGGCTTTATTTGTGAGTTATTTTCTGGTTTTGGGGATATACCTGGCGTTTCTCAGGGATTACTCCTGACTCTACACTCAGCAATTACTCTTGAAATTGCAGGGAGAAGCATATGGGAAACTAGAGTTCAAAGCTGGGTCAGCCGTGTGCAAGGCAAGTGCCCAGCCACTGTGCTATCCTTCAGTCTCTGTTGGTTTGTATTTGTTGTTGTGCCACTCTGGTTATACTCATGGCTTTATACTCAGGAGTCGCTCCTGGTGGGGCATGGGAAACCATACGAAGTGCAAAGAGTGAACCTTGATCACCCAATGCAAGGGAAGAAGCTTACCCCTCTGCTGCCTCTACATCTCTTGTTATTGGAGACAAATCCTGGTGAACAGGGACAGACCATGGGATGCTGTGAGTATTTTAAAGATAGATTTAAGAGTGAAGGGGTGGGGGTCAAGGGACTAACAGGCTCGTGGAGTGAGAGCTTCGAATGCCCAAACTCAGTGAGAGTTATCACTTAGAACCAGGAATCATCAGAAAAACTACATTCTTAGGTTAGCTGCCTGACTTAGTCTATCTGAGCTAAGCTTTTACACATCTGAGGTCCTTTGATATCAGGACAAACATCTTTAAGCACAAAGATGTTTCCTCTGGGAGAAACATCAGAGACAGAGCAGACACAGGATCATGGCTCAGGTTTCCCAGATATCAGGGCTATGCTGTCTGGCCATTCTGCCTTACTCCTGATTCTGTTTCAATTCTGTGTTCCCAACTCATTCATAACTTGGTGTCATTCAGTGGATTACTTTTGTCTCAATAATGGGACCAACTCTTGCAATGCGTTATGAGAATATGGTATAAAGTATTTAAGTTTTTAAGTTACAAATGGTGCATAAAACAGAAGTATGACTGTAGATATTACATGATAGTCATCAAAAATAAGGACAAAATATATTAAATTAAATTTGTTGTCATATAATAATTGCATGATAGAATCTTTTCTAGGTCACAAGTCACCCCCTGAACCTGATACTTACTCTGGAGTCCTTCTCTTACTCTTTAGATTCAAACAGAACTTATGTAGGAGGAGGATATGCAAATGATCCTCTCCGTGCTATGATGTAAACAGGCCAGGCCAGCCTCAGCTCCAGGAGAGGAGTCAGTTCAGGGGTTCCCAGGGGCTCCATCCTGATTCACACAGAACCAACATGGCGTGTGGGCTAAGCTGGCTTCTCCTGGTGGCTGTGATAGGAGGTAACTCACGGGTGACAGAGACACAGAGCATGGTAGAGATGGGAGAAGCAGATCCTCTGTGTGAGGAGAGTTTCCTGACCAGGATGTCTTTGTGTTTGCAGGGGTCCAATGTGAGGTGCAGCTGGTGGAGTCTGGGGGAGATTTGGTGCAGCCCGGTGGATCCCTGACACTCTCCTGTGCAGCCTCTGGATTCAATGTTGGCAACTCTTATATGAGCTGGGTCCGCCAGGCTCCAGGAAAGGGCCTAGAGTGGGTCTCACACATTAGTATTAGTGGTAGTACATACTATGCGGACTCTGTGAAGGCCGATTCACCATCTCCAGAGACAACAGCAAGAACACGCTCTCTCTGCAAATGAGCCGCCTGAGGGAGGACACGGCCCTGTACTACTGTGCGAGAGACACAGTGTGGGGAAGGCCACGGGGGCCCAGACACAAACCACCTGCAGGAGGAAGCAGGGTGAGTTTCAGGGGTGCAAGCCCCCAGGAGGCTATCAGGACTCACCCCTGAGGAAACGTTGCTCATGACCAGATGAATCATCTTTCTGTGGAGATCAGGCCTAATCTGCCACTCAGCTCTCAGATGACCCCAAGGGCACTTTGTTCTGTGGGTTTTGGCTCTGAGTCCTCCATCCCCTCTGTGGGTGGGAAGGAATCTGCCTCACTCTTTCTCATGTAAGTTTTCACTAGTGGAACCATTACTTCTCTGGGGCTTGAGGGGCACATAATTCTCTTGTCAAAATTAACCTCTGACCCTACAGAGATTATCGTGGTCTCATGGTAAGGGTCACTTTATCAGAAAATGAAATCCTGGTGTCCACTCAGCTGTGTTCTGGCAACTTACTTCTGCTCTCACACACACACTCTGTGCCCTCTGACCTGCACCCAGGTAGTCTCTACTTTGTCACCCATCTGGGATAGGCTGGCCTTCCATGCCTCATCCACTCACAAATGGAAATTCAGGTTTTCCATTCCCTCTCCACAACCTCATCCCTTGTAGAGGAGAGACCAGGTCCTGTGACACGAACTTTGCTGACCCCTTCACAGTGAGACAAGAGGAAGGACCCAGAGCATTGATGCTCTCCCTGAGCCCCCACTCTCTCCAGATATACCACACCCCAGAGCTCAGGGACCCTCCTTATGCTGAGGCCCCACATGGAGACCATTGCAGATGTGACTCTTACTGAATTTCTCATTGTGAATCAACCTCAGTTTGTGGTCTGTCCTCCCGAGACAGAGAAACTTGTGGATTAGAATCTACTTTCCTGTCTCCCCTCAAATGCTGAACCCCCTGAAGCAACATTCTTGATCTGGGAAACTTACAAAGTCAGTTCTTTAAAATCACAAGTGCACCATTAATTCTTCACTTAGGGAACTGAGTTTTTAAGGTTCGATACCAATAATAAAGAGTAATGTTGAAGGTATATTTCTGATTAGAAACAACACTATCAGTAATGATTGTAAATGGCTAGTTTAGAATAAAACTAGTGGATACCTAATAATTATGAAAAACTGTACTATTCAAATATGGGTAATCTGTTTTTTCTTTAATTTGGTGGTCATACCTTGGAGTACTCTGTGTTTACTTCCTGTCTGTGTTCTGGTCTCCCCTGTAGTGCTCAGGTATCATGCTAGTGGTGAGGGAAAACTAATGTGTGCAAAAACGCTCCAATTCATTTTATCCTGCCCATGTTTCTGTGAAAAACAAAATTTTAAAGTTTCTGTTATGTGAGGCTTGTCTAACAATGATAAAATAAAAATGATTGTTCCTGGTTTCTTTCCTTTCTAATTTATTTCTTTCACTGTTTCGAATACATTGCTAATTATACAACTACAATATTTTATTTATTCTACATCTGAAGGAGTGAAACAGAAACAACATGAGTCAAGAAGGTTAAGGAAAAGAAATGTGTCTAATATAATATGATGAAAATTAAACAAAACTTGTTAATCTACAGTTCATATTGGTTTGTGAAAACAAGCTTTCCTACGTTTAAGGAAGTCTCCTGTTGTTCTTTAGTGCATCAGCTTTAGAAAATATTCCCAACATTCCCCAGGCACTCCAGCCCTCTTCCTGAGATCTGGGGGCCCAGCTCTCCTGGAAAATGCTGACTGTGGAGATACATAGACAGTGCAAGGGGGGGGGGTGTCAGGTCTTGAGGATTCACTGTCTCGACACTGCAGTAGCTCTGGGACAGGACACCTGGGGACAGACACAGTGAGTCACGTGCTTATATACCAGAGTGTGTGTGAATCCTATAGTCAGCTGGTACCTGAGGTGTGACATCATTCATCTCAATCCTCACGTTGCCTGAGTTTGTACTTGTGTGTCTCTGTGTCTACCTTAGAAGAATTTTGTAGACCCTGCTGAGTATGTAGATTATTTTTGATCCTTAATGCTGATTTTTTAAACATCAAATTTCAGAGCATATTTTCTGGCGCCGTAGATCAAACTCAATCCTCTGATGCTCCATGGAATTAGGGGGTTTATGTATGTGACACAGCCTGTGTCTAGGTTCCAAGCATTTGGGAGGGGTTGGAGGGTCATGCCTGGTATTGTTCAGTGCTAGCGCAAGAGTACCCTTGTAAAATGTGTGAGTCTGAGCACTAAGACCAGGTTCCAGGCCCAATAGTCTGTGTGCTAAGGACTCTAAACGAGCTGTTTTCAGGCAACTGATGGGGCTGGAATTCCTCAGTGATGATCCCCAATAATAGGGTCCTGAGGATCACGGTCATCTTCTGGTGCTGAGTTATATACAGGACAGAGTGGGTTGAGGTGCTCCTGACTAGGCCAACCACACCATCAAGGTCAGTAGGCGAGGCATCTTCCGTGCCCCTAAATAGACCAGTGAGAAAGAATAAATCCATCCTTATAATGCCTTGAATATTTCAGAGTGAACCTACTCAAGGAAAAGGGATTTTTATTCTTTAAGATAAATGAATGAAAAAGCACTGTAAAATTTGATTGACGTGGATTGGACCAGGCCACGTCAGAATTCACAGGGACAATGACACTGTCTATTAGGCCCCAGGATTTGCACTCACAGTGGGAGAACAGGAGCGACCACAAAGCGACACGGAGGGAAAGGGGCCTGTCTACAGGGTAGAGGCCCTGGGGTCTGGGTTTGATCATCAGGGACTTGAGACATGTGGACTCTCCTCCACAGCTGCCGTTTCCCCCTCAGCAATTCCTGTTTCCTGAGAGCTCCTCAGCACGTTTTCTGTGCTTGAGGAAGAGGCCCGGCTCTGTCAAGGGCCCCAGGGACAGGCCTGAGTGCTCTGAGCCACAGTCAGCACCTCCTCCCAGGGAGCCCACACACCAGACTCTTCCGGGTCCCCTCGTTTTTCTACAGAGGCTCCCCCATGCAAACCTGCACTCGAGACCCAGGATTAAAACCACGTTCACATTCACTCCAACTCAGGCTCCCTCTCCCCCTGACCCGGTGTCTGAAATCATGGACCTCGTGGGTAGGAATGTGCATCAGCGCTGGTTCCTCATCTTTCTGGTGGCAGCTCCCGGATGAGAGTATCCCCTGGACAGAGGCTCCAAGGTGGGCATGGGCCTCTGAGAGCGTGACTCACTGTGGGTCTCCGTCTCTAGGTGTTCTGTCCAAGGTACAGCAGTAGGAGTCAGGACCAAGCCTGATGACGCCCTAAGAGACGTTCTACCTGACCTGCTCAGTCTCTGGATTCTCTAACCAGCTATGGTGTACACTGGGTCCGCCAGGCTCCTGGAAAGGGACTGGATTGGATTGGTGTTATAAGTAATATTGGAAGCCCATACTATAACCCAAGTCTTCTGTCTTGAATCAGCATTACCAGGGACACTTCCAAGAACCAAGTTTAC
The DNA here is from genome assembly GCF_029834395.1 of Sorex fumeus. Classification (NCBI taxonomy): domain Eukaryota; kingdom Metazoa; phylum Chordata; class Mammalia; order Eulipotyphla; family Soricidae; genus Sorex; species Sorex fumeus. The sequence continues at coordinate 1,525,460 of NW_026606227.1, forward strand.
CTAAAACTGAGCAACTCAGTAACTGAGGACACAGCTGTGTATTATTGTGCAAATAACACACAGTGAACTCAAGTCACTGTGAGTCCAGACACAAACTTGCTGAAGGAGAAGGAGGATCTGCAGGGGTGCGTGGAACCATCAGGGGCCTCTCTGCTTCCAGGACTCCAGGGCTTTGCCCTGGGTCAGATGGGCAGGGACATGAGCTTTTAAGGGGGTCGCCAACTTTACTGTTTTGTTAAAATATATGAAAAAAATTAATATTTTATGTTTATACATTTTAGTCGTTACTTTCTCTCCTATTACATATTTGCTCATTCCTCTTCCTGTCTCAGAGTCCACTAAAGATTATGATGTCCTGCTAGGTCAGGTGAAGTCGATTTTTCTTCAACCAACATCATTCCTTTTCACATAAAGGAGAGGTTTCTCCCTTTACCTTCTCTATTGTCACTGAGGGAACACGATGACAATAGTCTGAGTGTTGATGCTGATGGGTCACAAACTCCCTGCTCTTCTCCCAGCACCAAATTCCCCCAGGCTCCACACTCTGCTGTGGCTCCTGTGCTCACCTTCTTCTTCCCAGCTATCTAAGCCCCTACCCGACTCCTCTCAGGAACCCCAAAGTGTGGTTAGGATTCAGGGGCCGTTATCATTGCATCCTGTTCATGCTGACGCTCTGTTCTCTGTGTAACACAGTTGAATGAGATTGTCTGAATTTGTCCTTCTTCCTCTACAAACTTCACTTAAATATGTTATTTCCAGTTCCATCCATGATGCAGAAAACGGTGATATTTTGTCAATTCTTATAACTGCCTAATATTACTTAGAAAAGAAATTCATTAGATAAGAAACTCATAAAATGTTCAATTTTGTTGTATAAAATTTGTGTAGACAACCACCTCTGATTGTTCAGCTAACCTCCTCTGATTGTTCAGATCATGTAATTTGTTGAGCTATGCATGCATTTTGAAGAACCTCTCTTGTCATAATGTGAAACACCCTGTTCTAATTCTAAGCTGATTATTTTTGAAAATGGTGGTTTATTCTGTTAAGCTTTTATTTCTACTGATTTTAACTTAATGGATTGTCTTTTATATCCTCTCATTGTTATTTAGACTCCAAATTATTTTCCGATGTTGAGGTCCTGAAAGGTCCTGAAAGGTAATATTTGTCATTTCACCAATGCATTTGTGATTTTTGTCTGAACTCCAGATACTTACTGCATGTCGTGCTATCTGTGACTTATCTTCCAGTAACCTGAAGTGGGCAGTAAATAGCAAGTCCCCAGCACTCATGAGGATATAAATCTGCTGTTTCAGTGGCTATTTAGTGTTAGTAGTTGTTTAGTGCAGAGTCTCCTGCCCGTGTACCAGGCTGTCTTCATCAGGGCCCCTCGGAGGGAGTGGGTTGAGTTTCCCTCTCCGCCCTGAGCAGAACCCCAGAAGCTCCAGACTTCCAGTACCCAGTCACGGCCATGCTTAAGGCCACTCTCCACATGCTCAGACGACCCTCACGCAAGAAGGAACTAGCAGAGGAACCCAGGTGCGTAGATCCGAGAACTGAAATCTTCAAGCCTGCTTGGATCAGGACTGGGCCTCTTCTACCCAGATCCCCCATCTTCTAGTAGCTAGGCTTTACACCCACCAACTGCCCCCGGCACAATATAATCCCATCAACGGTCAAGATCCAAAGACTATAAAACCAAGCTCCCTTATCGTCTAGTTCCACTTCTTGGAGAACCCAGCAAACTATTGAGAGTATCCCGCCTGTACGGCAGAGCCTGGCAAGCTCCTGTGGCGTACTTAATATGCCCAATACACTAACAATGTATTCCCCTGACCTTGAAAGAGCCTCCAATGAGGCACCATTTGGAAGGACAAGTAAGGAGAGGCTGCTAAAATCTCAGGGCTAGGATGAATGCAGATGTTACTGGTACCCACTCGAGCAAATTGATGAATAATGGGATTACAGTGATACAGTGAAATCTGCTGTGCCTGATGTCCTGCCTCACTCTCTATCTGTACTTTTTGTGAATCGCCTAGCAGTACTACACACTAGTTGCCCTTCAGACTAGTATTCGGACTTGTGTCCTGACCATATGATCATTATCTGCTTGATCTGACAGTCATGACCTTCATTGACGTCGAAAGCTATCAAAACCAGAAGACACTTTTGAAAGTCTGGCCCCATGGATGATGTACGGGTTCCATAGACTTCCCGAGTCTCCCTAACCAGGTGATCAGGACAAAGCCCAGAACATTCCACATGAAGTCTGAGTTCTTCTGGGTTCTTCTGGTTGTTGGATAAGAGGTATTGTGTGAAGGAAAAGAGGCACTGGGATTGTGAGTGGATGGGAGTGAAAAATAACTTGATACAATAAAATAAGTTGCCACAACAGTACCGTGTGGTTACAGTTAACTAGATAGAGGTACAGCTGGTGGAGTCTTGGGGACACACAGCATGTTAGGGGTATCTAAGACACTCAAGTGCTGCCTTTGGACCGTCTGGACCCAGTTCCAGAGGTTATCATGGGAGCTGGATCTGCTCAGCAACTGGAGCAGTGATGACTCAGTGTTGCAATGATACTTGGTACTGGCAGTAACTCACCTTCTACTGCCCCACTGAAAGGCCAAAGCACCTACTCCAGAAACAATGTCAAAAATACGTGAATCCGTGAATTAAACATTTAAAGACAAAGACATAACATAGCTGTGTATTATATGTGAGGAGAACTGCTGGGAAGGGAAACTGAATCACACCCAGACCTGAGCGTGGCGGAGTCCCTGAGGGACCCTCGGGAGAGAGACACGTCATATGGCAGCGGGTGCCTGGGGAGCAGCAGAGGCAGATACGGGGACAGGGACCTGCTGACCAGGGGCCTCCTGCCCTTGGGGGATGGTCCTGTCTCAGTATGACAACCGGGAGGTCCGGGGCGGAGACCTCGAGGGTTTGGCTTAACCCTTGGGAGACCGGAGACCCTCAGGCCCTCCTGGTACCTTCCATGACCCTCAACACCAGCAGCAGCAGCCATGAGCAGCTGCCCACAGGTCGGACATGGCCCTGAGGGGCCTCCGCGAGTTCTCCTGAGGGAGAGAGAGAGATAGAGAGGGAGAGGGGAGAGAAAGAGAGGGAGAGACAAGAGAGACAGAGAGAGCTGGAGAGAGAGGGAGGAATAGAGGAACAGAGAGGGGGTGAGAGAGAGAGAAAGAGGAAGGGAGTGAGGGAGGGAGAGAGGGAGAGAGGAAGAGAGAGGGAGAGGGGGAGAGAGAGGGGGAGAGAGAAGGAGAGAGAGAAAGGGGGGACAGAAAGAGGAGAGAGAGGGACAGAGAGAGGGAGAAAGATAGAGAGGAGAGAGATGGCGAGAGAGAGGGAGAGAGAAGGTGAGAGAGGGAGGGCGAGAGAGGGAGAGGGAGGGAGAGAGAGGGAGAGAAAGTGAGAGACACACAGAGAACCCTTATAGGATCCAAGGGATCAATAAAGAAGAAGAATGGGTCACGTGATGATGAACAGATTCCGTGTTTGGATGTCCTTTCTGTCATAATCCTGTGCCATATCTCTCCCTCTCTCTCACTATCTCTCTGTCTCTCGCTCCCTCTCTCACTATCTCTATCTCTCTCCATATCTCTCCTTGCATCTCTAAGTAAATTCTTTAGATAGTACTATCTTACTTCTCACTAAATCTCTCTTTTCCTAGTATTCACAGAGAGACAGAAAATGAGTCTCTCACTTTAAATTTTTCATTTTTTTGATTGATCTGGGTGGGAAGATGTTTTCCAGACTTCTAACATGTCTGACCAAAAATTAGAACTCAAGGATTTTTCCCATTTGGAGAAGCCCATGTGTTCTCCTGAATACGGCTCTCTCTTTCTCTCCCCTTGCATTTCTCTAAGTAAATTTCTTTAAATAATACTATTGTGTATCACTGAAAAATTCAGACTTCAATTCATATGTTTAATAAGCACTGTAGCACTGTTGTCCCATTGTTCATCGATTTGCTAGAGCAGGCACCAATAACATCTCTATTGTGAGACTTATTGTTACTGCTTTTGGCATGTCAAATATGCCAGGTTCTGCCATGAGGGCAGGCTGCTCTCGGTAGCTTGCTAGGCTCTCAAGTGGGACGCAAAAATCGAACCTGGGTCTGCCACGTGCAAGGCAAATGTCCTACCCACTGTGCTATCACCCTAAAACTTTATTAATTTTATCCTATTTATTTCTGATTTAATTATATTTGTCCTAGTACTACAGTCATATAATAAACTGTCTTATCAATCTGATCAATGTTTATAATCACACCTGGTTATAATCACACCTGGTTTTTTTAAAAAGGCTTAATTAATTTAAGAAATTTAATGTATTGGTTATATTAAAGTCTTTGCTTCAGACATAAATCCTCTTTATTTTGATGCTTTTTACTGTTTTTATTTGAGTGAATTAAGTATCATTGTATTACTTTTACTAGTCCCAGCAGAGAAGACTCAGTGTCACCTTTTAGTTTTTATCTATATAATTACTTGATTTGACAATATTTTCCTGGGATGCATCTACCTGAGTGATTCCTGAACACAGATCCAGGAATAAGCCCTCAGACCTGCCGGATGTGGCTCAAAACCAAATCAAAAGGCTCATAAAAGAGAAGGACTCATGAGGAAGGCTTCTGAAGTAAAGACCCAGGATACAATCATGTGTTAGAGATGCCAAGAGGTTGAAGCCCCTGAGAGCACAGAAGCTCTCCCTGCAGGGTGGGGACCCAGCTGCAGGGGGCGCCAAGTCACAAGAGCACAGAGTTGTAGGCTACAAGGGGTGCAGAGATGGGAGAAATGGATGCAGAGAGGCAGAAATCTCAGAATGGATTTCCTTCTTCAATAAAACTAAATTTTGCTTTCTCAAGAAAACTAAAATCAAAATATGTACATGACAAAAAAGGTTAATTTGTGCATACTTATGGTTTGGGGAGAAACATTGATCAGATTGATAAGACAGTAAAACCTTTATGCAGGGGGTGTGTCTGGACTTCCTAATATTTCCAATGGAAACTCCTGGGATATTAGGATGGTTCTGTAGTCTCATTGTAGTATCCCTTGTGGAGGTACAGGATCCCAGAAACAACCTCAGAGCCCAGGTGTGTCCAGATGTGTCCAGGCCATACAGATGTGAGGTCCTGAGGGGAAGGTCCTGAAAGGGCTTGGTCCCCTAAGGGGGAGCTCTGTGTGCACAGAGTCCTGGGAGAGTGCGTGGACTCATTTCCTCAGACAAGGATCAGAACATGGACATCTTCACTCCCCTTGAGGATGGACCCAGTGGCTTTCACCAACCCCTTCTCAGGTTAACTAGACCTTCATCTATGAATTCCACCTCCTCATGAATATACAAATTACACGAGGGACACTGAGTTAAATACAGATGTGTCTGTGTCCTGACAACCTCACTCAGCAGGCACACCCACACCTTCAGAAGCCCCTGAGTGCACGGTCCCCGCCATGGACTGGACCTGGAACATTCTCTTTCTGGTGTCAGTGGCTGCAGGTGAGCGTCCCCATGCCTTGGGCTGAGGGAACGGAGCCAGTCAAGTGGAGTCCAGCCACTCCTGTCTGCTGTCCACAGGTGTGAACTCCCAGGTACAGCTGGTGCAGTCGGGGGCTGAGGTGGGAAAACCTGGGACATCAGTGAAGATCTCCTGCAAGGGGTCTGGATACACCTTCACCGACTACTATATGGACTGGGTGCGGCAGGCCCCAGGACAAGGGCTTGAGTGGATGGGGAGGATTAACACAAAGACTGATGGTACAAACTATGGAACAAAGTTCCAGGGAAGACTCACACTCACTGTAGACAGGTCCAAGGACACAGCCTACATGGAACTGAGCAGACTGAGCACCGAGGACACAGCTGTGTATTACTGTACAAGAGATACAGCGTGATAACCACATCCTGAGTGTGTCAGAAAACTGTGGGGGAGGCAGCTGTGCCGGGTGAGGAGATGACAGGGACACTAATCCTCCTGCCTTCTTCCTCAGAGTCAGGGTCTGAGACACAGAATGCGGCTCATAGGGCCAGGCATCATCTTAGGGAAAGGCTCAGGATCTGTCTTTGTCCGTCAGCAACAGCCAAGAGGAAGATGGCTTCTCTCGAGAACACCTGGTGTCCCTCATATTTTCTTCTAGGATTTTGTGTGGAATGCCTCAGATGGCACAAGAAGAAACACATGAAAATTTGGGCAGGTATCGTTGTAGGTTCATGAACTGTAGGTTTACACATGGCAGACTCCCAATGTTACACTTTTTTGTTTTTAATTCTGTCTGCAAAAAAAATTCTTTTCTCTCAGATGAAATCTTGCTGTTGGCCCTGAGCCTTTTCTGGAGTTTCTCTAGAGCCCTGACCCTCTGAGCATGTTTGTATCTCCATATTCCTGAGCTGGAATCCTGCCATGAAGAAGGGACAGTGGAGGAGATGACCCTCTATGAAAGGGACCATGGCCACATTTCTCCTATCACGTGGTGGTGAGAAAATGGTCAGGGTCTGTGAAATCCTGGTGTTGGGGGCATCTCAGCACAACTCTAGTGAAGGTCCTGATCCAAGCACAGGCACACGGTCTGGGGTGTGCTCAGAAGGGCTGGCAGTTGCATGGACCAGCAGACAGGATCTAGAGCGAGGCCTCCGTTGCAGATCCCTTTGCCCCAGGACTCATGCACCTGAGCTGAGTTTACATCGGGTCTGATATCACCAGTTGACTGATAATCCTGGGAAATACAAGTTATTGAGTGAGATTAAATTTTGTGCATGCCTTATAATCTCGGAATAAATAATCACAATTTGTCACTTTCTCTTATTTGATAATGAGGACATATATCCATGGACATATATCCATGCACAAATGCTTAAGTGTCACACAGTCCAACAGCAACATCTGTCCCCACTCCTTGCCCACCCACAGTACCAGGGTGGAATTGACCTCAGACCCCCATTGGATCCCTTTCCGTTCCTTGCTCCCATGCCAATCACTTCCACATCACCTGGGAAAGCCAGTGGGACCACCTCAGCACATGACACCCCAACACTTCCCTCCTTGTCACCCCAAGGTGCTCAATCTAAGACCTGATAGAAGCAGTGTCTGACCAGAGGCCACCTTGACAAGAGGCATTTGGTACCAGCTTCCATCAATCTGGGCTCAGCGCCCCACACTGGGCTGCACACAAGCCCTCCTACACCACTCCAGGTGTGCAGAGCCCCAACTCATGGAGTCACATGTCCCAGACAGCTCTTACCCATCTACAACAATCTTCGAGATACAGTTTCCCAGTGTGTCATTCGCCCTAGGGAGATGTCTGACAACACTAGGAAACAAAGAGTTAAGTCCTATGGGAACTTTCTAGAATGTAAGATGGTAAATACAGAATGCTGCTGAGGGGCGGGGTGGGGGGGAGTATCTGGGAAGGGTCCTATAAAGGCTTTATGCTCTTTCTCCCAGAGGAAACAACCCTGAGATAAACCCACTTTAGAGACGCTGCCCCTCGGTCCTGCAGTGCAGAGACCCTTGGACAGGGAGCAGCTTCCCTGGGCAGGTGAGCAGGTGAATGGATAGAGTTGCTGTCCGTGCTCTTGTGACAGCCTTGGTGTAGAGCAGTGAGAAGCGGCGAGTCAGCACTTAGAGTCCCGACCCCGTGCTTCTCTCTCGCGTGTCTGTCTTGTTTTCCTAGTCCTGGTGGTGACTGTGTTTCAGCTCTGTTCCCCAGGGGCCTGTCCCCTGCAGATGTGTGCTGACCCTCTGCGGGGCCTGCTGACTGCTTCCTGTTCTCGTCCCGCAATTGAGATGTGGCGCAGTTCCTCATTGAAGTTGCCTGTCCTGCTCCATACCTTCCACGGGACCCTCTCTTTGTCCTGGGACCTGACACCACTGTCCCTCCACAAGGTTTTGTGTGAGCTGAAGGACAGGAACAAGATTCTTTGCTCAGGGGCAGAGCAGTGGAGGGACGACACAGCCAGGTCCGAGTCTGTGTTGTGACTCTGTGGCTAGGATGCTCATCATTCCTTGATACCACCTGTGTCCCCAAGTCCCCTTGGCCCCTGCCCCGTTACTCCTCGTCTATCTCCTCTCCCCTCCCCTTCAAACTCTGGGGCCAATCCTCTAAATCCACCCTTTAAATCACTGCATTTCCTCATTCAATTGACAGAAACACCACATATAAGAATGTTACTCTGTGTTCGTCGTTCTTCTTCTGACTTACTTCATTTAACGTGATATCTTCTACTTACATCCATGTTGCAGCAAATTGCACACTTTCTCCATTCCTTTCAACAATTTTAAAGTTTTTCTGTTTTGTCAGAGTGTTTAATAATGAGAAAAAACAAAATGAACGATCTATACTTTCATTACAAAGTTACTTCTTTCACTATCCATAATATATTACTAATTATGATCCAGAATATTTTCTTTACAATAAATATATTATAAACAATATATTTTACTTAGTTTCCATCTGAAGGGAGGCAATACCCATGAAACGTATCAAGAATTACTGAGAAAAATTATGTATGCAATTTAATGAAAATAAAGCAAAGAAGGTTAAAAATCTTAACTTAAAGTTGGTGGTTGGAAACCCGTTTTCACAGAGTTAAGAAGTGCCTATTGCTCTGTTGCTGTGGCTCTAGTAAAGGTCCCCTCCCTGTCATCTCCATCCACTTTGCTGTCTTTCCTAAGGTCTGAGCTCCCTGGAAACTGCTGACTGAGGTGGACACAGAGAGAGGCAGGCGGATCAGTCTGTGAGAATTCACATCCTGGGCTCGCAGGTGCCTGGAAAGACCTGGATACAGGAGCCACCGCGAGTGAGAGGCTTTATATCAGGGAATCTCAATACCCCTGTCAGAGCCACCTAGTGAGAGAAGGGGACGGTGTGTCAGCCCTTGCTTATTCGCAGCCCACCCGGATTGACACCCAGCGCCCAGTCCGGTCCCTGAGGCCCCAGGAGGGTCCTGAGGGCAGAGGCTGTAGTCACCTGAGCCCTGCCGCGTAATCCGAAACTAAGAAATGCGCAGAGTCAGAATTCTGTGCACACAGGCTGTGCGGTGTCTGGAGCGCGGGGAGGGAAACTGAGTCACACCCAGCTCTGAGCCCGGTCAGAGTCCGTGAGGGACACTCGGGGGAGTCATGTCACTTGGGCACGAGCGCCTGGGGAGCAGCTGGGTCTGTCAGAGATGGACGCGGGGACAGGGATATGCTGACCTGCGGCCTCCTGCCCAAGGGGGGGGTGATCCTGCCTCAGCGTGACGCCCGGGGAGAGCCAGGGCGGCAACCCCGAGGGTCCGGCCCATCCCTGGAGACCCTCAGGCTCTCCCGCCCCGCCCGTGACCCTCCCCAATGCCAAGCTACCCACAGTTGGACACGGCCCCGAGGGGTCTCCGCGGGGTCGGCCTGGCCCCTCCTGCGTGCGAGAGAGAAAAAGAAGGACAGGCAGAAAGAGACGGAGAGAAGGAGAAAGGGAGAGAGGGAGAAATAGGGAGCTAGAGAGGGAGAGAGAGGGAGAGAGGGAAAGAGGAAGAGAGAGAGGGAGAGAAAGAGGGAGAGAGAGGAAAAGAGAGCGAGAGAGAGGGAGAGAGAGAGGGAGAGAGAGTGACAGAGAGAGGGACAGAGAGGACAGAGAGAGGAGAGAGGGACAGAGAGAGGGAGTGAGAGGGAGAGAGAGAACCCATATACAATCCTAGGGATCAATAAATGAGAAGGATAACTGGATAACTAATGTGATGATAACCAGACACTCGCTTTGGACTGTTCTTTCTGACATAATCGTGTGCCATCTCTCTCTCTTACTGTCTCTCTCTATCTCTATTTCAATCTCTCCATCTCTTTTTCTCCCTCTCTCTCCTTGCGTCTCTAAGTAAATTTCTTTAGATAATACTATTTTACTTCTCTCTCCATCTCTCTTTTCCTAGTACTCACAGAGAGACAGAAAGTGAATCTCTGAGTTTCACTTGTTCAGGTTCTCACATGTACTGGGTGGGAAGGTGTTTTCCAGATTCTAACATGTCTGATCGGAGATCAGAACTCAATTTCCCATTTGGAGAAGCCCATGTGCCCTCCTGAACACGGCTCTCTTTCTCTCCCCTTGCATTTCTCTAAGTAATTATTTTTAAATAATGCTCTTGTGTATCACTGAAAAAGTCATAATTCAATTCATATGTTCAATGAAACTTTATTAATTCTATCCTATTGATTTCTCATTTATTTGTCCTACTACTACAGTTATATAATAAACGTGTTGAGGGCTGTGTTTTAATGTAACAAATTTAATATATTTTGCTTCTATTGAAGTCTTTACCTAAAGACTTAAATCCTCTTTATTTTGATGATTTTTACAATTTTCATTTGAATGAAAGAAGTATTTATTGTATTACTTTTACATGATCCCAGCAAAGAACACTCATTGTCACCTATTAATTTTAAAATATTTAGCTACTTGATTTGCCAACATTTTCCTGGGATGCATCTACCTGAGTGATCCCTGAAGCACAGAGCCAGGAGAAAGCCCTTAGCCCTGCTGGGTGTGGCTAAAACCCAAATCAAAAGGCCCATGAAGGACCTGAGTCCTGAGCAAGGCTTCTGAGTGCATCTCAGGACTCAGGTCTGCCTTAGGGGAGTCAAGGCGCCGGAGCCCCTGAGGGGGAGCGTAGACGCACTGCACAGAGACTGACTGTGATCCCTGGAGCTAGGGCGGCAGGTCCAGCTAGAAGACGGCTCTGGGACAAACTGTTCCAAAGGGACCTACTTGCAGGACATGAGGATGCAGGCCTAGGCGGTGACCGACGTCATCTTCACAGGCAACAGCACTTTCCTCTGCAGTTCCCTGCTCCGTGCCGACCAGGTGGCCTTAGTCCACGTGGAGACCTGGGGGGCAGGGCCTAGCTGCGGGTGGAAGGTCGCGATCTGACCATTTACAAGACCCTGTCCAGACCCCCCGCCCTGAGACTGGGACCCCCAGCTGTGTGGGAAGCTGGCCCTTTAACTGACCAAGGCCTAAGTGCCTGTGCTACGTGACCTGCAACAGGCACAGCCTGTGCTACTTGACTTGCAATAGGCACGGCCTGTGCTACGTGACCTGCAACAGGCAAGGCCAGTGCTATGTATGGTTATCTTGAGGTATGGTTATCCTGAGAAAATATCAGTCATGGCTGTCAGTGATAACAAGAAGTAACTATCTCATGTCGACCTTCAAGCTGCCTCGCTAATGAATATATACCCTGATTGCCCCCAATAAAGTCTGTCCCTTTTTCTCTCTGTTTCTGAGCTGCATTCTGTCTCTTGTGTCTTGTGTTCATTCGGTCGGTCCTTCCCTGCACCTACGGATCCTAGGGCCACCTCCGTGGGCCGGAGAGTGGTCTGGCAGGGCCCCCCAAAACTGGCGCACACGCGGGGCGGTGTCTGGGAGACAACCTCCGAACTCCCGTTCAGGAAGCAGTGGCCACCTGGTTGCACGGAAAAGTAAGTGCGCGCCTAGTCAAAAATCTCCGTCTCGTTCGAGGCAGAGTGGGAAGTTTCCCATCTCGTTTGAGGCTGAGTGGATATTAGCCCCTGCCTCGTTATATAGGTCGATGGGGTGGGATAAGGGGAGAATTGTGTGTTCAGTCTCATATGAGGTATATGAGACGGTCACTGGGTTGGATAAGGCCCCCCCCTGCGCCCCTTTGTTGTGTCCTTTGTGGAATGTGTGTGTGAGTAAATGAGCGGTCAGAGGCATCCTCGCCTCTGATTCGAGTCTGTGGTTCCACGGCTGGGCACCCTTAAGGTCCGTGAAAAGGCTACGGAATCCGGTTGGGCTATCTGTGGTTCCACGGGAAACATATGGTCTATTGTGGTGCTGACTTAGACGTTGGCCTCAAGTCACCTTTGGCTGATCCACTATGGCTAAGATTCCCATCAGCCAGACAAGCACCTGAGTGGGCCCCTTTGTTGGGCCTCCCCTGTGTCTCACGTCTGTTTTTCCCAGGTATTCACGCGGACCAGTGACCTATCTCCTGTCTCGTCAATCTTTATGTATTGTCTGCCTTCTATTCCACTCGTCTGTCTTACTCCCTCTCTTCTTCCTATATTTCTCATTTTCTGTTTCATGATCTGTATATTCGTGTGTATCTGTATTTTTGAACGCTGTTTTTCCTGACCTCTGAAAATGGGTCAGAGTTTAAGCAAGAAGGAATTGTTTATTCGTGGTTTAAAGACATCCCTTAAGCACCAAGGAATCTAGGTAAAGAAAAAGGGCCTTGTCAATTTCTTTCTTCTTCTTGAAAATGTGTATATAAGAAACGTAGGGGCTGTGACTGTCTTAAATCCCCATCCCGGCCTTTTCCTACTGGCAATAAAACTTAGAGACCTTCTTAAAGGGCTATGGCCCTTCTGCTCCACAGTCCCTGGCTCTCAGCCTCCCTCTATCCCCTCCCCCTCTATCATCCCAATCTTGTTTCTGGTGGCCTGGTTACTGGAATCTCTCTCCCTCTCACTCTCTCAGTCACTTTCTCCGCTCCTTACCCCCGTCTCCCTTTTCAGGCGTTTCCTCCCTGCCAGCACGGGTCGAGCACTTAAAGGCCGCTAGGGCGCTGACCGCTAGAAGACTCCCGTGACAGGATGAGGGGGTCACAGCCACGATTCCCAGAATAAAATCGCGTCCCCCGCAGAAGAAAAAAACTGTGCATCGTTAGGAACTCTTCAGTTAAGCACATCCACGTCCCCACATTTGAAAACGCCACCTTTCTCTTTCCCTCTCCCTCCACCCTCCTTTCTTAGGACCTTGGGAAATTCACTTAGCAAAAGGGAACTCTTTGTTGTGGGTCTTAAGAACTCTCTCTGGATTCCAGTTACTAGCACTACAGAGTAGCTTTGTCATGTTAAATGAGATTGTAAAAACAAACAAACAAAAAAAAACCTTGGGAGTGCCTGAATGATTTCTATCTGACCCTTGGCCCAGGAGAGCTCCCAGGAGCCTTGTGGATTGTAGGGCATTTTGAATTGGATGTAGAGGATGCTGTGAAAGATTCAGAGGCCTTCTTACGAGAGAAGCCTCTCGGGCCTCCTCTCCCGTGAAGAAGCCCATGTCCCAGTGCCCCTCCGTTACTATCCTCATGCCTGTTTCTGAGGCTAATGTTCCTCATTTATACCCAGTTCTTAAGGACAATCCCACAGATCACCCCTTTGCTCCCCACCATGACTTCCCTTCTGTCCTATCCCCAGAGATGAGGCAGACCTCCAGCAGGAGGCTGCCCGATATCAAGAGCCCAAATGGCCCCCACACCTCCCTACATTTTCTTCCTGTCCTCCCCCTTACAATCCTAAAATGTATTTGCAAGAGAAAATTGACCTCTCTTTGGCTACAGAATTCCAGAGTTATGCACTGCTAATTAGTAACTTGATCTGGAAAACCTGGCGCCAGGAGAAGACTTGGAAGAACTGAAACCCGAAGGTGAAAATCACCCTTTGGGCAAATTCGGAAATCTCTGTGTGACTGGTGAGTGTGCTGCGCACCCGTGTAAGTGGAGGACCGGTCCAAGCGAGTGTAGGAGTGTGATCTGTGTGTGTGTCCCTAGTGTGCGTATTGTCTTAATATCTTTCTCCTAGTTCTGTTTACTGGCTGGTCAGGCTGGGAAACGGGGAGCAGTGTTTCTCCGCCCTGGGGACTGTCCCTTCCTTTCTCAGACCATCAGTTTCTCCCTGTCATTTTTGAAGGGTCAGATTGATCGATCAATTGCAGATGTGTGCACATGTATGTGTGGTGTTTTAGTCAGTTCATTGTCTGTCTGTCTGTCTTGTCTGTCTGTCTGTCTGTCTATGTGGAACACTCGAGTGTTGGAACCAGGCTGAAATCAAAAGTAGAAATTTTAGAGAAGTTAGTGATATGCAACCCAGTGATTTAAGAAATGCAGTTGGGTTTGGAACCTGTTAGACAAGGGTTAATCCTTATCAGAAGGTTGGGCCTATAGAGAAAGCAGAATTCTCAATCTAAATTTCTTGGTAGAATAACATTAATGATTATGTGATTAACAGTTGAAATCCTTTTGAACTTAAGAATCTTGTACTATCTAGAAGAGCTATGGAACTAGAGCTTGAAACTAAAGTGAAATAAGAATTCAGAGAAAGCAAGACCTTATCTTACAAGCCTCAGCTAACTTTAATGAAAAACTAGGCCGCTTTTACAAACTACGTAGGTACAGAAGCCATTAAGTTTCCTTAGTTTCCTAAACAGTGGCAATTTATAGGATAACAATTGGATTTGTCCATTCTCCCTTGACACAAGGAGCTAAGGTTTATCAGGTTACACCCATCACAGTGCTCCTGAGTCACTTCCATTCCTTTGTTTTCCTGTAACCACTTCTCAATGCTCTCCTCCCCAACCAGTTAATCAGCTTTCTCCCAAGTCAGAATCTGTTAATTTGTAAGATCAGATCCTTCTAGGACACTGAACTTGTATTGTAAATTGTGAGTCGATCTGCTAAGTGAGAATCTGTCCTAGAAGAAAGTCCTGACTAGTTTGGATGAGGCTAAACATTTTTCCCTTTCAAACGGCCTTAAGTAAATAATTTCAGTATACTGCAAGAGGCTGGAGCAATAACACAGTGGGTAGGGCATCTGCCTTGCACGCAGCCAACATCGCTGACCCGAGTTCGATTCCTCCGCCCCTCTCGGAGAGCCCGGCAAGCTACCGAGAGTATTCGATATGCCAGACACAGTAACACCAAAGTCTCCAATGGAGACGTTACTGGGCCCACTCGAGCAAATCGATGATCAACGGGAGGGCCTTTTACTTACTTTTATACTGCAAGAGGCAGCTTCCCTTATCTCACAAAGATCTCGCTGTTAGAGGCAGCTTCTCTTATCTCACAGAACAGATCTCAGGTGCTAGCCAGGCCTGATCTTTGGGATGTAGGTGCCAGGATCCAGGAAGGCTGATCTTTAAGATGTAGATTGGTCTTTGATGTGCTAATCCAAGTGCTTGTAGCTTGTAAAAGGTGAGGCCAAAATTACTGGCCTGCAGATGTAAAGAAGTAATGTATGTTTTGCTGCCTCAATGTTCTTTCTCCTTTTGATGACATCACTGTATTGCCCCTTTAGAGGTACCATGATCTATATGAGGAGATTTCAGGGCTCTCTACTAGGAGGTCTGAGAGAACAGGGGAAAACATGCTAGAGAGAACCTGAGTTTCTTTTACGGGATATAATGAGACTGTAAGAATGGGCTGGGAGAGCAGAAGAGATACTAGAATGAATGGAGAGAGGATTGGAATAAACAGCAACTAGGTCAAGCAGCCTGGCCATAAGGTTTCCTTTCTTTTCCTGCCCATAGCCATCCACCTCCCTGGAGTGGGGGAAACTACCTAATGTGGGCGGTGGGAAAGATAGATTGCTGCCATCCTTTTTGTGTTCACACAGGAATTCAAATATTTTCTTATGCTAATACTTTAAGAATGATGTTTAAAATCTCTCGAGAGCAGGCCAGACAAATTGTAAAACAGTGCCAGTCTTGTGTAACCTTTTTGCCTGCACCCCACCTGGGAGTGAAACTCAGAGGGTTGGTTCCTAACGCACTCTGGCAAATGGATGTCACCCACGTCTCCTCTTTTGGACGGCTCAAATATGTCCATGTGGCAATAGATACCTTCAGCGGGTATATCTGTGCATCTGCTCAGGCAGGCGAGGCCTCTAAGAATGTTATCGCTCATATCCTTTACTGCCTATCTATCCTGGGGAAGCCTCAGCACATTAAAATGGACAATGGCCCGGGCTATACTGGAAAAAAAATTTCAGAACTTTTGCAAACAATTTCAAATACAGCATACCACCGGAATTCCCTACAATCAACAAGGCCAGGGTATCGTGGAAAGAGCCCACTCTACCCTTAAAATGTATATCTCCAAATTGGTGAAGGATAGAGACCTATATGGTGCCTCTAACTCTCCTAAGACTGCTGTCCCATGTGCAGTTTGTACTCAATTTTTTGAGCCTGGATAAGGATGGCCGCAGTGTTGCAGATCGTTTCTGGCACTCTGACTCGAAAAACTCCTATGCTATGGCCAAATGGAAAGATCCTCTCACGGTTCAGTGGCATGGCCCGGACCCAGTCCTGATCTGGGGCAGAGGACATGCTTGCATCTTTGATACCCGTGAAGGAGCAGCTCGCTGGCTTCCTGCCCGCCTTGTCCAACCTATAAATCATGTAACAAATTCCAGAGCCTTGCCTGGCCCTGAGAACACCTCTATTTTCCCCACAGATGTCCCTGGAAATCCTGCTGATGCTGTTAATGACACTCCACCCGGTCCGGTGCCGACCGTCACGCAGTGAGGCACACCAGCCTATACCCATCTGCTGGGAGGTGTACTTTGAACAACTACAAACATTCGACTCTTCCCGTCATGCAGTTTCCTCACTCATTCAAAAGCGATGTGCTCTCCAAACCCTCTTTTGGTTCCCTAACTTAGAGGTAGACTACTGTCATGTATCTAATAACTACAGCACCCCCGGTGCCCAAGTCAGCGTGTGTTTCCAGCTGGTCCATGCCACATTTCTGGTGCCCTAGACACACGTCGGATCCTGCGTGCGGGGATGACGGAGTTTACTTCTGAGCCACAAAAGCCTGTGCGTCCTCCAGCACAGCCATCAGGGCTCTCCGCACCCGCCCCAATTACATCTCCTATTCTCACCTTTCTGCTCCCCCTGGTCAATCCAGCTGTCGCACCCCTGCAGGCGACACCACTTGTAGGAATTTTCGGCTTTCTTTCACGCTAGCAGGGAGAACACTTCCCCCTTTCCAGTGGGCCGTTAACGGCCTGGTCTGGGGAGTCAACTTGAGTGGCTCGACCCCAGCAGGGCACCCGATCGGGTGGTTTCTCCGTCTTCGCCATACCATATCCCAAGCCCTCCCAACATTTGCCCCATCCTTCCTCTCCTCCCCGCCATTTCTGCCATCTCTCCCGTCTGGTTCTGTGGATGCCCTCAGGGCCCTAGTGGCCGCCTCCTTTGCATCCTTGAGTGCGACTTCCCCAACACTTATGGAATCCTGCTGGCTTTGCCTTCAGCCTTCCCCCCCCATTTTTTGACCTCTTAGGCAGCCCCTTGCCTTATTCCATATCAAATGCCCCCTCCCGTGAGTGGCCTCTGTCCTCTCGACCCTTTCCCTCCTGGATGTATCAGGCCGTGGATTTTGTGTTGGTGTCACACCTCCTTCCCTTGACCCCTCCGATCTATGTGCCACCCACATCCCTGATCCTTCTCTCTAGTTAGACCAGTGGACTCTCCCTTCATCTGGATCCTGGTGGCTGTGCGTTTGGGCGGGACTTACCCCACATCTGGCCGGATCCGTCTTTCGCCCAGCCCAGGACTTCTGTGTCTCCGTTGTTGTCCTGCCCCAAGTTTTCTACCATCCGGCCCATTCCTTTTTGTACGCTTGGGGCAATAGGACTGATCTCCATCGTCGCGACCCGTTCACAGTCATCACTTTCACTACCCTCCTGACCCTGACCCTTGCGGGTGCAAGGACGCGCATCACGTCCCTGGTGACTCAACACTCTGCACTAGCCTCCCTTCATGCCGCTGTCGACGCAGACATCAGCCGCTTGGAATGCTCGATCGCCCATTTGGAAGAATCTCTCAATTTCTTGTCTGAAGTTGCCCTGCAGAATCGGAGAGGACTTGACCTTCTCTTTTTGAAAGAGGGTGGACTCTGCACCGCACTGGTGGAGGAATGCTATTTCTATGTCAACCATAGTGGAGTCATTCGGGATAGCATGCGGAAACTCTGCGAGGGTTTAGAGCTCAGACGACGACAACGAGAGTCCTCTACCTCTACCTGGGGCTTTCACACTCTTCTCCCATACCTAGACCCCTTCTTGGGTCCCCTTACTGCACTCTTGTTAATTGCTACTATTGGCCCTTGCGTGTTTAACCGTCTAATCAGCTTTATCAAACAGCAGGTTGCCTCAGTGGTGGCAGCACCTATACAGGCGCATTATCACCGCCTGGCAATGGAAGATGCTCCCTTAGACCATGCAGCCGCACATTCTGCTGCTACAGAGGACCACTCGCAGGTCGTATTTAGTTGGACCAAATCTTGAGTTGTTCATGGCCAACTCCCCTTCCCCTCTCTGATCTGACAATTTGTGTATGAAAGAATCGGACTTTACCCTATTCCATTTTGTTCAGCCGCTAGGTGTCTGGCAAAGAACTGTAAGGGAGCAAGGGAGGCCTCATGGCTGATTCCGACTCCCTGTGGAGTACACTGGGCCTGCATGGAGGTTTCCTCTGCCTAGCGCTGGCCCTTTTCCACGGGTCCCCTCCACTAGCAGGGTGATCAGGGGAAAACGGGCTTTGTCTACTTTCCTCCCCTCCACAAAACAGAGGTATTTTGGGTATTTTGGTGGGGCCCAGTCAATGCTCCCCCTAGCTGGCATCTTTTATAATAAAGGAAGGGGTAGATGTGGGAAGCTGGCCCTTTAACTGACCAAGGCCTAAGTGCCTGTGCTACGTGACCTGCAACAGGCACAGCCTGTGCTACGTGACCTGCAACAGGCACGGCCTGTGCTACGTGACCTGCAACAGGCAAGGCCAGTGCTATGTATGGTTATCTTGAGGTATGGTTATCCTGAGAGAACATCAGTCATGGCCGTCAGTGATAACAAGAAGTAACCATCTCATGTCGACCTTCAAGCTACCTCGCTAATGAATATATACCCTGATTGCCCCCAATAAAGTCTGTCCCTTTTTCTCTCTGTTTCTGAGCTGCATTCTATCTCTTATGTCTTGTATTCATTCAGTCGGTCCTTCCCTGCACCTATGGATCCTAGGGCCACCTCCGCGGGCTGGAGAGTGGTCTGGCGGGGCCCCCGGCACAGCTGCACACGCCGAGTCCTACCTCCCGAGGTACCTGGAAACACACTTCTCCCAGGCTGGGAGCGTCACAAAGCAATGGACAGTCACGACCTAGCTCTGCAGTGTGGAGCTCATGGCAGCTGGTCCAGAATACTGGCCAAAGACTTGAGATTTCCGCTGGGGCCAGATTTGTATTGGTCACAATGGAAAGTGCATCTTTGCTTTGTGTTTTGATCATTTCTTCGAATGCCCATGTTTGACTCCGAATGTGATTGACTAATGAGTTGTTGCCTTTAGTTCCTCATTCATCAAGGCAATGCTAGAACGCCATCCTTTAGACTCTCGAATTTCTTTGCATAGTCTCTGTCCATCTCAAATCCTGACCAGTATTTAATTCCATTACAGGGCTTCAATACTGCCAGAACATTCTCTTATTGAGGAAAATCTAGATTTGCACAGTAATTCAGAAGTGGAAATGGCCTGACTTCAAACTTGGATTCAGTTGTCTAAATAAAGGGGTTTACAACTAGCTTGAGCTTATCTTGAGGTAATCACTATACTACTGGCCTTATTGAAACAAATTATCAACTAGTTTCCCCTGTACAAATTTGAAATTTACTGCTTTTCTTAATCTACTTACTAATATAGACTGATAAATGTGAATAATTACATATGACTTAGTAATAAATGAAAAGCTTCATCACTTGATCACTTGACTTCCCGTTAATCATTGATTTGCTTGAGCGGGCGCCAGTAACGTCTCCATTTGTCCCTATTGCATGCTAGTGTAGTGCAATTGCTTCTGCTTGTTCTAGGAACACAAAGAGTCTCAAACCGATTGTTCAGGGTCTTGAAGAAGAAGTCTGACCATCTTGTAGGTGGGTGGCCATGCGGTCTTTTGACGTCCCGTGGAATCCAGTCAGTAATGGCTCTAGTCCAGTGGTCATCTCTAAATCTTATTAGATGTCCAGCCCTTCTGACTTTCGATGACTTGGCAAACGAGACAGCATCCCTGGTTCTTAACCATTGACGGAGGTTGGAACTCCGAATTCTTTCTCTAATTTGAGGGAAACGTGATACTCCAAGAATAGCTCTTTCAATTCCTCTCTGAAAGACACTAATAGTGTTCTCATCCTGTTTGCGTAAGGCCCAGGTCTCTGAGGCATATGTTAATACAGGAAGAACAGTGGAATCTAAGAGATGTGCCTGGAGCCAGAGGTTGTTCGTCCTCTTAGCTATTTCTTTGAGGTTCTTGAAGGCTTTCGAAGCCGCTCTCTTCGTCCTGTGTAACTCAGGTGCCAGGTCATTTGTCATGTTGACTTCTCGACCGAGGTACACATAACTGTGGCATTCGGAGATGGTTGTTCCGTTGAGAGCGAATGGAACGTCAGGAACGAGACTGTTTGTCCTAAACATTGTCCTCACGAGATTCACCTGGAGTCCGACCTTTCCACACTCACAGTTCAAGTCGACCAGCATTTGTGCCGCTTGGCTAATGTTTGGTGCTATTAGAAAGATGCCATCAGCAAAACGGAGATGGAGTAGTTGCCGACCATCTATCTCCACTCCCATTCCTTCCCATTCCAGCTGTCACATGACGTTCTCGAGGGTGGCACTGAAGAGTATCAGTGAAATGGTATCAGACTGCCGAACCCCTCTCTTGACATCGATGATCACTTCTTTGTAGAATTGTGAGATTCTGGTAGTGAATCCATAATTCAGCTCATGGAGGATACTGATGTATTGAGTATGAATGCCCTGATTGGCTAGGGCTTTAATGACCGCTTCCGTCTCAACAGAATCAAAGACCTTCTTTAAATCAATGAACATTAGACAGAGCAGCATCTTGAACTCCCGAGAAACCTCAGTGAGCTTGGTTATCATGTGGATATGGTCGATCGTGCTGAATTGTTTGCGAAACTTGGCTTGCTCACATGGTTGTCCTTCATCTAGTGTTCACCAATCCTATTCAGGATAACTTGAGTGAACAGCTTGTAGATGACAGACAATAGGCAGATAGGGCGTTGCCAATATCATGGATGTCTCCCTTCTTATATAGTAGTACAGACCTGCTGGCTTTCCATTAGGATGGAACCTTGCATTCAGACAGGTAACGTGTGAAGAGCCGAGCCAGTGTATTGATTAGTACTGATGGCAGGTTCTTCAGGTGTTCAGGTCTGACCTTGTCTGGGACAGGTGGTGTGTCGGATTTTGGAAGGGAGAACGTTGGGAACGACATATCCATCCTGTGGAATTTGGTATGTCGGCAGGTGGGCGTGGCTATGGAAGAGATCTGAGTAGAAGCCATGAATAATTTTCTCCATTGCCCTTTTTGGCATTCCAAGCCACTCACTTCCTCCTGCGCAGCTCGGGTGCCAGGTCATTTGTCATGCTGACTTCTCGACCTACGTAAAAATAGCTGTTGCATTCGTCGATGGTCGTTCCGTTGAGAGCAAATGGGGCATCACGAATGAGGCTGTTTCTCATAAACATTGTCTTCGTAAGATTCACCTGTAGACCGACCTTTCCACACTCATGGTCAAAGTCAGTCAGCATTTGTGACGCTTGGTTGATGTTTGGTGTTATTAAAACAATGTCATGAGCAAAGCGGAGGTGGTGTAGTTGCCGACCATCTATCTTCACTCCCATTCTTTCCCATTCCAGTCATTGCATGATGTTCTCTATGGTGGCACTGAAGAGTTTCGGTGAAATGGTATCACTCTGCCAAACCCCCTCTTGACATCGATGATTACCTCTTTGTAGAATGGTGAGATCCTGGTAGTGAATCCGCAATACAGCTCATGGAGGATTTTAATGTATTGTGCTTGAATGCCCTGATTGGCTAGGGCTTATATGACCGCTTCCGTCTCAACAGAATCAAAGGCCTTCTTTAAATCAATGAACATTAGACAGAGCGGCATCTTGAACTCCCAAGAAACCTCAATGAGTTTGGTTATCATATGGATATGGTCGATGGTGCTGAAGCCTTTGCAGAACCCGGCTTGCTCGCATGGTTGTACTTCATCTAGTGTTCTGCCAATCCTACTCAGGATGACTCGAGTGAACAACTTGTAGATGACAGACAATAGGCAGATCAGGCGATAGTTGCCAATGTCATGGATGTCTCCCTTCTTGAACAGTAGGGCTTGGAAAGCCTTCAAGAGCATCGAATAAATAGCTAAGAGGAAGAAGAATCTCCGACTCTGGGCACATCTCTTTGATTCCACTGTTCTTCCTGCATTAACATATAACTCAGAGACCTGAGCCCTACGCAAACAGGATGAGAAGTCTATTCGCGTCTCCCAAAGAGGAATTGAAAGAGCTATGCTTGGAATATCACATTTCACTCAAATGAGAGAAAGAATCCGGAGTTCCAACATCTGTCGATGATCAATAATCAGGGACGCTGTCTTGTTTGCTAAGGTGTCAAAAATCAGATGGGCTGGTCACATAATGAGGTTTAAAGATGGCCGCTGGACTAGAGCTGTTACCAACTGAATTTCACAGTACGTCAAAAGACCACATGGCTGCCCACCTACCAGATGGTCAGACTTCTTCATCAAGATCATGAATGATCGGTTTGAGGCTCTTCATGTTCCTTGAGCGAACAGACGCCATTGGGCTACACTAGCACGCGACAGGGACAAATGGAGACGTTATTGGCGCCAGCTCGAGCAAATTGATGATTAACAGGAAGTCAAGTGATCAAGTGATTGCCCTTCTGGGAGATGTGATAAATCCATCAGAACATCGGAGGGCAGTCATCTTGTTCTTGTAGTTGGCGAAGGACAGGCGGGCGTTATCAATGCTTTTCCCGGCTTCTGCCGCATCTACCAGCACTTCACATCGGGACTTATGGCCTAGAATAGAACGAACACGGTGAGAGACTATCTGAGTTCATCATGTTGCCCAAGACCATCCATGGTAACTCACAGTTCTAAAAGGCCAAATCTAAATGGTGGACATGGAAGTCTCCTGGTGGACGGTTCCACAACGAAATTGACCACATCATATTCAATCCACGGTTTTGCCTGACCGATCTCGCTGTTGTGCCAAAGGAAATGAAGGTACTGAAATAGTTCTGATTCCTTGTTTGCCACAGCCAGCCAACTAAGAAGACATACCACTAGCAAATGAATGTAATAATTTTTCCAATATATTTAAGCACTAGAGAAAATGTAAGAAAAGGCTTCGTTCTTTATTCTTTACAAAAAAAGCATCTTCAATATGTATGATTGAAAATGAAGACGATTTCCTAGAAAACACTATTTTGACCTGTGTTGCTTCGTATTCTGCATGTTTGTTTACATAGGTAAAGGTAGGTAAAGGCCCTCCTGTTGTTCGTCGATTTGCTCGAGCGGGCCCAGTAACGTCTCCATTGGAGACTTTGTTGTTACTGTGTTTGGCATATCGAATACGTCACGGGGAGCTTGCCAGGCTTTGCCGTGCAGGCGAGATACTTACAGTGTATATTTAGGAGGTATTTTCTCTTCAACATTTACTGTCTATGATGTAGTGCTTTGGTATTCCCAAAACACTTCTCCTTCCCGGCAGATGTGCAGTGTTCTGTCTCAGTGCTAGGTCTACAAAGTCATATGAATAAATCGTATGGGTCTGAAACCAAAAGATGAATGAAGCATTCAGACACTTTATATTTGAAAAGGAGGACTGTGTATTTTCTATTTTCTTACAGGTATTAAAATTTATAAACTTAATAAACTAAAAAATAAAAATAAAGCCCCTGAGAGCACAGAGGCTCTCCCTGCATGGTAGGGACCGGGCTGCAGGGGGCGCCAAGTCCCAAGAGAACGGAGTTGCGGGCTAGAAAGGGTACAGAGATGAGGGAAATGGGTGCAGAGTGGCAGAAATCTCCTCAACATGGATTTCCTTCTTCATTAAAACAAAAATTTTCTTTCTCAAGAAAACCATAATTAAAACACATATACTACACAGAAGGTTTAATTGTGCACACTTATCATTTTGGAGGAACAATTATCATGTTGATAATGCAGTAAAAGCTATATGCAGGGAGTGTTTCTGGACTACTTAATATCTCCAATGGAAACCACTGGAGCATTACGGTGGTTTTGTAGTCTCATTGTGGCATTTCTTGGGGAGTTACAGGATTCAAGAAATAACCTCAAAGCCCAGGTGTGTCCACATGTGTCCAGGCCATACAGATGTGAAGGACCCTGAGGGGAAGGTCCTGAAAGGGCTTGTCCCTCCAGAGGGGGAATTCTGTGTTCACAGAGTCTTAGGACAAGGATCAGAACGTGAACCTCTTCACTCCCCTTGAGGACAGACCCGGTGCCTTCCATCACCTCCTTTGCATGTTGGACCAGGCCTTCAGTTATGATTTCTCCCCCCTCATAAATATGCAAATTCCACGAGGGACACTGAGTTAAATACAGATGTGTCTGTGTCCTGACAACCTCACACAGCAGGCACACCCACACCTTCAGAATCCCTGAGTGCACATTGTTCACCATGTACTGGGCCTGGAGAATTCTCTTCCTGGTGGCAATGGCTGCAGGTAAGTGTCCCCATGCCTTGGGCTGAGGGAACGATGCCAGTCAAGTGTAGTCCACACACTCCCGTTTGCTGTCCACAGGTGTGAACTCCAGGTGCAGCTGGTGCAGTCAGGGACTGAGGTGGGAAAACCTGGGACATCATGAAGATCTCCTGCAAGGCGTCTGAATACACCTTTACCAGCTACAAGCTGTACTGGGTGCGGCAGGTCCCAGGACAAGGGCTCTAGTGGATGGGATGGATAAACACTAACAGTGGTCGTAAAGGCTATGCACTGAAGTTCCAGGGAAGACTAACCTTTACTGTAGACAAGTCCAAGGACACAGCCTATATAGAACTGAGCAGGCTGAGCACTGAGGACTCGGCTGTGTATTACTGTGCGAGAAACACAGTGTGACGACCGCATCCTGAATGTGTCAGAAAACTGAGGGGGAGGCAGCTGTGCTGGGTGAGGTGATGACAGGGACGCGGATCCTCCGACTTCCTCTTCAGAGAGTCAGGATCTGAGACAGAATGGGGCTCACAGGGCCAGGCTTCATCTGAGGGAAAGGATCGGGATCTCTCTCCATCCTTAGGCAACCGCCCAGAGGGAGATGGCTTCTCTTCTGGGTGGGGAGTTATAAACAGGGCAAAGCAGGTTTAGGTGTCCTCGACAGGCCAAGAACAGCAGAAAAAGGTCATCTAGGAACAAGCTCTTCCTTTTCCCAACAGACTTATTGCCAGGAGAGAATTCACAAATGCAGCCCATAGGTACTTTGTATGTTTCAGAGAGAAGCTGCTACAATGAAAGAATTTTCATCAAAGTTGATATGTGAATAAGCTACTGCGAATTTTATTGATCATGAATTGGACCTAGCTCTGTCTGAATTGCCTGAATAAATGACAATGACTGTTTGCCACATAGCTCTTTCTATTCTTCTTTGGGAGATCTGAATAGCGTTCTCATCTTGTTTGCGTAGGGCCCAGGTCTCTGAGGCATGTGTTAATGCAAGAAGAACAGTGGAATCAAAGAGATGTGCCCGGAGCCGGAGGTTCTTCGTCCTCTTAGCTATTTCTTCGACGTTCTTGAAGGCGTTCCAAGCCGCTCTCTTCCTCCTGCGCAGTTCGGGTGCCAGGTCATTTGTCGTGTTGACTTCTCGACCTAGGTACACATAGCTGTTGCGTTCGTCGATGGTCGTTCCGTTGAGAGCGAATGGGGCGTCAGGAACGAGGCTGTTTCATAAAACTGTCTTCGTAAGATTCAGCTGTAGTCCTACCTTTCCACACTCACGGTCAAAATTGGCCAGCATTTGTGCCGCTTGGCTGATGTTTGGTGTTATTAAAACAATGTCATCAGCAAAGCGGAGATGGTGTACTTGCCGACCATCTATCTTCACTCCCATTCCTTCCCATTCCAGTCGTCGCATGATGTTCTCGAGGGTGGCACTGAAGAGTTTTGATGAAATGGTATCACCCTGCCGCACCCCTCTCTTGACATCAACGATCACTTCTTTGTAGAATGGTGAGATCCTGGTAGTGAATCCGCAATACAGCTCACGGAGGATCCTGATGTATTGGGCTTTAATGCCCTGATTGTCTAGGGCTTCAATGACTGCTTCCGTCTCAACAGAATCAAAGGCCTTCTTTAAATCAATGAACGTTAAACAGAGTGGCATCTTGAACTCCCGAGAAACCTCAATGAGCTTGGTTATCGTGTGGATATGGTCGATGGTGCTGAATCCTTTGCGGAACCCGGCTTGCTCGCATGGTTGTCCTTCATCTAGTGTTCTGCCAATCCTATTTAGGATGACTCGAGTGAACAACTTGTAGATGACAGACAATAGGCAGGTCGGGCGATAGTTGCCAATGTCATGGATGTCTCCCTTCTTGAACAGTAGTACGGTCCTACTGGTTTTCCATTGAGATGGAACCTTGCATTCAGACAGGTAGCGAGTGAAGAGCCGAGCCAGTGTATTGATGAGTACTGACGGTAGGTTCTTCAGGTGTTCAGGTCTGACCTTGTTTGGGCGGGGTGCTGTTTGTTTCTTTACCGACGAAATGGCTGAGAGTAAGAATCCGGAGTTCTGACATCCGTCGATGATGAAGAATCAGGAACGCTGTCTCATTTGCCAAGGTGTCGAAAATCAGATGGGCTGGTCACGTAATGAGATTTAAAGACGACCGCTGGACTAGAGCTATTACCGACTGGATTCTACGGGATGTCAAAAGACCGCGTGGCCGCCTACCTACCAGATGGTCAGACTTCTTCGTGAAGATCATGAATGATCAGTTTGAGGCCCTTCATGTTCCCAGAGCGAACAGATACCATTGGGCTACACTAGCACGTGACCGGGACAAATGGAGACTTTACTGGCGCCTGCTCGAGCAAATCTACTACTAACGGGAAGTTAAGTGATTAATTGATTAAGTGACTGTTTGCCACAAAGTTAGAGCCTGCAGAGGGACAATAGATGTGAACACACAGGGACACGGCAGGGCAGGGGCCTATCTACAGTGTAGAGGCCCTGGGGGTGGGGGCTGGGTTTGGTCATCAGGGACCTGAGACACGGGGACTCTCCTCCCCAGCTGCCGTTTCCCCCTCAGCAATTCCTGTTTCCTGAGAGCTCCTCAGCGCGTTTCCTGTGCTGGAGGAAGAGGCCCAGCTCTCACAGGGCCTCAGGGACAGGTCTGAGTGCTCTGAGCCACAGTCAGTACCTCCTCCCAGGGAGCCCACACACCAGCCTCCCCAGGCCCCCTCCTTTCTCGGCAGAGGCTCCCCCATGCAAATCTGCACTCGGGATCTAAGATTAAAACTTATGTTGGTGGACCCCACGCGTGGCTCATGTGAGTGCGGAGCAGAAAAACAGTCACTTTCTCCCAATCACCTTCTAACCCCCGGACCGAGGGTTACTGGGTTCTTGTCTCGCTTGCAGAAGGAATTTCAGGAGTAGACAAGCAGTGCAAAATAACCGATTATATTTGGAGGTTTTTTGAAGGTCTGGAGGGGAAGAGTGTGAGGGAGAATGAGAGAGAAAGAGAGGGATTGAGAGAGAGAGAGAATAACGTGCTCAAGAGAACACGGGCTTCTGCAAGGGCGGAGAGAGCCACTACACACATCCTAGAATTAGACATGAAAGCATGAAAGTACACATCTCAAGAGGGGAGATGCAGTGTTTCTTCCGAGAGCCAGATAATCATGAGATTAGTTTCTGTGGCTCTGGAGCCATGGCCGTGCTGGAGAGACACTGGTGGCGTCAACTCGTGGCCTCGGTAGGGTGTGAAGGACGTGCCAGGAACAGCCCCCTTCCCATGACGTTTCAGTTGCCCCGTCACCACCTGCTCATACCTGGCTTTCCAAAAAGCTCTGAGACGGCCACCATCTTGCTGTCCAGGGGGGAAAAGGTGGCGGGAAATGTTATTTTAATGTAAAATTACATTGCCAGTAAAATCTTTTAATTGATTTAGTCCAATCTATTGATTTTTGTTTGCCATCTCTTTTCCAATGGAGTGCAACTATATATGAGCTCTCTAAGATTAGTGTCATGGAGAGACCAGCCAAGCTTTTTCTTTGTGTGTTTTAAGGATTCTGCTGTCAAAGCTGGACCATAAGCCTACACGTCATTAAATTCTGTATCTGATTTGAGATATGGATTCAAGTCTATCTTCTATTTTTTTGTATGTGGTGATGTTTTCCTAACACCATTTGTTGAAGATATTTTCCTTGCATCACTCCATTGGATGAAATCATTTCTCAAAGATTCACTGTAAAAATCTATGGATTTATTCTAGGCTCTCAATTCGATATTATTGGACTGAGAGTTTCTACTCCTGAAACTCACGGGTTAATTTCTCTTGCTTCATGATATTATTGAAAACCTGTTCCCAAAGGAATGCCACAGGTGTCAGTGAAGCCCCATCAGTACCAGAACCCACAGTTATTACTGCCAACCAGCCTCTGGCGCTCCCAGTCCCACTGAGAAAACAACACAAACTTTGTGGCTGCCAGAAATTACTAGAGTCACAGCCCTAGCTGAGTAGAGTGAGGAACTTCACCAAATTCATGCCCAGACCACCAGGCAATTACACCCTTAGCTCCCACAGAGCACCAGGAACAATGAAAATATGATACTATTGTTTAATGGTTGTGGAGTGAATCCAGGTAAGAACATCACAACATCCAATGCTCTATGGTTATTCAGAGAGCAACAATCCTCTCAGTGCTCTCTGACTTGAAGAAAACACTGTCAGGGAGACTCAGGAGAATCAGGGAGAGAAGTAAGGAAACAATGATCACTGTCCTTCAAACAGAGATGAAGGAGAGAAAGAACGGACTCCATGGCTGAATGAGGAAACAGAAAAGAACGCTGCGATTGTGTGTTGTGTGTGCATCTTGGCTACTGTACTAGATGCTGTCATGAACACCGCTATGATAATCTCCAATACTTGATGCTTTTGGGTTTCCAGGACATACAGAAAATACCCCGAGGCTCATCTTAGTCTGAGGAGGAAGTGCTGAGCCCTGGTGGCTCTCTGAGAAGGCAGTGGGGAGTCAGTACAGAGTCCATTTTGTTTCACCTTGTGCTTATGGAAGGAGGAACCACGTCCTAGGACCTTGCTGTGTGTACAGAGGCTGAGTGAAGGTCTGCGCTGCAAAGACACATGAGGTGTGTCCTGACTCTGAACCTGCAGTGCTTCAGCCACATTGATCACAATTCCACCTGAGGACTCACCGACTCTCTCGACTTTTTTTGCACCCAACATTGAAGGAGACTATTTGTTTGTGATTATGGTCAGCCTGTGACACATGTTTCATGTCAAAAACACGCGGTTACTCTCAACTGAGTTCAAACCCATGGTCTATGTCTTCTTGATTCAATTTCCCTACTGTAATCTAATTATTTTCAGATAAATGTGAAGCCAAATTTTTCACCCATTTATTGCTTTTAGTTTTTAGTTTATCTGTTTTTAATGGCTCAATCATTGTAAGTAAAATTATGGCCAGAATCAAAAGACAACAACAACAACAAAAAACTGAGGAAATTATCTGCTTACCTCATCTGATGTAGGATAAATAAAACAAATATCAAGCACTTGTAGATCTTACACCAAAAATAAACCCCATATAAAATGGGTATTTTAAACAAAAACATCTTAATGTAGACTTTGATGCAGAGAACTGAATAAATAAATTCTCCCTGACACTATTCAGAGAAATGTAAATTAAAGTAATTATGAGATATCACCTCATACCAAGGGAGAAGGCACAAATCTCAAATAATTAAAACATTCTGTGTTAGCATAGATATGTGGAAGATGCAATCATCATACTCTACTGATGGGAATAACAATGAAATTGACCTTGTTGGAAAAAACTTGGATACTGCCCAATCTACTAAGAATTGAGCTTCCCATTTGACCCAGAAATTTCTTCTTGACATTGACCTCAAATGCCCCAAAACAATCACTTGATCACTTGACTTCCGTTAACTGTTGATTTACTTGAGCGGGTGCCAGTTACGTGTCCATTTGTCCCTGTCGTGTGCTAGTGTATGCCAATGGCGTCTGTTCGTTCTGGGAACACGAAGAGCGTCACACTAATCGTTCATGATCTTGATGAAGAAGTCTGACCATCTGGTATGTGGGCAGCCACACAGTCTTTTGACATTCCGTGGAATCCAGTTGGTAACGGCTCTAGTCCAGCAGTCATCTCTAAATCTTGTTACGTGACCAGCCCATCTGATTTTCGACACCTTGGCAAATGAGACAGCATCCCTGATTCTTGATCGTTGACGGAGGTCGGAACTCCGGATTCTTTCTCTCATTAGAGTGAAACGTGATACTTCAAGCAACAATTATCACTTATCACTTAACTTCCCGTTAGTTGTCGATTTGCTCGAGCGGGTGCCAGTAACATCTCCATTTGTCCCTGTCGCGTGCTAGTGTAGCCCAAAGGCATCTGTTCGCTCCGGGAACATGAAGGGCCTCAAACCGATTGTTCATGATCTTGACGAAGAAGTCTGACCATCTGGTAGGTGGGCGGCCACGCGGTCTTTTGACATCCCGTGGAATCCAGTCGGTAACAGCTCTAGTCCAGCGGTCGTCTTTAAATCTCTCTTTAAATCTCCGGATTCTTTCTCTCATTTGAGTGAAATGTGATATTCCAAGTATAGCTCTTTCTATTCTTTGGGAGACCTGAATAGCGTTCTCATCTTGTTTGCATAGGGCCCAGGTCTCTGAGGCATATGTTAATGCAGGAAGAACAGTGGAATCAAAGAGATGTGCCGAGAGCCGAAGGTTCTTCGTCCTCTTAGCTATTTCTTCGACGTTCTTGAAGGCGTTCCAAGCCGCTCTCTTCCTCCTGCGCAGCTCGGGTGCCAGGTCATTTGTCATGTTGACTTCTCGACCTAGGTACACATAGCTGTTGCATTCGGAGATGGTCGTTCCGTTGAGAGCGAATGGGCGTCAGGAACGAGGCTGTTTCTCATAAACATTGTCTTCGTAAGATTCAGCTGTAGTCCTACCTTTCCACACTCACGGTCAAAGTCGGCCAGCATTTGTGCCGCTTGGCTGATGTTTGGTGTTATTAAAACAATGTCATCAGCAAAGCGGAGTTGGTGTAGTTGCCGACCATCTATCTTCACTCCCATTCCTTCCCATTCCAGTCGTCGCATGATGATCTCGAGGGTGGCACTGAAGAGTTTCGGTGAAATGGTATCACCCTGCCGCACCCCTCTCTTGACGTCAACTATCACTTCTTTGTAGAATGGTGAGATCCTGGTAGCGAATCCGCAATACAGCTCACGGAGGATCCTGATGTATTGGGCTTGAATGCCCTGATTGGCTAGGGCTTCAATGACCGCTTCCGTCTCAACAGAATCAAAGGCCTTCTTTAAATCAATGAACGTTAAACAGAGCATCATCTTGAACTCCTGAGAAACCTCAATGAGCTTGGTTATCGTGTGGATATGGTCGATGGTGCTGAATCCTTTGCGGAACCCGGCTTGCTCGCATGGTTGTCCTTCATCTAGTTTTCTGCCAATCCTATTTAGGATGACTCGAGTGAACAACTTGTAGATGACAGCCAATAGGCAGATTGGGCGATAGTTGCCAATGTCATGGATGTCTCCCTTCTTGAACAGTAGTACGGTCCTGCTGGTTTTCCATTGGGACGGAACCTTGCATCCAGACAGGTAGCGAGTGAAGAGCCAAGCAGGGTATTGATGAGTACTGACGGCAGGTTCTTCAGGTGTTCAGGTCTAACCTTGTCTAGGCCGGGTGCTGTTTGTTTCCTCACTGACGAAATGGCATGTCGGATTTCGGAAGGGAGAATGTTGGGAACGACATTTCCATCCTGTGAAATTTGGTATGTCGGCAAGTGGACATGGCTATCGAAGAGATTTGAGTAGAAGACACTACTTCCACTACCCAGCCGTCGCCACACTTCAGGACGCTTTCTGGACCCACGCGGCCACTTTGGGGCCGCGCGACACATCATAAGACACTAAATACCCATCTTCCAGAATTGTACCATATTTGATAGGGCTCACATATGGTAACACCTACAAGGGTGATTAGAGGTCTCCCCAAAAGCCTCTATCCCTCTCGGAAAGACTGGCAAGCTACTGAGAGTATTCCGCCCGCACGGAAGAACATGGCAAGCTATCCGTTGTGTATTCAATATGCCAAAACCAGTAACTACAACTGGTCTCATTCACCTGACCCAGAAGGCTTCACTGACATGGCAGCACTGAGAAGGATGAGAAAGGAGAGGCCGACAAAATCTCAAGGTCGACCTAGGCTGCCACAATGAAGGAAGACAAAAATGATCGTCTGTACTTTCAATGCACGTACGCTAGCATCAGATGCATCCATCGAGGACCTGATGGTACAAGTGCGAATGATCAAGTATGATATCATTGGTATGACCGAGACAAGAAGGCACGAATCTCACCATGCCGTTTTCGACACTGGAGAAGAATTGTTCCTCGGAACATGCGATAAAAGAGGTGTTGGAGGCGTCGGTGTCCTTGTCAACACAAACTTGGCCAAGAGCATTGATTCATTCGAATGCCTAACAACCCGAATCGGACGTTTATATTTGAATAGATGTGGCTCACTGCCTGCAGTTTCTATCTTCGTTGTCTACGCACCAATATCTCATTATGATGAAAGAGAAATCGAGAAGTTCTACATGGAGCTAGAGAAGTTCTATAAAGAAGACCACACCTTCTACAAGATCATTGTGGGTAATTTTAATGCCAAGATAGGACTGAGAAGATCAGCTGAATAACTTCACATCGGGACCCATGGCCTAGAATGGAACGAACAGGGTGAGAGACTGTCTGAGTTCATCCTGTCGACCAAGACCATTCATGGTAACTCACAGTTCCAGAAGGCAGAATCTAAACGATGGACATGGGAGTCTCCCGGTGGACGATTCCACAACGAAATAGACCACATCATATTCAGCCGACAGTTTTGCCTGACCAATGTCGCTGTTGTCCCAAGATTTCGAACGGGATCGGACCACCGTCTCCTTCGTGCAAACTTCTACTTCACAGAGCGGGGAGAAAGGGCTGCAAAGTTCAAAAAGACAACTCCCAGAATGACCACCAACTGGGAACTCTTTGGTACTATTGCGGCAACATGGGAAGATGCCACTGTTGACAACATTGATGAGGAATACGATCGACTGGTTCAGCACCTCCATGAATGTGCGAGGAACGCCAAGAGAGAGATAGCCACAAAAAATCACCTGTCTTCGAAAACTCTTGAGCTAATTTGCTAGCGTGGTTTGGCGCATGCCTCAGGCAACTGCAAGCTAACTCCAAGCATAGCTATTTCAATTCCTTTTTGGGAGACCCAAATAGCACTCTCATCCTGTTAGCGTAGGGCCCAGGTCTCTGAGCCGTATGTTAATCAGGAAGAATAGTGGAATCAAAGAAATGTGCCCGGAGCCCAAGTTTCTTCGTCCTCTTAGCTATATCTTCGACGCTCGTGAAGGCTGTAGAACTTCTCAATTTCTCCTTAATCATAATTGGATGTTGGTGCATAGACAACAAAGATAGAAATTGCCGGCAGTGAGTCACATCTATTGAAATGTAAATATCTGATTCGGGTTGTTAGGCATTCAAATGAATCAATGCTATGGACAAGTTCGTGTTGACAAGGACACTGACGCCTCCAACACCTCTTTTATCGCATGTTCCGAGGAAAAATTCTTCTCCAGTGTCGAAAATGGCATGATGATATTGGTGCCTTCTTGTCTCGGTCAGACCAATGATGTCATACTTGATCTTTTGCGTTGTACCATCAATGCGTACGTGCAGTGATTTTAATGCCAAGATAGGACCGAGAAGATCAGCTGAAGAACTTCACATCGGGACCCATGGCCTAGAATGGAACGAACAGGGTGAGAGACTGTCTGAGTTCATCATGTCGACCAAGACCATTCATGGTAACTCACAGTTCCAGAAGGCAGAATCTAAACGATGGACATGGGAGTCTCCCGGTGGACGATTCCACAACGAAATAGACCACATCCTATTCAATCGACGGTTTTGCCTGACTGATGTCGCTGTTGTCCCAAAATTTTGAACGGGATCGGACCACCGTCTCCTTCGTGCAAAATTCTACTTCACAGAGCGAGGAGAAAGGGCTGCAAAGTTCAAAAAGACAACTCCCAGAATGACCACCAACTGGGAACTCTTTGCTACTATTGCGGCAACATGGGAAGATGCCATTGTTGACAACATTGACGAGGAATACGATCGACTGGTTCAGCACCTCCATGAATGTGCGAGGAACGCCAAGAGAGAGATAGCCACAAAAAGTCGCCTATCTTCGAAAACTCTTGAGCTAATTCGCCAGCGTGGTTTGGCGCATGCCTCAGGCAACCGCAAGGTAACGTCCGAGCTTGCAAAGCAGTGCAGAGATGCGATCAAGGAAGACCTCAAAGAGAGAAGAGCAGAAGTACTGATAGATGCGGCAGAAGCCGGGAAAAGTATTCGTAACGCCCGCCTGTCCTTCGCCAACTATAAGACCAAGATGACTGCCCTCCGACGTCCTGATGGATCCATCACATCCTCCAGAACGGCAATGGAGAAGATTATCCATGACTTCTACTCAAATCTCTTCAATAGCCATGTCCACTTGCCGACATACCAAATTCCACAGGATGGGTATGTCGTTCCTAACGTTCTCCCTTCCGAAATCCGACACGCCATTTCGTTGGTAAAGAAGCAAACAGCATCCGGCCCAGACAAGGTCAGACCTGAACACCTGAAGAACCTGCCGTCAGTACTCATCAATACACTGGCTCGGCTCTTCACTCGCTACCTGTCTGAATGCAAGGTTCCGTCCCAATGGAAAACCAGCAGGACCGTACTACTGTTCAAGAAGGGAGACATCCATGACATTGGCAACTATCGCCCGATCTGCCTATTGTTTGTCATCTACAAGTTGTTCACTCGAGTCATCCTGAATAGGATTGGCAGAACACTAGATGAAGGACAACCATGCGAGCAAGCCGGGTTCCGCAAAGGATTCAGCACCATCGACCATATCCACACGGTAACCAAGCTCATTGAGGTTTCTCGGGAGTTCAAGATGCCGCTCTGCTTAACGTTCATTGATTTAAAGAAGGCCTTTGATTCTGTTGAGATGGAAGCGGTCATTGAAGCCCTAGCCAATCAGGGCATTCAAGCCCAATACATCAGGATCCTCTGTGAGCTGTATTGCGGATTCACTACCAGGATCTCACCATTCTACAAAGAAGTGATCGTTGATGTCAAGAGAGGGTTGCGGCAGGGTGATACCATTTCAAAGAAACTCTTCAGTGCCACCCTCGAGAACATCATGCGACGACTGGAATGGGAAGGAATGGGAGTGAAGATAGATGGTCGGCAACTACACCACCTCCGCTTTGCTGATGACATTGTTTTAATAACACCAAACATCAGCCAAGCGGCACAAATGCTGGCCGACTTTGACCGTGAGTGTGGAAAGGTAGGACTACAGCTGAATCTTACGAAGACAATGTTTATGAGAAACAGCCTTGTTCCTGACGCCCCATTCACTCTCAATGGAACGACCATCTCCGAATGCAACAGCTATGTGTACCTAGGTCGAGAGGTCAACATGACAAATGACCTGGCACCCGAGCTGCGCAGGAGGAAGAGAGCGGCTTGGAACGCCTTCAAGAACGTCGAAGAAATAGCTAAGAGGACGAAGAACCTCCGGCTCCGGGCACATCTCTTTGATTCCACTGTTCTTCCTGCATTAACATATGCCTCAGAGACCTGGGCCCTACACAAACAAGATGAGAACGCCATTCAGGTCTCCCAAAGAAGAATAGAAAGAGCTATGCTTGGAATAACACGTTTCACTCAAATGAGAGAACGAATCCGGAGTTCTGACATCCGTCGACGATCAAGGATCAGGGACGCTGTCTCATATGCCAAGGTGTCGAAAATCAGATGGGCTGGTCACGTAATGAGATTTAAAGACGACCGTTGGACTAGAGCTGTTACTGATTGGATTCCACGGGATGTCAAGAGACCGCGTGGCCGCCCACCTACCAGATGGTCAGACTTCTTTGTCAAGATCATGAACGATTGGTTTGAGGCCCTCCATGTTCCCGGAGCGAAGAGATGCCATTGGGCTACACTAGCACGCGACAGGGACAAATGGAGACGTTACTGGCGCCCGCTCGAGCAAATCGACGACTAACGGGAAGTTAAGTGAAGTGATTAAGTGATTGAAAGCTCAGAGATCATTTTTGTCTTCCTTCGTTGTGGCAGCCTAGTTTGGAATGAGATTTTATCAGCCTCTCCTTTCTCATCCTTTTCAATGCTGCCATATTGGTGATGCCTTCAGGATCAGGGGAATGAGACCCATTGTAATTACTGGTTTTGGCATATCGAATACACAATGGATGGCTTGTGAGGCTCTGCCGTGCGGGCAGAATACAGTCGGTAGCTTGCCAGGCTCTCCGAGAGGGATAGAGGCTTTTGGGGCAGACTCTAATCGCCCTTGTAGGTGTTCCCATGGTTCAAACCATATTTGAATCTTATCAAATATTGTACGGCAATTCTGGAAGATGAGTATTTAGTGTCTTATAATGTGGTCAGCATGGGACAAGCATTGTGGATTTCCAACAACACACATTCCAAGTACAGCAAGACATATGATTCTCTGATCTCTCTCTCCCCAGGCCTCCATGCTCGTCTTCCTGACATAAGTTTCCTACATGTAGACAGAAGATTTGGCTCTGTAGGGAAAGTGCTACAACTTACCTGCTTTCCCCTCAGGGAGCCCGTCGGTTCCATTTCTCCTTGAAGAACATCGCCACTGATCTCTGACTACCCTCCCTCCCAACCCCTCAGACGCCCTCAGAAGAGAGGTGGCTCCTCTTGGGGTTCTGACATGTCTGGTGCCAACACTATTCCCTGAAACTTGCTCCTGTGCTCAGGCTCTGCAGCTCTGGGGTCAGAGTGGAGAGGAACCAGGTCAGTGTCACCCTGGGGGGCTTCTCTGCCTTCCATCTCACCTTAAAATTCCCCAGGGATATCACGCCAACTCTGGGGACCAATGGGGACAGGGGAACAGGAGGAGTGTCAGTCCTGTCAAGCACATGCCACAAGTCAGTTTTCCCTTCCCAACACCAGAGTCTCACACCCCCTTCTGCTTGAGGTGACAGAGTTTTGGAGAGACATTGGCAAGTGACAAATCCTAGGAAGGCCCAACTGCCCCGGGGCCAAGATTTCTTGACCCTGGGTGGTATGGAAACAGACCGAGTCCCTCCTCTGCCCAAGGCCCAGGCGCAACAAACGCACTTCTGGCTCTCGCCACAACCACTGAACTGCTCGTCTACAGGATTAATCTCAGAGAGGCCAGAGAATCACCTGCACTTGAGCGTCCTATATCAAAGCCTGAAGCCTGATGCCACCTATGCAAATCTGCAACGGGGCTGCCAGCCAGAAGAAATACAGAAATTAAATGGGAACATTGATTGGAAAACCGCTGGGCTCACGAGTAAACACTCTACCACAGAAGGCCCAAGCACACCTCACAGTTCAGGGATCCTCGGGCCGGAATTTTAGTAGCACCATTAAGAGACAGATGCTGTAACAAACAGTGTAAAGTCAATTAATTAGTGTTGCTCAGGGAGCTGGCATGGGGGGTGGGGGACTGGGGACATTGGTGGAGGGAAGAGCACATTGATGGTGGGACAGGTGTTGGCATGCTGAATACCTGAAACAACTGTATTGTGAAGAACTGTCTACATCACAGTATTTAAAGTAAGAAAGGAGACAGTCAGACAGACAGACAGTCAGACAAAGAGGACAGCGTTTCCATCAGTGACTGAGTATGAACAGTCAGTTCAGACTGAGCTTCTGGCAGATCTGCAGTGACAAGGGGATTGGGAAAAGGGTCTGTCAGACGCTCTTCAGTCATCTCCAGAAATCCACTCCTCCCAGGGCACTTATTCCACTTAAGTGTAGTTGAATGTTCTCACTGGTGGAGGCACCTGATGGAGCAACAGAACCAACTGTGACACTGGTGTAGGGTGACAAGGGTGGGAACAGCAGGACCCCTGAGCAGGGACACCCAAGCTCTGATAGAGATGAAAGATGCACAGATATGGACAGAAATAGAGTGATCTCAGTGGAAACATTGAGATGGGGCAGTTGTGGATGAATTTTTGAAAGTTTTTTTCTATCTTTCTACGGAATCCATTAAAAATTTAAAAGAAACACATGGAGTAGTTTAAATGTAGCCTATAACAATTGCCTGCCCTTTGAGAATACACAGTAGTACCCGAACTCCAAAATGCAAAAATCAGAGAGCCAGAGTGGTAACACAATTCAATTTTCTTTTCTTGCCCTTGCCAATGGGAGATATCCCCACTATCCCATATGGTCTTCCCGAGTAATAGCAAGAGTAATTCTTTTTTAAAAAAAGTTAATTTTATTTTTATAAAATAGTTCACAATATTTAATTACATTTAACATTCAAACACCAATCCCACCACCATTACACCTTCCCACTATCATATTTCCACCCCAAATCCCAAACCCTGCCCTAAAAACTGAACTAAAATAATTTATTTTGTGTTGCTTATTCTTAATAATCCACTAAAAATGAGACAAAAAATATTCCTTAGAGGAAAGTGTCTGAAGATTGCTGTATTTCTCCAAGGAGCCATTCATTAAACCCTTTTATATGAGATTTGTAACATGTTGTTAAAGGTTGAGCTTTGTCTGCATATATGTGTGTGTGTGTAACTATATTTAACACTTAGATCAGTTGCCTTCTACTTTAAACCCCATTAAATGAGGTGTGCTATTCTTGGTATACTGGTTGAGTAACCTGTGACATGTCAAGGGATAGATTGGCTCTTGAGCGAGACCTGTACAAGCATATGGAGAGCGCCCTTGAGCAGGGAGGTGTTGAGTTCTGGAGGTTTTCAGCTGCTGGGACTGTCTCAGTTGGGGCTGAAGGGGCCTCACCCGGCCCCCCTCTGGGTTGCCCAGAATGAAATAGCCATTGCTAGGAGTAATTCTTGAGTGCAAAGTTAGGAGTTACCACCAAGCAACACTGAGTGTGCCCCCCCCAAAAAATAAAACTCAGACAGAAATTTTTCATTAACTATGTACTTTGTAAACAGTTATCAGATACAACTATGTCATACTTTCTTTACAGAAAGAAATGAATTCTGGGAAGGGCAGTTTTTTTTTGGATATTATTTTAGAGAGAGACAGATGTGAAACTAATTTTAGTATGATTATAATTATGAGCATCTAAATGGTGGATATCTTTAAAAGGTTTTTTAAACATAAACAATGCAAACTATGCTCATTAGCAACTTGAAATTGAAATGATTATGATCATTTTAACTTGACTAATAGAGATTATTAAAATAAGTGAGGAGTCTTCTATAACCTGTTTCATTGGCAAGTGCTCAATTCACCAGACAGGGTGTGTGAGCTCAGAGCCCTAATGGGACAAGGAGTTCCAAGGTCTGAAAGTTTCCACTTATAACAGACTGGGTCACCTCATGCAAATCCCTCTCAGGCTCCGGGGTCAAATGCCCTCTGGACTGTGGAGCCACAGCTGTCTCCTCACTCAGGGCTGAGTCTCTAGGGAAGGCAGAGCTGTGGTCGAGAAGAAGATGATTCTGCGGGGTCTTCTCCTCTGCCTGGTGACAGTCCCCCTGGGTGAGTGTCCCAGATGTGACAGGGTCTAGGGGAGGGAGTGGCTGCAGGGAGTGACAGTGACTGATTCTCCTTGTCCCCAGGTGTCCTGTCACAGGTGCAGCTGCAGGAGTCAGGCCTAGGACTGGTGACCCCCTCCCAGACTCTCTCCCTCACCTGCTCTGTCTCTGGATTCTCCATCACAACCAGTGGTTACTGCTGGGGCTTGATCCGCCAGACCCCAGGGAAGAGCCTGCTGTGGTTGGGGCGTATATGTTGGGATGGAAACACCTACTACAGCCCGTCACTCAAGAACCGCATCTCCATCACCACAGACGCGAACAAGAACCAGTTCTCCTTGCAGCTGAGCTCAGTGACCCCCGAGGACACAGCTGTGTATCACTGTGCGAGACACACAGTGAGGGGAAGTCAGGGGGAGCCCAAACACAAACCTTCCAAGATAAGCTGGGCTGAAGGGCTCTCCAGGGCCACCAGAGGGCGCTCAGGAGTGAAAGAGGCACAGGAACCAGGAAGGGGTCAGCCACAAAGGGAATCCTAACAGCACAGTAACTAACCCACACTATACTCAGAGTGACCACGGGGTCCCACAGGGGCCCCTGTCCTGCCATCACTCACCCTTAGGACGGGTCCATTCTCAAATCTCCTGCAAGGATCTCTGTACCAGGATATAACACTTAATTCACCCCCTGTTCCCGCCCAGGCATATGGGAGTGAAGGTCTCTGACCCTCCCCGCAGTGACCCCGCACACTCCCCTCCTGTCTGCTCTCTGGAGAGTCTCACTTCCGTGCTCAGGGACGCTCAGAGATGACTCAGCCGAGTCTTCTGTCAGGGTTCCTGGTCACCTGAAGAACCACCTGTGACCCCTGAGCCTCCTCTTCTTCCTCACTCTGCTGTGTCCCTCTGTGCAGGGCTAAGGGAGGGGCTTCAGGAGGACTGGTGGGGAGGGGGAAGTTCCAGCCCACACCCCTCAACTCACTCCTGGGCACTTGCCTGCAGGGCCTTCATAAAGGGTTCCTGTCACTCACTAGTGTCTAAGGACTGGAAGATGCTGTGGGTTTCACATCTGTATCACTGTATCATTGTCCTCCCATTGTTCATCCATTTGCTCGAGAGATCCCAGTAACGTCTCCATTTTGAGACTTGTTGTTACTGTGTTTGGCATATTGAATGCATCATGGGTAGCTTGCCAGGCTTTGCCATGTGGGCGAGATACTCTCGGTAGCTTGCCAGAATCTCCCAGAGGGGTGGAGGAATCAAACCCGACTCTGCTGGGTTGGCTGTGCGCAAGGCAAACACCCTACTGCTGTGTTATCGCTCCAGCCCTTTAAAACTGAACAAGATCCAATTAAAACACTGATCCTGTAGCTAGAATGCTCATTGATTGCCAACAAAATTTCATCTGAAAAACATGCTTCAATGATGATTAACTGCTCTCTTTCTGTGCTCTGTGCATGCTGGGAACTAGGAAATCAGGGGCTGCAATTCCTTCTCATTCTACACCCTGAGACCCAGGTCCCCCAGGGTGTGTCCCCCAGACAGAGGGTAGGTGAGCTGAGGTGCACAAGAGGAGGCAGGAATAACGTTCATTCCTCCTGCATCTGATTTTAGTCCACTTGAAACCTGATTGGCATGGATACGACACACTTTAAAAAAATAATCTATTTCCTTGAGAAAAAATGTTCAGATAATATTCAAAGTCTCTGAATTCAAAGACACTGCAGGAAGCTATATTTCTATTTTTTTTTTATGTTTATTAGTTAAACTCCATGAGGTACAGTTGTAGATTTACAAATTTTTGTGAGGAAGCTGTATTTCTTTTTTTTCTTTCTTTTTTTTTTAGGAAGCTGTATTTCTGTTCACAACATTTATCATTCAAATTTTCACGAGATGTCAAATACCCAGCCTATATTCCAGAATATAGATTTGGAAATTCTACTCGTCTATGAATCAAATGTCTATTGGAATTTAGTGACAGTGACATTAATTTTTATCAGTTAATTTTTTTCTTCTTAATTTTTTAATCTCTTTGTAATATGGCCTTTTGTTCTCCCTTTAAACAGTT
Organism: Sorex fumeus; assembly: GCF_029834395.1. NCBI lineage: Eukaryota > Metazoa > Chordata > Mammalia > Eulipotyphla > Soricidae > Sorex > Sorex fumeus. The sequence continues at coordinate 1,567,085 of NW_026606227.1, forward strand.
TCCCTTTCTGTAACCCAGACTTACTCTAATGTTTCTGTGAGCTCTAATGTCTCAGGTATCAGTGACCCCAATATGGGGGCAGGAAGGATTCCCTTCTACATGGACTGTCTCTGAACACACCTCCCTGGGGAAACTGCTGTGTATCAGGCAGGACTCATTTCCCATTGCTCACACTTCCAGTCCCTCTGGGTGATCAGGACGCACTTCCTCTATTCATACTGGAAATTGGAGGACTCTAAAGGACTCCCCGGACCACAGGCCGGGCTGCAGAGATGCTATCGACCACCAGAGGGCACTCGGGAGACACCTGGGGAAGGCCTCAGCCCCACCAGGGGCAAAGAGGGCCACCATGTGCTAGAAGCCCATAGGGGCAAATATTCTGTCACAACAGAGAGACACTCAGCCCCATCACCCCCTCCAACTCCCATCCATGCCCAGTTCCAGCGTCTTTCCTAGGACCCTTCCCTGTCGCTCCCAGAGCAGGTCCACTCTCAGTGACACCCTCACACTCCAAATCCTTCCCTGTGATCTGTCCTCCCTGTTCTCCACACTCACCCCACCAGACACCCAGGACTCCAACGCCTGGCAGGATGAGTATTAATCGGTACTTTCCTGGTTTATTATTTTTATAGCTTTCTCTTTGATATTCATGTAAGATGTAGAACAGCTTTTCCTCATTATACCTCTTCCTTCTAGAAAACTAATGTGATATATCTTAAAGGTCCAGTACTGAGAGGAATCTAAGACGCCTTTATTCATGAGTAAAAACTCATAATATATCCCTAGAGTGGAAAGCTTTTGAGAGTGAGTCTCCGTCATCACACCCTACATACACTTAAATAAACAGGAAGCACTGCAGAGAGCATGAGGGAGAGGCGAGGCATGCGGGGAGGAATACCATAGGCCAAGGGAAAACACTGGGATGAGGGGTTCATCCAGTGTTTTTGGTGTGATGATCACAGCACAGGGGCCCATACGTGCCAGTGCTCACTAAATCACATAATCACTTAACTTCCCGTTAGTCGTCGATTTGCTCGAGCGGTCGCCAGTAACGTCTGCATTTGTCACTGTCGCGTGGTAGTGTAGCCCAATGGCATCTGTTCCCTCTGGGAACATGAAGAGCCTGAAACTGATCGTTCATGATCTTGATGAAGAAGTCTGACCATCTGGTAGGTGGGCGGCCATGCGGTCTTTTGACATCCCGTGGAATCCAGTCGGTAACAGCTCTAGTCCAATGGTCGTCTTTAAATCTCATTACATGACCAGCCCATCAGATTTTCGACAACTTGGCAAATGAGACAGCGTCCCTGATTCTTGATCGTCGACGGATGTCAGAACTCTGGATTCTTTCTCTCATTTGAGTGAAACGTGATATTCCAAGCATAGCTCTTTCTATTCTTCTTTGGGAGACCTGAATAGCGTTCTCATCTTGTTTGCGTAGGGCCCAGGTATCTGAGGCATATCCTAATTCAGGAAGAACAGTGGAATCAAAGAGATGTGCCCGGAGCCAGAGGTTCTTCGTCCTCTTAGCTATTTCTTCGACGTTCTTGAAGGCGTTCCAAGCCTCTCTCTTCCTCCTGCGCAGCTCGGGTGCCAGATCATTTGTCATGTTGACCTCTCGACCTAGGTACACATAGCTGTTGCATTCGGAGATGGTCGTTCCATTGAGAGCGAATGGGGCGTCAGGAACGAGGCTGTTTCTCATAAACATTGTCTTCGTAAGATTCAGCTGTAATCCTACCTTTCCACACTCACGGTCAAAGTCGGCCAGCATTTGTGCCGCTTGGCTGATGTTTGGTGTTATTAAAACAATGTCATCAGCAAAGTGGAGATGGTGTACTTGCCGACCATCTATCTTCACTCCCATTCCTTCCCATTCCAGTCGTCGCATGATGTTCTCGAGAGTGGCACTGAAGAGTTTTGGTGAAATGGTATCACCCTGCCGAACCCCTCTCTTGACATCAACGATCACTTCTTTTTAGAATGGTGAGATCCTGGTAGTGAATCCGCAATACAGCTCACGGAGGATCTTGACGTATTGGGCTTGAATGCCCTGATTGGCTAGGGCTTCAATGACCGCTTCCGTCTCAACAGAATCACAGGCCTTCTTTAAATCAATGAACGTTAAACAGAGCGGCATCTTGAACTCCTGAGAAACCCCAATGTGCTTGGTTAACATGTGGATATGCTCGATGGTGCTGAATCCTTTGCGGAACCCGGCTTGCTCGCATGGTTGTCCTTCATCTAGTGTTCTGCCAATCCTATGTAGGATGACTCGAGTGAACAACTTGTAGATGACAGACAATAGGCAGATCGGGCATTAATTGCCAATGTCATGGATGTCTCCCTTCTTGAACAGTAGTACAGTCCTGCTGGTTTTCCATTGGGACGGAACCTTGCATTCAGACAGGTAGCGAGTGAAGAGCTGAGCCAGTGTATTGATGAGTACTGACGGCAGGTTCTTCAGTTGTTCAGGTCTGACCTTGTCTGGGCCGGGTGCTGTTTGTTTCTTTACCGACAAAATGGTGTGTTGGATTTCGGAAGGGAGAACGTTGGGAATGACATATCCATCCTGTGGAATTTGGTATGTCGGCAAGTGAACATGGCTATCGAAGAGATTTGAGTAGAAGTCATGGATAATCTTCTCCATTGCCGTTCTGGAAGATGTGATGGATCCATCACGACGTCGGAGGGCAGTCATCTTGGTCTTATAGATGGCGAAGGACAGGCGGGCGTTACGAATACTTTTCCCGGCTTCTGCCGCATCTACCAGTACTTCTGCTCTTTTCTCTTTGAGGTCTTCATTGATCGCATCTCTGCACTGCTTGGCGAGCTCGGACATTAGCTTGCAGTTGCCTGAGGCATGCGCCAAACCACGCTAGCAAATTAGCTCAAGAGTTTTCGAAGATAGGCGACTTTTTGTGGCTATCTCTCTCTTAGCGTTCCTCGCACATTCATGGAGGTGCTGAACCAGTCGATGGTATTCCTCATCAATGTTGTCAACAATGGTATCTTCCCATGTTGCCGCAATAGTATCAAAGAGTTCCCAGTTGGTGGTCATTCTGGGAGTTCTCTTTTTGAACTTTGCAGCCCTTTCTCCTCGCTCTGTGAAGTAGAATTTTGCACGAAGGAGACGGTGGTCCGATCCCGTTTGAAATTTTGGGACAACAGCGACATCGGTCAGGCAAAACCGTCGATTGAATATGATGTGGTCTATTTCATTGTGGACACTACTTCCACTATCCAGCCGTCGCCACACTCCAGGACGCTTTCCGGACTCGCGTGGCAGCTCCGGCCGAGACCCACGCACGACTGAAGACCCACAGAACAAGATAAGCGGAACTATCTGAGACCTTGGACTCCAGGCTCGGTGGACCCAGGGACAGAGCTTCTCTGCTTGCTCCCATTACCACAGGTGACAAAGGGATTCTAATCAGGAGCCCCACCCTACCCTTCCCTGTCTGCTTCCATCAACCACCCAGGGATCGAATTGTGCACAGGATTCCCACCCTACCCAGATAAATACCCCACTGGCTGACTTCCACTCTCCACACTACTTCCACTACCCAGCCGTCGCCACACTCCAGGACGCTTTACGGACCCACGCGGCCGCGCGACACATCAAAAGGCACTAAATACCCATCTTCTAGAATTGTCGTACCATATTTGATAGGGTTCAAATATGGCAAAACCTACAAAGGTGATTAGAGGTCACCCCAAAAGCCTCTATCCCTCTCAGAAAGACTGGCAAGCTACCGAGAGTATTCCGCCTGCAAGGAAGAGCCTGGCAAGCTTTCCGCTGTGTATTCGATATGCCAAAACCAGTAACTACAACTGGTCTCATTCACCTGACCCTGAAGGCTTCACCGACATGGCAGCACTGAGAAGGTTGGGAAAGTAGAGGCCGACAAAATCTCAAGGCCGACGTAGGCTGCCACAACGAAGGAAGACAAAAATGATCGTCTGTACTTTCAATGCACGTATGGTAGCATCAGATGCATCCATCAAGGACCTGATGGTAGAAGCGCGAATGATCAAGTACGACATCATTGATCTGACCGAGACAAGAAGGCACGAATCTCAATATGCCATTTTCAACACTGGAGAAGAATTGTTCCTCGGAATATGCGATAAAAGAGGTGTTGGGGGCGTCGGTGTCCTTGTCAACACAAACTTGGCCAAGAGCATTGATTCATTCGAATGCCTAACAACCTGAATCGTACGTTTACATTTGAATAGATGTGGCTCACTGCCTGCAGTTTCTATCTTCGTTGTCTACTCACCAACATCTCATTATGATGAAAGAGAAATCGAGAAGTTCTACATGGAGCTAGAGAAGTTCTATAAAGAAGACCACACCTTCTACAAGATCATTGTGGGTGATTTTAATTCCAAGATAGGACCGAGAAGATCAGCTGAAGAACTTCACATCGGGACCCGTGGCCTAGAATGGAACGAACAGGGTGAGAGACTGTCTGAGTTCATCATGTCGACCAAGACCATTCATGGTAACTCACAGTTCCAGAAGGCAGTATCTAAACGATGGACATTGGAGTATCCCGGTGGACGATTCCACAACGAAATAGACCACATCCTATTCAATCGACGGTTTTGCCTGACTGATGTCGCTGTTGTCCCAAAATTTCGAACGGGATCGGACCACCGTCTCCTTCGTGCAAAATTCTACTTCACAGAGCGAGGAGAAAGGGCTGCAAAGTTCAAAAAGAGAACTCCCAGAATGACCACCAACTGGGAACTCTTTGGTACTATTGCGGCAACAAGTGAAGATGCCATTGTTGACAACATTGACGAGGAATACGATCGACTGGTTCAGCACCTCCATGAATGTGCGAGGAACGCCAAGAGAGAGAGAGCCACAAAAAAACGCCTATCTTCGAAAACTCTTGAGCTAATTCGCCAGCGTGGTTTGGCGCATGCCTCAGGCAACCGCAAGCTAACGTCCGAGCTTGCAACTACAGCTGAATCTTACGAAGACAATGTTTATGAGAAACAGTCTTGTTCCTGACGCCCCATTCGCTCTCAATGGAACGACCATCTCCGAATGCAACAGCTATGTGTACCTAGGTCGAGAGGTCAACATGACAAATGATCTGGCACCTGAGCTGCGCAGGAGGAAGAGAGAGGCTTGGAATGCCTTCAAGAACGTCGAAGAAATAGCTAAGAGGACGAAGAACCTCTGGCTCCGGGCACATCTCTTTGATTCCACTGTTTTTCCTGCATTAACATATGCCTCAGAGACCTGGGCCTTACGCAAACAAGATGAGAACGCTATTCAGGTCTCCCAAAGAAGAATAGAAAGAGCTATGCTTGGAATATCACGTTTCACTCAAATGAGAGAACTAATCCAGAGTTCTGACATCTGTCGATGATCAAGGATCAGGGATGCTGTCTCATTTGCCAAGGTGTTGAAAATCAGATGGGCTGGTCACGTAATGAGATTTGAAGACGACCATTGGACTAGAGCTGTTACTGATTGGATTCCACGGGATGTCAGAAGACCGCGTGGCCGCCCAGCTACCAGATGGTCATACTTCTTCGTCAAGATCATGAACGATCGGTTTGAGGCCCTTCATGTTCCCAGAGGGAACAGATGCCATTGGGCTACACTAGCACGCAACAGGGACAAATGGAGATGTTACTGGCGCCCGCTCGAGCAAATCGACGACTAACGGGAAGTTAAGTGATTAAGTGATTTCGTTGTGGAATCGTCCACCGGAGACTCCCATGTCCATCGTTTAGATTCTGTCTTCTGGAACTGTGAGTTACCACGAATGGTTTTGGTCGACATGATGAACTCAGACAGTCTCTCACCCTGTTCGTTCCATTCTAGGCCATGGGTCCCGATGTGAAGTTCTTCAGCTGATCTTCTCGGTCCTATCTTGGCATTAAAATCACGCACAACGATCTTGTAGAAGGTGTGGTCTTCTTTATAGAACTTCTCTAGCTCCATATAGAACTTCTCGATTTCTCTTTCATCATAATGAGATGTTGGTGCGTAGACAACGAAGATAGAAACTGCAGGCAGTGAGCCACATCTATTCAAATGTAAACGTCCGATTCGGGTTGTTAGGCATTCGAATGAATCAATGCTCTTGGCCAAGTTTGTGTTGACAAGGACACCGACGCCTCCAACACCTCTTTTATCGCATGTTCCGAGGAACAATTCTTCTCCAGTGTGGAAAACGGCATAGTGAGATTCGTGCCTTCTTGTCTCGGTCAGACCAATGATGTCGTACTTGATCATTCGCGCTTGTACCATCAGGTCCTCGATGGATGCATCTGATGCTAGCATACGTGCATTGAAAGTACAGACGATCATTTTTATCTTCCTTCGTTGTGGCAGCCCAGGTCGGCCTTGAGGTTTTGTTGGCCTCTACTTTCTCATCCTTCTCAGTGCTGCCATGTCGGTGAAGCCTCCAGTGCCAGTGCTCATGAAATATAAATCACCTATAAGTCAGTATTCTGTGTAGGGCATGGCCTCTTGTCGTTTTTACTGCTAATCAAATATTCACATGGTAAGAAGGAGAGGTGGGTTCGGGCTAATGTGAAGAGTCACACTCCATGCACCTCCATGCACACTAGTCTCCACCATCCTCCAGCTAACAGCAAAATTTAGAATAAGTCCATTCTGTTCTCATTAAAGGGAAGAAGTTCTTGACAGCTGCCAGCACATATTTTGTTTGGCTTTATTTATGAGATTTTGTTTGGTTTGGGAGATATACATGGCATTTCTCAGGGATTATCAGGGATTACTCCTGACTCTGCACTCAGCAATTACTCTTTAAATTGCTGGGGGAAGCATATGGGAAACTAGAGTTCAAACAGGGTCAGCCTTGTGCAAGGCAATCGCCCCACCACTGTGCTATCCTTCAGTCTCTGTTAGTTTGAATTTGTTGATGGGCCACTCTGGGTATACTGCTGGCTTGTACTCAGGGATCACTCCTGGTGGAGTATGGGAAAACACACGAAGTTCGAAGTGCAAGGAATGAATCTTGATCACCCATTGCAAAGGAAGATGCTTACATCTCTGCTGCCTCTACATCTCTTGTTACTGGGGACCAAGCCTGGTGAACAGGGGCAATTCATGGGAAGCTGTTAGTATTTTAATGTGTAGGGAATGATCTAAGAGAGAAGGGGAAGAACAGACTCATGGACCGAGAGGTCCTAATGCCCAACATAGTGAGAGTTTTCACTTAGAGCCAGGAATTATCAGAAGAATGACATTCTTAGGTCATCTGCCTGATTAGTCTATTTGAACTAAGCTTTTACACATCCAAGAGCCTTTGACATCAGAACAAACATCTTTAACCTCAGAGATGTTTCCTCTGGGAGAAACAGCAGAGACAGAGCAAACACAGGATCCTGACTCAGGTTTCCCAGATATCAGGGCTATGCTATCTGGTCATTCTGCCTTACTCCTGATTCTGTTTTAATTATGGGCTCCCAACTCATTCATAACTGGATGTCATTAAGTGGATTACTTTTGATTCAATAATGGGACCAACTCTTATAATGTGTTATGAGAATATGGTATGAAGTATTTAAGATTTTCTCTGACAAATGATGCATGAAAAAGAAGTCTGACTGTAGATATTACATGATAAAAGGTAAAAGGTAAAGGCCCTCCCGTTGATCGTCGATTTGCTCGAGCGGGCCTCTCCATTGGAGACTTTGTTGTTACTGTGTCTGGCATATCCAATACTCTCGGTAGCTTGCCGGGCTCTCCGAGAGGGGCGGAGGAATCGAACTCGGGTCGGCCATGTTGGCCGCGTGTAAGGCGAACGCCCTACCGCTGTGCTATCGCTATCACTTCTCGGCCTTTTGGCTAAGATCAAGTGTAGTATCTGTTCTTATCAGTTTAATATTACATGATAGTCATCAAAAATAAGGACAAAATATCACAAATTAAATTGGTTGTCAAATAATAATTGCATGACAGAATCTTTTCTGGGTCACAAGTCACTCCCAGAACATGACACTTGCTCTGGAATTCTACACTTACACTTTAGGTTCAAACATAACTTTTTATGTAGGAGGAGGATATGCAAATTAGCCTCTCCCTGCTATGATGAAAACAGCCCAGCCCAGCCTCAGCTCCGGGAAAGGAGTCAGTGCAGGGGTCCCCAGGGGCTGCATCCTGACTTAGACGAAACCAAAATGGCGTGTGGGCTCAGTTGGCTTCTCCTTGTGGCTGTGTTAGGAGGTAACTCATGGACGACAGACACACGGAGCATGGGAGATATGTGAGTGGCAGATCCTCTGTGTGAGGAGAGTTTCATGACCAGGATGTCTTTGTGTTTGCAGGGGTCCGTTGTGAGGTGCAGCTGGTGGAGTCTGGGGAGACTTGGTACAGCCCGGGGGGTCCCTGACACTCTCCTGTGCAGCTGCTGGATACACTCTCAGTGATTACTGGATAGTGGGTTCCCCCAGGTTCCAGGGAAGGGCCTATAGTGGGTCTCAGACATTAATCAAAACAGTGATACTACATATTATGCCGACTCTATGAAGGGCTGATTCACCATCTCCAGGGACAACAGGAAGAACATGTTCTCTCTTCAAATGAGCCGCCTGAGGGAAGAGGACACGGCCCTGTACTACTGTGTGAGACACACAGTGAGGGGAAGGCCGTGTGGGCCCAGACATAAACCACCTGCAGGAGGAAGCAGGGTGAACTTCAGGGGCGCAGACCCCCAGGAGGCTTGGAGGACTCTCCCCTAAGGAAACGTTGCTCATGACCAGATGAATCATATTTCTGTGGAGATCAGACTGACCTGCCCCTCAGCTCTCAGATGGCCCCAGAGGCTCCTTGACTTGTGCGTTGTGGCTCTGATTCCCCCATCCCCACTCTGGGCAGGACAGAGTGTATCACAATCTCTGCCTCCTGATGGAAGTTTCCAATAATGGGACCATGACTTCACTGGGACCTGAGGGGCACATTATTCTCTTGTACAAATTAAAATGCTCCTGTGGAGATTATCATGGTTTTCTGGTAGGAGTCGCTTGGTCAGAAAGAGAAATCCTCATGTCCACTCAGTTCTGAGCTGGATACTTCTTTCTGCTCTCTTACACACACACTCTGTGTCCACAGACCTCTGCCCTCTGACCTGCATTCAGCGCATACCTACTTATTTTATACCTGGGAGTCCTGCTTGACTTTGCCCCCTAATCCACTCCTCAGATGAACATTCAAGGTTTCCCTTTCCCTCGGCCATTGTTGTGGATAAACAAGGTCCTGTGACACGTGCAGTTCTGACCCCTCCTCAGTGAGACAAGAGGAAGATCCCATGGAAACCCTCAACCCAAACTTAGGGAGTCTTTGGGGTCACCACAGCAGCCCTGAATAAATCATGATAAGGGCTTCCAGTGCCCACAGAGACACCCTGAGCCATGGGACCAGCCACCTTTCCTCAGGGAGTTTGACCCTCTCAGGACTGGGCTCCTCACACTGTGTCTCCAACAGTCACACAAGGCTGTGAGCTCAGACCTCAGACTGCTCAGTACTCTGTAGATCGTTCTCAGAGGGGACTTCATGGTCCTCTCAGGGTCACAGGGAATCACCGACAATGTGGGAATTTCATATCGCACCTAAGGTCTTTGTTCTCTTGTCCTTGTTATGGGCCCTGAAGCACCTGCTCAGGTGATCACTTAATCACTTGACATCCTGTTACTCATTGATATGCTCGAGCGGGTGCCAGTAACGTCTCCATTTATCCCTGTTGTTTGCTAGTGTACCACAATGGCATCTGCTTGTTCTAAAAACACGAAAAGCCTCAAAACATCGTTCAGGGTCTTAATGAAGACATCTGACCATCTCACAGGTGGGCGGCCACGTGGACTTCTGATGTCCCATGGAATGCAATCAGTAACAGCTTTAGTCCAGCAATTGTCTCCAAAACACATTATGTGTATAGCCAATCTGATTTTCAATGTCTTGGAAAATGAGACAGCATCCCTGATTCTTGACTGTTGACGGAGGTCGGAACTCTGGATTCTTTCTCTCATTTGAGTGAACCATGATATTCCAAGCAGAGCTCTTTTGATTCCTCTTTGGGGCGCACGAGTAGCATTCTTCTCCTGTTTTCGTAGTGCCCAGGTCTCTGCGGAGTATGTTAATGCAGGAAGAACAGTGGAATCGAAGAGATGTGCCAGGAGCTGGAGGTTCTTTACCGCCTTAGCTATTTCTTCGAAGATCTTCAAGGCAGTCCAAGCAACTATCTTCCTCCTGTGTAACTCGGGTGCCCGGTCATTTGCCATGTTGATTTCTCGACGTAGGTACACATAACTGCTGCATTCGGAGATGGTCGTTCCGTTGAGAGAGAATGGAATGTCAGGAACGAGACTGTTTCTCATAAACATTGTCTTCATGAGATTCAGCTGGAGTCCGACCTTTCCACACTCATGGTCGAAGTCACCCAGCATTTGTGCCACTTGGCTATTGTTTGGTGTTATTAGAACGATGTCATCAGCAAAGCAGAGGTGGTGTAGTTGCCGACCGTATATCTTCACTCCCATTCCTTCCCATTCCAGTCATTACATTACGTTCTCAAGGGTAGCAATGAAGAGTTTAAGTAAAATGGTATCAACCTGCCGAACCCCTCCTTTGACATTTTTGATCACTTCTTTGTAGAATGGTAAGATCCTGGTAGTGAATCCATAATACAGCTCACGGAGGATCCTGATGTATTGAGTATGAATACCCTGATAGGCTAGGGCTTTGATGACTGCTTCCGTCTCAACAGAATCAAAAGCCTTCTTTAAATCAATGAACGTTAGACAGAGTGGCATCTTGATCTCCTGAGAAACCTCAATGAACTTGGTTATCGTGTGGATGTGGTCGAAGGTTCTGAATCCTTTTTGAAACCCAGCTTGCCCGCATGGTTGTCCTTCATCTAATGTTCTGCCACTCCTATTCAGGATGACTCAAGTGAACAGCTTATAGAAGACAGACAACAGGCAGATGGGGCGATAGTTGCCAATGTCGTGGATATTTTCCTTTTTGTACAGTAGTACAGTCCTGCTGTTTTTCCATTGTGTTGGAACTTTGCCCTCAAACAGGTAGCATGAGAAGAGCCGAGCTAGTGTACTGATTAGTTCTGATGGCAGGTTCTTCAGCTATTCGGGTCTGACCTTATCTGGGCCAGGAACTGTTAACTTCTTTACTGAGGAACTGGTGTGTTGTATTTTGGGAGGGAGAACATTGGGAACGACATATCCATCCTGTGGAATTTGGTATGTGGGCAGGTGGCCATGGCTATCAAAGAGATCCGAGTAGAGGCCATGGATAATCTTCTCCATTGGTCTTCGGAAAGATATGATAGATCCATTAGGACGTCAGAGGAAAGTCTTCTTGGTCTTGTAGTTGGTGAAGAACAGGAGGGCATTGCAAATACTTTCCCCGGCTTCTGCCACATCTGCCAGTATTGCTGTTTTCTCTTTGAGGTCTTCCTTGATCGCTTCTCTGCACTGATTTGTGAGCGCAGACGTTCGCTTGCAGCTGCCTGAGACCTGCGCCAAGGCACGTTGGCGAATGCGCTTGAGAGTTTTCGAAGACAGGCATCTTTTTGTGGCTCTCTCAGCGTTCCTCGCACAGTCTTGGAGGTGCTGAACCAGTCGATCGTATTCCTCGACAATGTTGTCAACGACAGTATCCTCCCATGTAGCCGCAATAGTGCCAAAGAGCTCCCAGTTGCTGGTTATTCTGGGAGTTGTCTTCTTAAACTTTGCAGCCCTTTCTCCCTTCTCCGTGAAGTAGAATTTTGCACGAAGGAGACCGTGGTATGATCCCATTTGGAATTTTGTGACAACAGCGACATCAGTCAGGCCAAGCCGTCAATTGAATATGATGTGGTCAATTTCGTTGTGGAACCGTCCACCGGGGGACTCCCATCTGCAACGCTTAGATTTGGCCTTCTGGAATTTTGAGTTACCATGGATGGTCTTGGTCGACATGATGAACTCAGACAGTCTCTCACCCTGTTCGTTCCATTATAGGCCATGGGTCCCGATGTGGAGTTCTTTAGCTGGTCTTTTCTGTCCTATCTTGGCATTCAAATCACTGACAATGATCTTGTAGAAGGTGTGGTTTCTATACAGAACTTCTACAGCTCCATGTAGAACTTCTCAATTTCTCCTTCTTTATAATTGGATGTTGGTGCGTAGACAATGAAGGTAGAAACTACTCGCAATGGGCCACATATATTCAAGTGTAATCATCCGATTCGGGTTGTTAGGAATTTGAACGAATCAATGCTTATGGTCAAGTTTGTGTTGACAAGGACACCGGCACCACCGATGCCTTTTTCGTCGTATGTTCCAAGGATCAGATCCTCTCCAGTGTTGAAAACGTCGTAATGTGATTAATGCCTTCTCATCTCAGTCAGACCAATGATGTCGTACTTGATCTTTTGTGCTTGTACCCTCAGGTCCTCGATGGATGCATCCGATGCCAGCATACATGCATTGAAAATACAGACAGTCATTTTTGTCATTTTCGTTTTGGCACCCTAGGTTTGGACTGGCCAGGTTTAGGTTCTGTTGGCCAGACTAACCACACCAGGAAGGTCACCTAAATAGAAGCATCTTCCTTGTCCCAATACATAACCTTTAAGAGTGAAAATTAAAAAAAAAAACACCCTAAGAACTACATTGAAATTAGGGAGTGATGCTGCTTCAGGGGAAGAAATGTTCATGGAAGATGAGAGAGTAATAGAGTGAAAATTGATTTACCATGGATTGGACAGAGCCAAGTTAGAATTTCTTGTGACAGTTACACTGCATGTTACTCCCCAGATTTTCCATCTCAGTGGGAGAACAGGAGCCACTACACAGAGACATGGAGGGGCAGGGACCCGTCTACATGGAAAAGGTCCTGTGTGTGTGGGGGGGGCTGGGTTTGGTCATCAGGGACCTGAGACACAGGGACTATCCTCCCCACCTGCCATTTCTGCCCCCTCCCAGCAATTCCTGTTTCCTGAGAGCTCCTTAGCACGTTTCCTGTGCTGCAGGGCCCTGGGTACAGGCCTGAGAGCTCTGAGCCACAGTCAGCACCTCCTCCCAGGGAGCCCACACACCAGCCTCCCCCTGGTCCTCTCCTTTCTCTACAGAGGCTCCCCTGTGCAAATCTACACTCGAGACCCAGGATTAAAACCAGTTCACACTCACCTCAACTTGGACTCCCGCTCCCCCTGACGCAGTGTCTGAGATCAAGGACCTCGTGGACAGAAACGAACATCAGCGCTGATTGCTACTCTTTCTGGTGGAAGCTCCCAGATGTGAGTATCCCTGTACAGAGGCTCCAAGATGGGCATGGGGCCTCTGAGTCCTTGATTCACTGTGGATCTTTTCCCCCAGGTGTCCTGTCCCATGCAGGAGTCGGGACCAAACCTGGTGACACCCTCGCAGATGCTGTCCCTCACCTTATAAGTCTCTGGATTATCTATAACCAGCTATAGTCTGAGCTGTATCTGCCAGACCCCTGGAAAGTGGCTGGATTGGATTGGTTGTGTATGGGGTGATGGAAGTACTAACTATAAGCCAAAGCTTAAGTCCTGACTCAGCATCACTAGGGCCACCTCCAAGAACCACGTTTACCTAACACTGAGGAACTCAGTAACTGAGGACAGAGCTGTGTATAGTGAAGTAAACACACTGAGGGCAAGTCCCTGTGAACCCAGACACAAACCTGCTGAGGGAGACAGGGAGATGCAGAGGTAGGTGTGAACACCAGGGGGTGCTCTTCTCGAGGACTTCATGGCTGTGACCAGGGGCAGGGAGAGAGGCACTGTAAGGGGTTCGCTTCCTTTTCTCTCTTCTTCACTTAAAAAAACAAACAGAAAGAAATACACACTTCTTTTCCCCCAGCTTTTTGAGGATCATTTTATTTTGCCATTAAAATACATAAATTGAATTCAATAGACCAGGCCTATATCTGAGCTCTGAATGGGGGTGTGGGAATAAACTCAGCCCTGGAATTGGTGCTTATAATGATTCGCATTCTTCACAATTCCACATCTGAGAATTAACCTAAAATCTAGAATGTGTTTACACCCAGCACAGAAGGTGACTTTAGTTATGTGCATGTGATCAGCACGGGACAATCATCGTGGATTTCCAACTACACACACTCCAAGTCAAGCAAGACACATGATTCACTGATTTCTCTCTCCCCGGGCTTGCATGCTGGTCCTCCTGACACGTGTTTTCTGCATGTAGACAGAAGCTTCAGCTCTGTAGGTAAAGTGCTACTACATATCTGCTTCTCACTGGAGGGCGCCCTTCGGTTCCATTTCTCCTTGATGAACGTCACCACTGATCTCTGACTCCTCTCCCTCCCAACCCCCCAGGCCCCCTCAGTCCAGGACAGCGCTGGCTCCTCTCGGGATTCTGAAGTGGTTGGTGCCAACACTCTTCCCAGGAGCACTGATTCCTGAATCAGGATCTGCAACTCTGGGGTCAGAGTGGAGAGGAAAAAGGTCAATATCAACCTGGGGACTTCTCTGCTTTCCATCTCACCTTGCAATGCCCAGGGGATATCAAGGCAACTCTGGGGACTACTGGGGACAGGGGGAAGGAGAAGAGTCAGCCCTGTCAAGCACATGTCCCCAAACAGTTTTCCCTTCCCAACACCAAGGTCTCACCCCCCCCCCCATCTGCTTGAGTTGACAGCATTTTGGAGAGACATTGGCAACTAACTTATCCCAGGAAGGTTCAACTGCCCCCGGGCCAAGATGTCTTGAACCTGGGCAGGAAAGGGGCAGATCATTTCTCTACCCTTTCAAAGGCCCAGCGTTTGACTCACCATTCCAGCTCAAAGACTGAGGACTGCCACCACTTCTGAAGCTGTGCAACAGCCCCAAACTTCACAGAGCTTCCAGCCCAGGAGCAACGTGGAAATTAGATGGGAACATTGAGTGGAAGCCTGTGTAAACACACAAAAAGGATGAGCAAAGGCACGGCAGCGGCCCATCTCTCCCACCACCCGCATTCGGTAGTCTCAGGCCATTTCCCCACTCCAGGGAGGTCGATGGCAATGGTCAGGCAAAGGAAGGAAAAGAGGGCCAGGTGTGTTGGTCTTGAGCAGCAGTTTATTACATGGAAGAAGTGTATGTCATAGAGGCTCCAGGTTCTCTCAAGCATGTGCTCACTGGTCTCTCAGCTTCTGTCCTCATTCTCTCAGCCTGTGTTCTCCATCCTCTCAGGCACGTGTTCCCCAGATTCTCTCAGGCACGTGTTCCGAGAGAGCCCTGAAATCTCCCTTATATAGATCATGGCACCTCTAAAGGGCGCAATACAGGTATGTCATCAAAAGGAGTTACAGAAAGAACATTGCGGTGGCAAAACATACATCGTTTCTTCACATCTGCAGGCCAGTCATTTTGACCTCCAGAAAGAAGACACAAAACCAAGACTGAAACCTTTTGTAAGCTACAAGCACTTGGATTTGCATCCCAAAGACCAGTCTGCTGGAGCTTGGAATCTACATCACAAAGACAAGTACTTGAGCTTTGCATCCCAAAGACTAGACTGCCTAGAGCCAGGAATCTGTATCCCAAAGATCTGGCCTGGCTAGCACCTGAGATCTGCATATCTAAGACCAGCTAGGTTTCTGTGAGAAAAGGGAAGCTGCCTCTTACAATATAATGAAATTATTTACTGAAGGCAGATGAAGGAGAGAAATGTTCAGTCTCATCCAAGCTAGTCAGGACACACGGGAAAGCTGCTTCTAGGACAGATTCTCATTTATCAGATCAACCCACCCTAAAACAGATATTCCTGGATGTGTTTCTCCTCTCCTTGTCGGACCAACATATAAACATACATAATATAATTTTGTATGGACACAGTAAGAAATACTTTAAGCTTATATAATTGCTCTCCTAGGTCCATCTTGATCTCAGACTGCAGTACTCAGGCCAGATATCTTTCCTATTCTTAGCAGGGTCCTAGTCTCGTCGTTACTTTTGGATTGAAAGAATCCATATTAGGGCATAAAATTTTTGCATGCTTCAGCTAACTTGCAGCATTGCTTTCTGTAAAACTGCTTTGCTGCTTTGCACCTGGGGGAGAGGGGACTTGGAAAGTGAACAGGGCCTAACTTCTTTCTAAACCAAGTGTGACAGGATTCAGGTGTATTTGCTGTTCCTGAAATGTATTGTCTCAGTAAAGCACCCTGCGGACTTGGGTAAAGGATAACTCAGGATGCTGTGGTTGGGGGAAATTGCCCTTTCCTGGAGTGTATTGTCTCACTAAAGCACCCTGCAGATTTGGGTAACTCAAAATGTGGATGGTCAAGGGAGATTACCTAAGGCTTAATGGTTCCGGCTATAACCTTGCTTGTGCTGACAATTGATGTACGTAAATGCTGATCTTTGAATCTATAGGCTAAGGAGTGAGGTACTTTTAAATGGATTGGTTAAGAAAGTATATGTTGTTACAAATCTATTGGCTGTGAAATGTGCAGGCTTTGCTGTAACGGCCAGTGAAGGCCTATATAAGATCCCCTTTGAAGAAGGTCGGGGCTCTCAGCCACTGCCCACTCTGGGCTATGCTGTGGAGGCCCAGCATGCTGGTCTAAATAAACCCCGTTTTTACTCCTGCAGGAATTGTGTCTATCTGGTCTCTCTGCGCCTCCCAGGGCTAGGGAACTCCCGATCCCAACATTTGGAGGTCCCACCGAGATCACCGAGGACCCTGCTCCAGGGACACTGGTTTGAGCCGCGGGGTAAGTTAAGGCGCCTCTTTCTCTCTCTTTGTTTCTCCGGTACCGTTTTACTGTAGTAACCGATCGGTGGCACAGTGGTGTGCAGCACAGTGGTGTGCACAGTGGTGTGCAGCACAGTGGTGTGCGTGTGAGCCTTGTGTCTGACAGACGTGTCAGGAATAGACAGGAGCCGCAGCCCTGGGGGACGCCCCGGAGGTGGATGAGGGCCAGGGACGCCTGGAGGCCTCTTTTGTGGTAGCCTCGGAGAGGCTACATCTGGTGTGTCAAAGAAGGAATCATCAGCCGCTCTATTACTTCTCTATTCTTCTTTCCTCTCCAAAAGGCCTTGCGCTTGTGTCATTCTTTTTTGTAGGTTGGATCACGCTCATCCTTTTTCTCTACCGAGGCACAGTCTTTGGAACCATGGGACAATCTCTGTCCACTTCGCTCTCACTCACTCTCTCCCACTGGTCAGAGGTCCCCTCTCGTGCTCAGAATCTTTTTCTGATTGTTAAAAAGCCTAAATGGCAGACCTTTTGCTCTGCAGGATGGCCGATGTTCCAGGTTGGTTGGCCCCCCGAGGGATCGTTCCACTTGCCGCTTATCTTCCAGGTCAAGGGAATCATCTATCAGCCTGCTCCCCGGGGGGCACCCGGACCAGGAGCCTTAGGCGGGAGTCCCAGGCAGGAGAAGGGGCCCCCACTGACTCTGCTCCTCCTCTGCCCCTGAACCCCTAACTCTCTAATGCCACTCCCAGGGCAGCACTGGCCTTTCTCTACTTCTGATCTCTTCACTTGGAAGAACTAAACCCTCCGGAGGTGAAAAATCATGTGCACACCCTTTGGGTATATTCGGGAGTCCCAGGGTGACTGGTGAGTGTGGTGCACACCCGTGTGAAAAAGTGGACCTGTCTGAGCGAGTGCAGGAGTTTGATCTGTGCGTGTGTCCATAGTGTGTGTATTTATTATCTTTCTCCTAATTCTGTTTATTAAGATCGTTTAATATGGGTCAGAATTGATCACTTCTCTGAGATCCAGAGGAAAGCTCAGGATCTGGGCTTGATGATCAAGAAAGGTAAATTTGACACTTACTGTTCATCAGAATGGCCTTCCTTCGGTGTGGATTGGCACCCACGAGGTTCCTTCTCTCCAAACCTTGTGGCTCAGATAAAGGAGGTAATCTGTGGAAGATCTGCTGTGAAGGTATGCTCCCTTGGAAATCTCTAAGAGGACTGGGGGAGGAATGTGATAACCACTGTGTGAATGCCTGTGTGTATGAGCACCCTGATAGGTCCTCCTATTGGGCGTCACAATGCTGAACCACTAAGGCTAAGTTCTCCACCGGCCAGGCAAGCATCTGAATGGTCTCTGCAAAGAGGCACCCCTCCTTTGTCTGTTTTGCATCACCATCCACTATGGGAGGGATGAGAGAAAAGCCCACTAGTGAGAAGAGATTGGGAAACTAAGGCAGATCAATTTCCAGGCAGAGAGGTCAATTGAAATGTTAATGAAGGCAGTTCAGATGTAAGGCAGAAAAAAAAGGGGGTAAATGGACAGAAGCCCAAGCCAGCAAAAAGTGGGAAAAGTAGAAAGCTAAGAAAGGCAGAACTGTTTTTTTTTTTTTTGCTTTTTTTTTAAGGAGTAGAGTTTTAAGACCACAGCACCAGGTTTGGCTCAGGTACACAGCTGTGGGTCTGTCCAATGCCAGGCCCGCCCCGGTGGAGATGAGCCTTTGAATAAAGGCCAAAGTGATAGACCTGGGGAGAAGTTTTGCCAAGGATCCCTCCTTTTTCATAGATTATTGCTTGCAAATAGGAAAACATCTGAGGAGCTTCCAACTAGGTAGTTTTAGATCAGGAGATCTTGTTGACCTCTGTAACACCATGTGGCCTGAGTATAGTGGGGAAAGATAGCCAGTGAATGGCAGTTTGCATTACCAGATCATTTTGCAGTCAGATCTTTGCAGGTAACAAAAGAAATAGGAGAGTATCATAGCAGAGGAGGCAGGAAAATGCAAGATATTAGTATAAACTGTTTGACATCAAAGAAGCCTATCCCCATGTCTGATAAGAAGGTACTAGCTCCCTGCCTCAGAATTAGCCTTAGCGAAAATATGGAAACATCTTTGTCATAGTTTATTTTGCCGACTTATATCAACAAAAGCGCTTTCTTGACCCATTTTTAACAAGTGGGAGACTGGCTGGTTAGGCTGAGAAATGAGGAGCAGAGTTCCCAATCAGCCGCCCTGGGAACTGTCCCTTCCTTTCTCAGTCCATCAGTTTCTCCCTGCCATTTTTTGAAGGGTCAGATTGATCGATCAACTACAGATATGTGCACATGTACGTGTGGTGTTTTTGTCAGTTCACTGTCTGTCTGTCTGTGTCCGTCTGTCTGACTGTGCCTGACTGTCTGTCTGTGTGTCTGTGTGGAACACTCGAGTGTTGGAACCAGGCTGAAATCAAAAGTAGAAATTTTAGAGAAGTTAGTGACATGCAACCCAGTGATTTAAGAAATGCAGTTGTTTTAGGAACCTGTTAGACAAGGGTTAATCCTTATCAGAAGGTTGAGCCTACAGAGAAAGCAGAATTCTCAATCTAAATTTCTTGTTAGAAGAACATTGATGATTATATTATTAACAGTTGAAATCCTTTTTGAACTTAAGAATCTTGTACTATCTAGAAGAGCTATGGAACTAGAGCCTGAAACTAAAGTGAAATAAGAGTTCAGAGAAAGCAAAACCTTATCTTACAAGCTTCAGCTAACTTTAATGAAAAATTAGGCCGATTTTACAAACTACGGAGGTACAGAAGCCATTAAAATGAAGTTTCCTTATTTTCCTAAAAAGTGGCAATTTATAGGATAGCAATAGGATTTGTCCATTCTCCCTTGACACAAGGAGCTAAGGTTTATCATGTTACACCCATCACAGTGCTCCTGAGTCACTTTCATTCCTTTGTTTTTCTGTAACCACTTCTCTATGCTCTCCTCCCCAGCCAGTTAATCAGCTTTCCCCCAGTCAGAATCTGTTATTTTGTAAGATCAGATCCTTTCAGGACACTGAACTTGTATTGTAAATTGTGAGTCAATCTGCTAAGTGAGAATCTGTCCTAGAAGAATGTCCTGACTAGTTTGGATGAGGTTAAACATTTTTCCCTTTCAAACTGCCTTCAGTAAATAATTTCAGTATACTGCAAGAGGCAGCTTCCCTTATCTCACAGAGCAGATCTCAGGTGCTAGCCAGGCCTGATCTTTGGGATGTAGGTTCCTAGCTCTAGCCAGGCTCGTCTTTGGTATGCAAAGCTCAGATACTTGTCTTTGGGAAAGGTTTCAGTTTGGTTTTGTATCTTCTTTCCGGAGGCCAAAATTACTGGCCTGCAGATGTAAAGAAGCAATGTATGTTTTGCTGCCTCAATGTTCTTTCTCCTTTTGATGACATCACTGCATTGCCCCCTTAGAAGTACCATGAGATTTCGGGGCTCTCTACTAGGAGGTCTGAGAGAACAGGGGAAAACATGCTTGAGAGAACCTGAGTTTCTTTTATGGGATATAATGAGACTGTAAGAATGAGCTGGGAGAGGCAGAAGAGATACGAGAGTGAATGGAGAGAGGATTGGAATAAACTGCAACTAAAGATCAAGCAGCCTGGCCATAATGTTTCCTTCCTTTTCCTGCCCATCGCCATCCACCTCCCTGGAGTGGGGGAAACTACCTAACGCAGGCGGTGGGAAAAGATAGATTGCTGCCATCCTTTTTGTGTTCACACAGGAATTCAAATATTTTCTTATGCTAATATCAAAGTTTGGTAAAAAATCCAAAGGGCTTTTTCTGTGTCTGAAAGCATGTTTTGTATTTTTGTGGAATTGTTAAAAATGTCTGGTATAGAAAGCTCATGATTTTAAATAATTAAGGTACAAGAACTATTCAAATTAAGACAAAGAAGGTTTTATCATGTTTTATAAAAATTAATTGTTCATAGGTCTTATGCTGTTATGTTAATGTACATATTTTTATCTGCATTGGATTAGAATATTTGACCTAGAAGGAGTTAAAATAACTATGACACAAGAAAACTGGTTCAAAAGTAATGGTTTAGTTTAATCATGAGTTTCTAGAGTTATAAAATTGGTTGCAAAGTTTGTCCTACCAGTGCTCTAACTGATCTCTGAGACTCTTGGTAACTAAAATTTCTAGGGCTACTTAGCAATAAGTGGTATTGAATTAGTCTCAGATGTCAGCCTGACAATTTGAAGCCATAGCATTGCTTGTCTAGTGCTTGAAAGTACATGCTATTATTTTGATAATTTTATTTTATGCCAAGCTTTGTCTCCAGGTATCAACCTAGTCCTGACCTGAGAACCTTGTACCTAAGTGTGAAATGCTTTCTGAGAATCTATGAGTGTTTTAATCTTTTTGTATTTGTGTTTTCCTGTAAATCAGAATTTTAAGACGTCTCCTGGTTAGTTTTTAATGTAAAGTGATCTTTTGCCCAGTGGATATACCTTGTAAAAGCTTTAATTGTGAACATTTTTAAGGCTTTTTGGATATCTATGGAACTGATCTAATGCTTTTGAAATAGTACTGCAGAGTACAGTTTTGTCATGTTAAGTGAGATGGTTGGTAACTTGTGTCTAAATTTGGGAGATCACATTGTACATTGTACTACTATAGATGTATGTCATAAGTCATAAAGATAATGGATGGAGATATCGTCAGTGGGAAGAAAGGAAAGGAATTCTGTTAAAGTGAAGTTGATTTTTAAATGAATGAAAGTTACAGAATGTATGTAAAGGAATGTGTAGAAGGTTTGAGGTTGTTCTAAAGAAAAGGAACTGGTCAAACTGTTATAAGAAACGCTTTAAATCACATGCAGAATTCTTCTAGCACCTTTGTGGTAAGATCTATGGAAAAGATGATTGATGGATTATCTGTACTCCTGTTACAGTGCTCTTAAGATCATTGAATTTTTCAAAAGTTGCAGGAAATCAAGGGTTTTGACATGGGATTAAAAACATGTTAAACGGTATGCTTTATCTCTACAGATTTTAGCTTCTCTGACTAGGACCCACAGCAAACAGGTGTATTACATCTCTGTGAGTAAAGTGAAATACTTGCTTTTCTCTTCTTTTGTACCTTCAGTATGTTTTTTGATGTTTCATGGCACTATGTTGGTTTGCATAAATCCAGATAAGTCTTTCCTCTCTGTAATAGGGTCTACCCCTCATGCAGACAGGAAAAACCAACTATGGGACCCCAAAGCCCACTTCCAGGGAACAGTCCAGGGATCTGTCTAAATGACAGGATCAGGGACTTAATAGGTACTGTTTCAAGTACCCTATAAAGCTCAGGGCGACCCTAGAGGCATGCTGGCTTGAGAAAAGACTGGAAATCATCACTGCTATGGAGAATGAGGAATCCAGGACTCTGCAATGACTATCTCAGTCTGGGCCTACTCTCAGTGTCAAGAAAAAACCTGGAAATCAGGATTTCTCCCAGCCCTGAAGAAGGGATGGAATGGATTCCTTTCTGCCAGGACATCTCTGTGGAAAACGAGGACCAAAGCCACAACCCGAAGGCTCGAGGTCATCCATACAGTTCATCGCGGGACATCTTCTGGCCAGGTCTGGGTAGCTCTGACATGCCAGATAAGATTAATGCCACTTTTGGTGTGTCTCCTCTTTAGCCAATTCCCAGGACTTCTCAGTAAATAATTGGGGTATCCCAAATGGAGAGTTCTCTAATCTTACTGTGTTTATGCAAAAGAACATACCAGGTTTGTTAAGCTATCTTGCAAAGTTTTAAAATGAAGGTGGAGAGAAAACCATGTTTCTGCAACTTGCTTTTTGTAAGAATCAGATTCTAATTCTACAGAGGTGATTGAATAAATGTATCCTAATCTTGATCTAAAAGGTACCGCCTCTTTTGGGAAATTTAGATAAAACTTGGTTTACTGGCTATAGGTAAACAGCCTAATCTGTAAAGGAACTCAATGTTATACATGCTGTCACTAGTCTGATCCGAGCACTGGGAGCCAGAGCTTTACTAGGGTGAAGCTCATCTCAAAGTGCAGAATTGCCTTCCCCCGGTCTGAATTGGCCAAAGTGTCGAGAAAGGAATCTAAACTGGTTAAATTAGAGTATATTAATATCTAGTTCTAAAATACTGTGAATTTTATTTCTATACTTTATTGCATCTCATTTTCTGTGAACAGTCTTTTGGAGAGAACAAGAATATTATCAGTTCTTAATTTCTGTTGCATCATGGGATTAACAACTCCTGGACCAATGCAATGGAATATTATTAAAGGGTTATGTTTTAACACTAGTGAGAACCATCTTCCATGGGGAGGAACTGAACAGCAATTAAGGTAGAAGTAATTCAGAACTGTGCTTTCTGTGCCATTAATGAACCTAGTGGAAATCCTGAGCCTCCTTTCCTAACACCTGTTCAGCATCAAGGAACTTAGAGGTGAATCGGCAGCTTGACCTTATACAAATGATCAAATGTTCATATGCTCAAGGTATAAATATCTGTTGGTTCTCATTGATAGCTTCAGTGTATGGGCAGAAGCTTTTCCAATTTGTACTGAGAAAGCCAGAGAATGGCTTGGTATTTCTGTGTCCGTTAGAAAAATCTGAACACAGGAAGTTATATTATCAACCAAACCTGTTTGTTATGTTGCTTTGGTTTCTGTTGCTATAACTCTTTTTAAGACCTCATCGAGAAATCTCTCACATCCCTGTTCGAGATAGTCTCCCCAAACCTGAGAGGACTCGACCTTCGACCTGTTGTTCCTCAAGAACAGAGGGCTTTGCTCTGATCTGGTGGAGGGATGCTGTTTCTATGCAGACCACACTGAGGTTGTCAGAGACTCTATAGCCAAGCTACGAGAAGGCCTTGAACGACATTGGAGAGGCCTGGGAGAATTGGTTTGAGTCTTGAAGATCCTCCTAATTCTGGGCAACAATACTGGACTCTACCCACTGAGGAAAGCTGCTCTTAACCACGGGTCCTTGAATAAGGTCCCGATCCCCCCACGATCTCTAGGATTAGAGATGTTCATTAAAAGAAGTGGGGAATGAAAGAATCCATATTAGGGCATAAAATTTTTCCGTGCTTCAGCTAACTTGCAGCATTGCTATCTGTAAAACTTCTTGGCTGCTTTGCACCTGGGGGAGAGGGGACTTGGAAAGTGAACAGGGCATAACTTCATTCTAAACCAAGTGTGACAGGATTCAGGTGTATTTGCTGTTCCTGAAATGTATTGTCTCAGTAAAGCACCCTGCAGACTTGGGTAAAGGATAACTCAGGATGCTGTGGTTGGGGGAAATTGCCCTTTCCTGGAGTGTCACTAACGCACCCTGCAGATTTGGGTAACTCAAAATGTGGATGGTCAAGGGAGATTACCTAAGGCTTAATGGTTCCGGCTATAACCTTGCTTGTGCTGACAATCGATGTACATAATGCTGATCTTTGAATCTATAGGCTAAGGAGTGAGGTACTTTTAAATGGATTGGTTAAGAAAGTATATGTTGTTACAAATCTATTGGCTATGAAATGTGCAGGCTTTGCTGTAACGGCCAGTGAAGGCCTATATAAGATCCCCTTTGAAGAAGATCGGGGCTCTCAGCCACTGCCCACTCTGGGCTATGCTGTGGAGCCCCAGCATGCTGGTCTAAATAAACCCCGTTTTTACTCCTGCAGGAATTGTGTCTATCTGATCTCTCTGCGCCTCCCAGGGCTAGGGAACTCCCGATCCCAACAGGATCATGACAGCATTTGCCTATGATCAAACTCTTAACCTATAGTTAAGAATCTTATCACCTTGGCCTGGCCCATCTCGATTTCAAGGTAGCACATAACTTACCGGTTTGCCCTGGTTCCTTCCAGTCCCACGTCGGGACCCTGATTTTGGGGGTCCTAGGAAGTGAGAGCAACTGAGGCTTAAGTTGAGAAAGCAGATTCCCTGGGAGTGATTAATATTCAAAGCCAATTAAATCCTAAGTTACAAAGCATAATATTGTCTTTCTGTATCTATTCAAATGGTCATGGTCACGGTCCTCCCGTTGTTCATCGATTTTCTCGAGCGGGCCCAGTAATGTCTCCATTGTGAGACTTGTTACTACGTTTGGCATATCGAATACATCACGGGTAGCTTCCCATGCTCTGCATGCTGGCGAGATACTCTTGGTAGCTTGCCGGGCTCTCTGAGAGGAGCAGAGGAATGGAACTAGGGTCGGCCATGTTGGTTGCATGCAAGGCAAACACCCTACCCGCTGTGCTATCGCTCCAGCCCATCTATACAAAAAGGACATTTTATTAAAGTAGACTATTCAGAAGACATAAGAAGAGGAGAAAGGCAATATCAACTTACAGTACAACTTCAGTGTCTTAGAAGGATGAGACCTTACAAATTGGTTGGGGAAGAGAGCACAAAGAAGTAATTACAGACAAAGTAATGGGAATGACTCAGGAGCACTGTGATGGGTGTAACCCGACAAACCTAAGCTCCTTGTACTCCAACATCAGCCCACTGGTCTCCTGAGTGAAACACTACCACAGAAGGCCCAAGCGCACCTAATAGCTCAGGAAATCCTCTGGCTTGGATTTTAGCAACACCGTTAGGAGAGAGATGCTTTAACAAACAGTGTAGGGTCAATTAATTAGTGGCTTACAGAGCAATAGAACCGACCATGGCACTTGATGGAGGGGTGACAAAGGTGGGAACAGCAGGACCCCTGAGCAGGAATACCCAGGCTCTGATAGATATGAAAGATGTGCAGATACGGACAGAAGCAGAGTGACTTCAGTGGAAACATTGAGATATGGTAGTTGTAGATTTATTTTTGAAAGTTAGAAAAACTACAGATTCCATAGAAAATTTAAAGGAAGCATATGGAACTAGAGAGGTTTTGCTTCCAATACAGCTGAGGTGGTTTGTGGGTGTGTCTCCCACATACCTAACTTTTGGCTGTTTACTTTCTTGGTAAACTTGGCCCCAGGTTGTTGGTCTGGCCAAAGGCACAGCAGCAATTTTGGGGTATCTGGACATCTGAAGGCACCATCAGGCTGCTGATGTACTCGCCTCACAGATACAGATTGACTGCTGGTGGCACCATACCCCACTATGTGATAATTTATTTATGGAAAGAAATGAGTACTGGGAAGGGCAGTTTTTGTTTGGATATTATTTTATAGAGAAACAATATGAAACAAAGTTAACTACAATTATGATTATAAATATTCTAAATGGTAGTCATATTAAAAAGATTTTTGAAACATAAACAATACAAACTATTTTCATTAGTAACTTGAATTGAAATGATTGTGATAATTTTAACTTGTCTAATGCAGATTATTAAAATAAGTGAGGAGCCTCCTATGGCTTGTTTTAATGTGCTTCATTGCCAAGTGCTCAATCCACCAAACAGAATGTGTGAGATCAGTGCACCAATGGGACAAGGAGGTCCAAGGTAAAAAGTTTCCCCTTATAACAAACTGGGCCACCTCATGCAAATCCCTCTCAGGCTCTGGGGTCAAATGCTCTCAGGGCTGTGGAGCTCCTAGCTGTCTCCTCACTCAGGGCTGAGTCTCTGGGGAAGGCAGAGCTGTGGTCAAGAAGATGATTCTGTGGGGTCTTCTCCTCTGCCTGGTGACAGCCCCTCTGGGTGAGTGTCCCAGATGTGACACGGTCTAGAGGAGGGAGTGACTGCTGGGGCTGACAGTGACTGAGTCTCCTTGTCCCCAGGTGCTGTGTCTGCTCTGACCCTGCAGGAGTCGGGCCCAGGACTGGTGAAGCCCTCCCAAACCCTCTCCCTCACCTGCTCTGTATCTGGGGGCTCTGTCACCAGCAGTTACTGGTGGAATTGGATCCGCCAGCGCCCTGGGAAAGGGTTGGAATGGATGGGGTACTACTGGACAGGTAGTACCAACTATAACCCAGCATTCCAGGGGCGCATCTCCATCACTGCTGATACCTCCAAAAACCAGTTCTCCCTGAAGCTGAACTCAGTGACCCCCGAGGACACAGCCGTGTATTACTGTGCGAGAGGCACAGTGAGGGGAAGTCAGGGTAAGCCCAGACAGAAACCTCCCTGCTGGGAGAGTGTGGACTGCAGGAGACCACGGCCAGCAGGGGGCGCTACAGTCCCTGCCTAGAGAAAACATCTCAGAGGAGCAGGAGCTGATGGGTGACTGGTTTCCTGCCTCTCATCTAAGGTTTCTAGGTTCCTGACTCTGCGCTTTCCACTGATGTCTCCAAAATTGATAAGGCACGTTTACCTGACTGGACTATACCAAAGAAAGACTGTAACTTAGGAATCGCAAGATAAGCATGCCTGTTAAGGATTATTTTTTATTCCTTGTTTTTTTTCTTTCCTGGACGGGTTTTCTCTATATCACATGTGCTTACACGTTTATCCCTTCAATGAGCCACAAGTCAGTCTCCTGGGATCCACAAGAAAACAGATGGATTAAGACATGATGTCCCCAGGGTGCTGAGGGTACTTTTTCTTCATGCTCAGAAATGAGGTTTATGATGGTCAGAGCATCGGGTCATCTTCATCTACCTCCTTATCTTCATCACTTCAGCACTCTGTATCCACCATAGGTTTCTCTGCAGCCTCCTTTTGTCTGCAATATTTTCCATCAAAAATCACAAAGGAGGTCACTTCTTTGGTTAGAGTCCACATCACAGAAGACGATGAGCCCATGGTTCATCCCACAGATAGGTCAGGTGGATGATGCCCAGTCATGGTATATGCATGGCAATAGTATCCCATGCATGCACAGGTTAAGAGAGAGAGACGTTCCATTAGAGTATGGGCACAGTTATCAATCTTCAATGATGATGGGTTTTCCCAATGACACTCTCTTCTGCACAAAAGCGACCCACAGGGGCATTCTTGCACAGGGGTAAGTCTTTCCCTGAGTGACCTGAGGAAGAGTATCAAACCCAGTTAGAGTTAGGTCATGACTGGTCACAGGTAACAGTCCTTGTTCTGAATTTCAGATGAACATGGTTTATCCTTGATAAGGGGCCCCTGGAGCTCCTCAGCTCCCTCCTCAGTCCCGGGCCTGAGATTTCACATCAGAAAAGGGTCCCCAGACTCCCGGGGGAGCAGGACCTGGACTCGCTGTTCCTGGGTGGGGACCAGACATTGCCCGCGCCAATGTTGATGGAGCGTCTCAGCTTCCTACTGTGATGATAGCAGACCCCAGATACATGCTGGGAATAGCAGCATCTCAATTCCTGCATGTTTGTGTGTGAACATGTGTGCATGCAGGTAAGGGAAGGGTCACTATAAAAGTGCACTGCTGGCCTGAAGAAAGACCAGCATTAAACAGAAAATAACAGTACTAGATAGCAAGCTAAAATATCCACCATTTGATGTGAATAAGTAGCTCACGGGACTCCATGGCAGCCTGTTTTCACTCCATACGCCCAGAGAGGGCCGAACGAGGGCCCTCCCAGCCCCAGGGGACCCAGCCCTGGCAGTCGACCTCCACTACCCAACCACTGCCACTCTTCAGGCTGCTTTCTGGCCACTTTCATAATACACATCCTAACCATTTTCCATAATTACCACACCATGTTTGATGGGGTTCAGACAGTAGGCAACTAATCATAGAGAAATATATATATATATATATATATATACACACACACACACACACACACACACACACACACACACACACACCTCTCGGAGAGCCTAGCAAGCTACTGAGAGTATCCTGCCTGCCCGGGCAGAGCCTGGCAAGCTCCCCGTGGGATATTCGATATGTCAAAACCAGTAACTGTAACAACAGGTCTCATTCCCCTGACCCTGAAAGAGCCTCCAATCATTGAGAAGGATGAGTAAAGAGAGGCTGCTAAAATTTCAGGGCTGGATGAATAGAGAAGTTATAGAGATGTTACTGGCACCCATTCAAGTAAAACGACGAACAACGGGATATCAGTGAAACAGTGAATAGCTCACATGGTAATAGAGAATCATTCCCACAGTGAACACTGAACATTGCAGCAAGGTTCCCATGAACCACAATTTCTCACCTCATTTTCCTCCATTCCTCTGACTCATTCTGAGATCTACTAATCCCCTGGTGTTCCAGTCTCAGTTTTAACGCACATGCTCTCTGCCTTCATGTGTTACCTATTGACACACAGCAGAGGTCACCCCGTGTGTCTCGCTCTCACCCCTTACCTATAATTGTGGGAAGCTGGCCCTTTAACTGACCAAGAGCCTAAGTGCCTGTGCGGCTGTCCTGACCTATGTGACCCTCAGCAGGTGAAGCCTGTGGCATGGCTATCTTGACCTACGTGACCCTCAGCAGGTAAAGCCTGTGCTAGGTAGGGCTATCCTGACCTACGTGACCCTCGGCAGGTAAAGCCTGTGCTTTGTATGGGTATCCTGAGAAAACAATTGTCATGGCTGTAACTGACAATGATTAACTTAGTATAAGCCTTGTAATGCATGGTATGTTAAACTTATAGACTCTGTAACTTTCCTAACCACATTTTGAGCACGACCCTTTGTGTAGCTGCCTCACTATATATACCCCCATCACCCTCAATAAAGTCTGTCCCTTTTTCTCTCTGTTTCTGAGCTGCATTCTGTCTCTTGTGTCTCGTGTTCATTCGGTCTGTCCTTCCCAGCACCTACGGATCCTAGGGCCACCTCCGCAGGCCAGAGAGTGGTCTGGCGGGGGCCCCCGCATATAATCAGCCAATCCCTCAGTATGACTCTGCCTTTCTCCCTCTCTCTCTCCTCCAACTCCTCCATGGTCTCTGTTCTGCGTCTTCCAAACCCGTCTGTCAATAACATCACCAGCAAGTCTTTGGCGTTCTTCAGAATTGCCATCACTCAGGTCTCTCAATCCATTCAGTTCCATCTCAAATTTCTCTACTTCAAACAGATCAGTTAAAAAACACCCATCTAGATATTAAAAATCACTTCTAGGGATATAATAAAAATTTGAAATTCTATAAACTGAGATCATTGTCAGTGATTTTAATGCCAAGATAGGACCGAAAATATCAGCTGAAGAACTCCACATCGGGATCCATGGCCTAGAATTGAACAAATAGGGTGACATAATTATTCATGACTTCTACACAGAGTTCATCATGTCGACCAAGACCATCCATTACCACATAATCCACTGTTCCAGAAGGACAAATCTAAACATTGGACATGGAAGTCTCCCGGTGGACGGTTCCACAATGAAATGAACCATATCACATTCAATCGACGGTTTTGCCTGACTGATGTCGCTGTTATCCCAAAATTCCAAACAGGAATGGACCACCATCTCCTTCATGCAAAATTCTACTTCACAGAGTGGGGAGAAAGGAATGCAAAGTTCAAGAAGAGAACTGTCAGAACTCCCAACTGGGAGCTCTTCGGTCTGTTGTGGCAACATGGGAAGATGCTGTCATTGACAACATTGACAAGGAATACGATCGGTTGGTTCAGCACCTCCATGATTGTGCGAAGAATGCCAAGAGAGAGATAACCACAAAAAAAAGCCTGTCTTTGAAAACTCTTGATCTTATTCGCCAACGTGGCTTGGCGCATGCCTCAAGCAACCATAAGCTAACATCCAAACTCACAAAGCAGTGCAGAGAAGCGATCAAGGAAGACCTCAATGAGAGAAGAGCAGCAGTGCTGATAGATGTGGCCTAAGTCGGGAAAAGCATTCGTAATGCTTGCCTGTCCTTCATGAAGTACAAGACCAAGATGACTGCCCTCCGACGTCCTGATGGATCTATCACATCTTCCATAAGGGCAACGAAGAAGATTATTCATGACTTCCACACAGATCTCTTTAATAGCCACGTCCACCTTCCCACATACCAAATTCCAAGGGATGGATATGTTGTACCCAACGTTCTCGCTCCCGAAATCCAACACGTTATCTTGTCGGTAAAGGAACAAAGAGCACCTGGCCCACACAAGGTCAAACCTGAACACCTGGAGAAAAGGGACGAATGGAGACATTACTACGCCCGCTTGAGCAAATCTATGAGTAACGGCATATCAAGTGAACAAGTGATAAACTGAGAGGTATTGTAAGTGTAGCAATGGTGATTAATATTGGTAAACAGGGCAGTTATCTAAGTTATACAGGGGAAAGGATGAGTATTAATGAAATAATGATTTTTCTGATTGCGCTGGTGGGGGACACATGGGATATACAGGCCACATTTGTGGCTCTGTGACACCTCATACTCGACAGCACTGATGTACCAAGAGTAGCACCACACTGGATGGAGTACAAAGAGAAGGTAACCTTTCTCGTAGAGAAAAATACACACACACAAACACACACACATACACAAATATATATGTATACAATTCTCATCCTTAAACAACATGTTAGGAATCTCTTACATCTTACATAAGGGCGTAATGAGTCAGGGGAAAGTACAAAAATCTTTACACATGTTCTCTATGAAACCTTTTTTGGATCACTTTTAGTGGATTATTCATAACAAGCAATACAAAATAAATGATTTAAGTCCTGCTCTAAGGGCAGTTTTTGGGGGTCAGCATGGAAACATTACAAATATGGTGGTGGGAGGGTGTAATGGTGGTGGAAATGGAGTTGGAATATTAAATTTAATAAATTATTATGAAAAAAGTTATAAAAATTAAATTAAAATATAAATACAAAAATAATTTTAAAATTAATTTTAAAAAATTTTCTGGTTGTGTGGTTGGGGTAAGGAGTCTCTGCCATTGTTTCTGAGTTAAAACACGTGTGTTAACCAGGTTAATATTCTGGGCTAATCCTGTTCCAATCAATTATAAGGAGAGTTGAGACCTAGCAGGGAGCTGAACCCATAACAAAGAAATAGGTCCAACACTTCCGAAATTCATATGGAACAATATACCCTATGACTAATTACAGCAATTATTTGGGAAAATATGTGAAGCATCACTTTCCCCAATTTCAAACTGTAGCACAAAATGGAAGGAATTAAAGGAGCATGATATTGAAAAAAGGCAAACCCCAGATCCATGATATAGAGATGAAAACCCGGACAGAGACCCTGACATGTATGATCATTTAACCTCTGAGTAAGGAGTAAGAAATATGAACTGGAGCAAGGAAAGTCGCTTCAAGAAGTGGTGCTGGGTAAACTACGCATCTCCATGTAAAAAGAAAAATAAGAACTCAGACCTTTCTCTAACACCATGCACAAAAGTCAGATCAACGTGGATTAAAAACCTCAACCTCAGACTTGAATTCAAAAGTCACATGGAGGAAAACATAGGCAAAAGTCTCAATGACCGTGAAGCTAAAGACACCTTCAAACATAAAACACCACAGACCAAGCAAGTGGAAGCCGAGATAAACAAATGGGACTTCGTTAAACTAGAATTTTCTGCACATAAAAAGAAACTGTGCCCCAAGATACAGAGGCATACCACAGAATTAGAAAAATATTTAGGCATTGCCCATCTGAAAACTGGTTAATAGCAAAGATATATAATGCACTGGGCTGGAGCAATACCACAGCAAGTAGGTTTTTTGCCTTGTGCATGACTGACCCAGGTTTGATTCCTTCGTCCTTGGAGAGCCCAGCAAGCTACTGAGAGTATTCCACCCACACAGTAGAGCCTGGAAAGCTACCTGTGGCGTATTCCATATGCCCAAAACAGTAACAAGTCTCACAATGTAGACATTACTGGTGCCTGCTAGAGGAAATAGATGAACAACGGGACGACAGTGCTACAGTGCATAGAATGCACTGTAGAGCATTACAAGAAAAGTCATCCAACCTGATCAAAAATGGGAAGGGAAAAAATAAGTAGAAAACTTTCTCAAAGAAAAAACTCAAATGGCCAAATGCCACATGAAAAAGCAGTCTACATCACTAATCATGAGGTAGATACAAATCAAGGAACAAGAGATGCAATCTCACAACACAGAGAATTGCACACATCTAAAAGAACAAGAACAACCAGTTCTGGCATGGATGTAGGGAGAGGGGAGAAAAGGGTTCTCATTCATCGTGGGAATGCCGACTGGTTGAGCCTTTTTGGAAAACAATATGAACTTTCCTCAAAAAACTAGATTTGATCCACAATAGCACCCTGGGGGTCCAAAACACATAGCAGAAATACCATCTGCGTTTCTATGTTTATTGCAGCACTATTCACAATAGCCAGAATCTGGAAACAACCCAAGTGCCTGAGAACAGATGACTGGTTAAGGAAACCATGGTACATTTACACAATGTACCATGCACCATGTACCATGTACCATAGTACATTTACACAATGTATCAATACTATGCAGCCACTAGGAAAACTGACGTGAGGAAATTTGTTGCAAATGGATGGACATGGATCGTATCTTGCTGTGTTAAAGAGTCAGAAGTCAAGGGACAGACATAGAATGACTGCATTCATTTGTGTGATATTAAAAAGAATAGTATGAACTAATATCCAAGCCAGAAAAAACAAGAGCCAGAAGAACTTCCTCATGGTTTGAAGCCAACCAAACATGTGTGGGGGGCAAAGGGCAGTTAGGATAGAGAAGAGACCAGTAGGACAATAGTAGATGGAATGGATCACTTTGGGCACGAACTGAGTATTGAAAGTAGGTAAAGGGATATACCTATAACCTTTCAGTATCTTTCTTGCAAACCATAATTCCACAATGAGACATACCCAGACACAGAGAGACATACAGAGAGAGAGAGAAAGAGAGAGGAAGGGGAGTAGAATAGTGCCTGTCATAGAGGCAGCTGGCATGAGGAAGGGCAAGAGAGAAACTGGGCACATTAGTGGTGGTAAATGTACCCTGGTGAAGGGATGGGTGTTGGAACATTATATGTTTGAAACCCAATCATGAACAACTTTGTAATTGTGTATCTCACTGTGGTTCAATTCAAAATAAATAGGTTTAATTTTCTTAAAATTAAGGATATCTAATAATTAAGTAAAAATGATATCATCCAAATATGGAAAATCTATATTTTTTTTGACTTGGGGAACACACCTGAAGTACTATATGTTTACTTCCTATCTGTGTCCTGGTTCCACCTGTAGTGCTCAGGTATCAATGAGTGGTCCTGGAAAATGATCTTGGAACACTTACTTGGAGAGCATTTCATTGAACCTGTCCACATTGTTATTAAGAACAAAATTAAAAACTACCTCTTTCATCCACTATTGTCTACCAATGAAAAAAACAAAAAATGATGATCTGGGCTATCATTTGTTTCTAATTAACTTCTTACCATCTTTCTAATCAATTCCACATGATAAATAAGGATGTTTTTAGTACACATCTTCAAGAGTGAAACACCTACAAAATTTGTCAAGAAGCATTTAAATAAGTGAACCTTATTTAATATACTGAGAATAAATTTTTTAAAAATTTATAAAATCTACCAGGACCAGCCACCACCATGCTGAGACCACTCTCCGCACACATGAAGGTACTGGCAGAGGGACAAATCCACGCGGGTTCCGGGGCCGAGATCTCCAAGCCTACTCGGATTGGAGTCGAGCATCCTCCACCCATATCCTCCAAATTCCAGTAGGCGGGGGTCACACCCACCACCTGGCCCCCTGGCGCCGTGTAATCCCATCAATGGCCAAGACTCAGAGACTATAAAATCCAGCTCCTGGAACCTCGCGGCCGCATTTGCGACCGCGCGACATCTTATCAGGACATCTTTTTATGACATCTTATTATCTCATTCCTACTTTGGACAAACTTGCAGGCTATCGAATGTAGCCTGCCCACAGGGCAGAGTCTGGCAAACTCCCCGTGGCATACCAAATATGCCAAATACCAGTAACAATGATGGGTCTCATTCTCCTAAAGAGCCTTGAATATAATCTCAGGGCTTGGATGAAAGAGACGTTACTGGGGCCTGCTCGAGACAATCGACGAATAACAGGATGATGAAATGAAAAAAAATGAAAATAAAATCTACAGTAAAAGTTGGTGGTTGGAAACAAGTTTTTATAGATTCAAGAATGTTCCCTATTATCTAGTGTTGTATCTTTAGGAATCAGTCCCATCACTGTGCATCTCCTCATCCTCTCCAGACTATATCTGAGGTCTGGGGGTCCAGCTCTCCTGCAAACTGCTGCCAGTGGTGGCGAAACAGTGCAGGTGGGGTAAGATCTGTGAGTATTCACCTTCCTGGGCTTGCAGGAGCTCTGGGACAGAGCGATGGTGAGCCATGGGCTTTAAATAGAGAATGTTTATTAATCCTGTTAGAGCCATCATGTACATGAGGTAGAATACTCATATGTCTCAATATACATGTTGCCTGAGTTTCTGTTTGTCTATCTCCGTGTTTATTTTTGGTAGAATCTTGTTGAACTTGCTGGGTGTTTTGATAACTTTTGATGTTTAACGCTGACTTTTTTTTTTTTGGGTGGCATCTGGCGATGCACTGGGGTTACTCCTGGCTCATGCACTCAGAAATTACTCCTGCCGCTCTTGGGACACCATATGGGATGCTGGGATTCAAAACCAGGACAGCTGAGTGCAAGGCAAATGCCCTACCCTCTGTGCTATCGCTCCAGCCCCAAATGCTGACTTTTTAAAACGTCCAATTATAAAGCACAGTTTCTGGTTCCTTAGATTTAAATCAACCTTCTGGTGCTCCATGGAATTAGGGGTACACTTATGTGACACAGACTGTGGCTAGATTTCATCCATTTGGGGGCAGAGTAGGACCTCACGTGTCAGTACTCAGGGCTTGCACACTGTACATTTGTAGCATGTGTGAGTCTCTACACAAAGACCAAAACTCTGGTCCAATAGATTGTGTTCTGAGGACCCTTTAGTGGGTCTTTCTAAGCATCAAACATGGGTTTGGATTCTTCAGTGATGAATCCCAAGAATAGGGTCCTGAGGTTCAAAATCATCTTTTGGACACTGAGATGTACACAGGACTGGCCAGGTTTAGGTGCTATTGTCCAGGCCAACCATAGCAGGAAGGTCACCTAGGCAGAAGCATATTCCTTGTCCCATTACAAAACCTTTAACAGTGAAAAAATATCCACCCTAATAACTATCTTGAAATTAGAAAGTGATGCTGCTTCAGGGGAAGGAATGTTCATGCAAGATGAGAGAGTAAATAGAGTGGAAATTGGTTAACCATGGTATTGATGGAGCCAAGTCAGAATTTCCTTTGACAGTTACACTGCCTGTTTGGTCCCAGGTTTTCCATCTGCAGTGGAAGAACATTAGCCACCACCGAGAAACATGGAGGAGCAGTGGCCTGTCTACAGGGTGGAGACACTGGAGAGATGGGTTTGGTCATCAGGGATCTGAGACACCGGTACTCTCCTCCCCAGATGCGGTTACCCCCTAAGCAATTCCTGTTTCCTGAGAGCTTTGCAGCACTTTTCCTGTGCGGGAGGAAAAGGCCTGTGCGGGAGGAAAAGAAAGAACACAGGGCCCCAGGGACAGGCCTGAGTGCTCTGAACCACAGTCAGCACCTCCTCCCAAGGAGCCCACACACCAGCCTGCCCCGGGTTCCCTCCTTCCTCTACAGAGGCTCCCCCATGCAAATCTGCACTCGGGACGCAGGATTAAAACCACGTTCACACTGACCCCCAAACGGGCTCCCTCTCCTCCTGACACAGTGTCTGAGATCATGGACCTCGTGGCCAGGAACGTGCATCAGCGCTGGTTCCTCCTCTTTCTGGTGGCAGCTCCTGGATGTGAGTATCCCCTGGACAGAGACTCCAAGGTGGGCATGGGGCCTTTGAGCCCGTGACTCACTGTGGATTTCTGTCCCCAGGTGTCCTGTCCCAGGTACAGCTGCAGGAGTTGGGACCAAGCCTGGTGACACCCTCACAGACTCTGTCCCTCATCTGCTCGGTCTCTGGGTTCTCTCTAACAAACTATAGTATAAACTGGGGTCAAGCACCTGGAAAGGGGCTGGATTGGATTGGTCGTATACGGTATGATGGAAACACATACTATAAGCCCAGTCTTCAGTCCTGACTCAGCATGACCTGGGACACGTCCAAGAACCAGGTTTACCTAAAACTGAGCAACTCAGTAACTGAGGACACAGCCATGTATTATTGTACAAGAGACACAGTGATGTCAAGTCCCTGTGAACACAGACACAAACCTGCTCAGGGAGACAGGGGAGCTGCAGGGGTGCATGCGACCACCAGGGGGCGGTCTGCTCCTGGGCTGTGTCCATGAGCAGGTGGGACACTTCTTTCTTTTTAAAATAATTTATTTATGATTCAGTTATTACTGTATCTCTCTCTCTCTGTCTTTGTCTCTGTTTCTGTCTCTCTGTCTCTCTCTGTCTCTGTCTCTCTCTGGGCATTGTGGTTTTCAGTAAAAGTACTGACTCTTCATTCTTTTACAACTCTTTTTTCCTCTTTTTGGGAGATCATTTTCTTTTCTTTTTATTGAAATATGTTAATAAAGTGGTTACATTCTTTTATTTCTTCTTTATTTTTTAAATTTTATATTTATGATAGTTATTTTTGTATCACTGTGAGATCTTCGCAAAGATTTTCATACTTAGGTTTTAGTCATACAGTGTTCTAACACCCTTCCCTCCACCATGGACATTTCCAGTTTCCCGCCCATCACTGCCCATACCTCAGCCCCTCCACCCTGCTGCGTACCTCTATGGCAGGCTTTTTTAAAAAAAAATGCTTTTTGCGCCACACCCAGCGATGCTCAGGGATTACTCCTGGCTCTGTACTCAGGAATTACTTCTGGCGGTGCTTAGGGGACCCTATGGGATGCCAGGAATCAAATCTGGGTCAGTCACGTGCATGGAAAATGCCCAACCCGCTGTACTGTAGCTCCGGCCCCTATGGCAGGCACTTTTCTTCTCTCTCTCTCTCTCTCTCTCTCTCTCTCTCTCTCTCTCTCTCTCTCTGTCTCTTTGTCTCTCTCTGTCTTTGTCTCTGCCTCTATCTCTGTCTCTCTCTCTCAGCATTGTGGTTTGCAGTAAAGATTCTGAATCTTCATTCTTTTACAACTCTTTTTTCCCCTTTTTGGGAGATCATTTTCTTTTCTTTTTATTGATTTTAATAAACCAAACATGTTAATTTTACTTATTACTTTCATTTCTAGTACAAAATTGTTTATTATTCTATCTCGTGTTCAAATTACCTTAGAGATTGTTATATCCCATTACATCAAGTGTGGTTAATTTTTCTTCAAAAAATTCATCCCTTTTCAAAAAAGAGATTTCTCTCATTACTTTCTTTTTTGTCACTGGGGGAACACAATGACAATAGTCTGAGTGTTAATGCTGGTGGGTCCCAAACTCCCTGCACTTCTCCCAGCACCAAATCCCCACAGACCCCCACACTCTGCTGTTGCCCCTGTGCTGGCCTCCTCTTCCCAGTGATCTGAGCCACCACCTGACTCCTCTTGGGAACCCCAGAGTGTGGTTAGGATGCAGGGGCCGTTATCATTGGATCCTGTCCATCCTGACGCTCTGTTCTCTGTGTACCACAGATGAATGAGGTCATCCGCATTTTTCCTTCTCCCAGACTTACTTCATTTAATCTGATATTTCCAACTTCCATCCATGTTGCAACAAGCTGTGATAATTCTTTTTTCTGTAGCTCCATAGTGCCCACTGTGAAAACACCACAACTTCTTATCCATGAAACTGTCATTAAGCACTAGTATTATTTCCATATCCTGGCCAGTATATCAAATGTTGCACTGAAATTATGTTTCTTTATATATTCTCAAATTGATGTTTTTACATTCGGGCAATGTTGCTAAAAGTGGAATCACTGGGTTACATGGTTTTAAGCTCAGGATTCTGGGTTACCAAGCTGAAGGATGGACAGAGACATGAACACGATAATGCAAAAGCAGTTGGAGTTTTATTCCAGTATACTGGGCTCAACTATCTCACCCACAGGGTGGTCTCTTGATAGCGACCACGACTTCAGGCAGCAAGAAGTTTATAAAGGTTTAATGACATAAGCAGTACATGCCTTATTGTTTCAAAAAGAACCTTACTTAGTTACAAGACAAAGGTGTTTTGGCAAGTGTCTAGGGTAACAGTAGTTAGGCAGCAATTAAACAATAATTTCCAGTATCAGTACCAATTTTATGATTACATAGACTTATGCCTTTAGGGTTAGCAAAAATCAACTTCTGGAACATTGTGAGAACTCATTAATTGAGACCACTTACTGAGCCCAGGAACTTTCCCAGGTGTTCAAGTTCACTAGTTTCGCATTGTTTTATTGCTGGGACACTGAATCTGTTACAGTTCCAGGAACTGAACCTGAGGCCAACCTGATTTTTCTCATTTCTGCCACCTGTCATGGCGTCAGTTTCTCCCTTACAATGGAAAGTCTATTTTCACTTTTTATAGAAATTTCCTAGTATTTTGCATAGACAATAAATGAGACAACATTCCAACAAGTTAGAAACATATGCAGGTAGCCTAACTGTCATGAAGAATTAGGATAGTTTCCATGTTCTGCCATTAAACACTACAACAAGCACATGTTCACGTATATCTTCTCAAATTAAGCTATTCAGGTCTGGGTGTAGTTATCCAAGCAAAAACACTTGGTCATATAGAAACTATTTTTTATTAAAATCTTTATTTAATAACCAATAATCACAAAGTCAGAAAACTATTTATACTGTGGAAACTTTGTTTTAACTATTTTTTTATAAATATTCTTACTATTTTTCATTAAAGTCGAACCAAACATTGACATTCCAAACCAACCTTAAAACCACATTCCTTTCTGGGAACATCCCAGCCCACACTGGTTGTTTCCAGTCTCGATATCAGCTATTCTTCCGGGCTGAGAAGATCCACCACTGTCTTTCTGATTGACATTTCCCTGACAGTCAGTGCTGATAAAGACTTTATATGCCTACAGTACACAGGGATGTCACCTCTAGGGAAGTCTCTCTGCGTGTCCTCACACCATTTTATGATAGGGGATTTACAGTCAGAATTTCCTGGTGTGGAGCTTTGTGAGTGCTATCAGTATCTTAGATATTAGGGCCGGAATTATGATGTGTGATGTCTAAAAATTCCCTCCCTTTTCATCTGTTATCATTTTATTTCAGTGTAGCTGGCCTTGCCATTTATCTTATTTTATTTCTTAAAAATTTTTATTAGTGAAACACCATGATGTACAGTTGTAGATTTACAAATTTTTGTGCTTGGGTTTCAGTTATACAATGATCGAGTACCCATCCCTCCACCAAAGCCCATTCTCCAGCACCACTGATCCCATTATCCCTCCCACCCCCAATCCCCTCCATCCCACCCTGCCTCTGTGGCAGGGCATTCCCTTTTGTTCTCTCTCTCTTTTTGGGTGCTGTGCTTTGCAAATAAGCACTGAATGTCATTCATGTTCAGTCTATAGTCTACTTTCAGCATGCATCTCCAATCCTGGGAGGATCCTCCCAACACCCTTATTTTGGGGCTTCTTTCTCTACCTGAGCTGCCCTTTCCCCTAGCATGTGCTGCTGGCCTCCAAGCCATGGAGTAAACATCCTGGTACTTATCTCGGCTATTCTTGGGTGTTAGTCTCCTATTTTGTTGACTCTATTTTTCTCAAATGAATGCAATCTTCCTATGTCTGTCCCTCTCTTTCTGACTCATTTCGCTTAGTGTGATATGTTCCATGTAGTACCACTTGTATGTAAATTTCATGACTTTATATTTTCTAACATTCACATAGTACTCCATTGTGTAGATGTACCAAAGTTTCTTTAACCAGTCATCTGTTCTCGGGCACTCAGGTTTTTTCTAGATTCTGCCTATTGAAAACAGTGCTGCAATGAACAAACATGTGCAGATGTCACTTCGATTATACTTTTTTGCCTCTCTGGGATATATTCTCAGGAGTGGTATTGCTGGGTCAAATGGGAGCTGAATTTCTATTTCTTTAAGAAACATCCATACAGTTTTCCAAAAAGGCTAAACCAGTCGGCATTTCCACCAGCAATTAAGGAGGGTTCCTTTCTCACCACATACGCACCAACACTGGTTGATCTTTCTTTTGGATGTGGGCCAGTCTCTGTGGTGTGAGATGACATCTCATTGTTATTTTGATCTGCATCTCCCTGATGATTAATGATGTAGAGCCTTTTAGCCCTTCGGATTTCTTCTTTGAGAAAGTTTCTGTACATTTTGTTACCCCATTTTTTGATGGGGTTGGATGTTTTCTTCTTGCTGAGTTTAACCAGTACTTTGTATATCTTTGGTATTAACTCCTTGTTGGATGGGTAATGGGCAAATACCCTTTTCCATTCTGTAGACTCTCTTTGTATTTTGGTCACTGTTTCTTTGGAGATGCAGAAGCTTCTTAGTTTAAGATAGTCCCATTTGTCTATCTCTGTTTTCACTTGGTTGGCCAGTGGCGTGTCATCTTTGAAGATACCGTTCACTTCAATGTCATGAAGGATTTTGCCAACTTTGTCTTCAATGTATGTTATGGATTCAGGTCTGATGTTGAGGTCTTTAAACCATTTTGATCTTACTTTTGTACATGGTGTTAGCAGAGATATGAGCCCATTTTATTGCATGTTCAGTTTTACCAGTACAATTTGTTAAAGAGATTTTCCTTGCTCCACTTCACATTTCTTGCTCCTTTATCAAAGATTAGATGATAATATGTTTGGGGGGAGATATCAGTATATTCAACCCTGTTCCATTGGTCTGCAGCTCTGCCTTTGTTGCAGGGCCATGCTGTTATAATTATTACTAATTTGTAGTAGAGTTTGCATTTAGGGAGGTTGATTCCTCCCATTTTCTATTTCCCAAGAATTGCTTTAGCTATTCGTGGGGGCTTATTGTTCCATGTGAATTTCAAGAGTGTTTGCTCCATTTCTTTGAAGAATGTCATGGGTATCGTTATAGGGATCGCATTGAATTTTTACAATGCTTTGGGAAGTATTGCCCATTTTGACAATGTTAATTCTCCCGATCCATGAGCAGGAGATATCTTTCCATTTTCTCGTGTCCTCTTTTATTTCCTGTATTGTTTTGTATTTTTGTACAGGTCCTTTACTTCCTTAGTTAAGCTGATTCCTAGATACTTGATTTTCTGGGGCACAATTGTGAATGGGATTTTTTTTATGTCACTTTCTTCTTCTCACTATTTGAATATAGAAAACCCATGGACTTTGGGGTATTGATTTTATAGCCTGCAACTTTGCTATACAGGTCTATTGTTTCTAGGAGCTTCTTGGTAGAACTTTTAGGGTTCACCAAGTATAATATCATATAATCTGTGAATAGTGAGAGCTTGATTTCTTCCTTTCCTACCTGGATGCCTTATTAATATCTTTTTCTTGCCTAACCGCTATTGCAAGTACTTCCAGTACTATATTGAACAGTGGTGGGCATCCTTGTCTCATCCCTGATCTTAAGGGGAAGGCTCTCAGTTTTTCCCCATTGAGGATGATGCTTGCTGTAGGCTTGTGGTAGATGTCTTTAACTATATTGAGCGAAGTTCCCTCTATACCCATTTTGGCGAGGGTTTTCATCATAAACGGGTGCTGGATCTTGTCAAATGCTTTCCCTGCATCTACTGATATGATCATATGGTTTAATCTTTTCTTTTGTTGATATGATGGATTATGTTGATTGATTTCTGAATGTTAAACCATCCTTGCATCCCCAGGATGAATCCCACTTGGTCATGGTGTATGATCTTTTTGATTAGTTGTTCAATTCTATTTGCTAGTATTTTGTTGAGAATCTTCGCATCCATGTTCATCAGGGATATCGTCCTATAGTTTTCTTTTCTTGTGGTGTCTATGTTTCCTTTTGGTATTAGAGAGATATGGGCTTCATAGAAACTGTTTGGGAGAGTTTCTGTTTCTTTAGTTTCCTGGAAAAGCTTGAGAAGAACTGACAATAGGTCCTCTTTAAATGTTTGAAAAAATTCGCTAGTGAATCCATCAGGACCTGGGCTTTTGTTTTGGGGAATACTTTTGATTACAGTTTCAATTTTCTTGATGTTAATAGGACTATTCAGGTACTCTAGATTTCTTGATTCAGTCTTGGGAGATTATAGGAATGCAGAAATTTATCCATTTCTTCTAGGTTCTCTTGTTTCATGGCATGCAGACTTTCAAAGTAGTCTCTGATGATATTTTAAATTCCTTTGGTTTCTGTTGTGATATCCCCCTTCTCATTTCTGATTCAGTTTATTATGGTTCTATCTTTCTTTGGGAGTGTTGCTAGTGCTTTATCACTCTTGTTTTTTTTTTTTTTCTCGAAGAACCAGCTCTTGGTTTGATTGATCTTTCTGATTGCTTTTTTTTTTGGTTTCCATGTCATTGATTTCTGCTCTATGTTTTATGATCTCTTTCCTTCTTACAGATTTGGGCTCCTTTTGTTGATCCTTTTATAAGATCTTGAGCTGTGAAGTCAAATTGTTTATTTGGACCCTTTATTCCTTCCTGAGAAATGCTTGCAGAGCTATAAATTTTCCCCTTAACATGGCTTTAGCTGCATCCCATAGGTTCTAGTAGTTCATGTCTTCATTCTCATTTGTTTCCAGGTATCTTTTGATTTCATCCTTGACTTCCTTCTTTCCACTCGTTGTTCAGCATTGAGTTGTTTAATTTCCAGGTATTTGTTTTTGTTCTCCATGTCTGTGTGTGATTCTCTTCTATTCTCAGTGCATTGTGGTCTGAAAAGATTGTTGATACTATTTCTATCTTTCTGATTCTATTGAGGTATGTTTTTTGGCCTAGCACATGGTCTATTTTGGAAAATGTTCTGTGTGCACTGGAGAAGAATGTGTATTCTTACTTTTTTGGGTATATAGCCCTGTATAGGTCTGTAAGGCCTCTCTCTTCTATTTCTTCCTTCAAAGCCATTGTTTCCTTGCTGAGTTTTTTACTTGTTGATCTATCTGAAGTGATAAGGCAATGTTGAAGTCTCCAGCTTCTATTGTGTTGCTAGCAATGTCCTCCTTAAAATCTGTTAGCAGTTGTTTTAAATATTTAGCTGTTCCCACCCAAAAGGAGAGAGAGAACAAAAGGGAATGCCCTGCCACAGGGATTGGGTGGGATGGGGGTGGGTGGGCAAATGGAAGGGATGCTGAGAACATTGGAGGTGGGGAATGGGCACTGGTGGAGGGATGGGTACCCAATCATTTTATAACTGAAATCCAAGCACAAAAATTTGTAAGTCTACAACTGTACCTCATGGTGTTTCACTAAAAAAAATTTTTAAAAATATTTAGCTGTTCCCTCATTAGGTGTGTATACATTTAGGAGTGTGATTCCTTCCTGTTGTACGTATCCCTTGATGAATAGAAAATGCCCTTCTCTGTCCCTTCTAATATTTTTCTGTGTAAACTCAAAAAAGGACAGCAGTGGCGGCGGCGGTGGCTCTGTCTGTCCTGCCGCCCACCTTCGGTATTCTCACGCCACTTCTCCCACCCCTGCGAGGTCAATGGCGATGGGTAGGCAAGGGAAGGAACGAGGGCCAGGCTGGTTGGTCTTAGTTGCAGTTTATTCCATTCCCATCTCCATTCTCCGATTCTCCTCCTGCTTCTTCCTCCCCCATGCTACTTCATTCTCCTTCTTGATCCCCTTTCATCCTCCTTCTCTGGAGTCTGATTCTGATCCTGATCCCTCAGCCACTCTTACAGTCTACTTAAATCCCAAAGCATGAGGTGTTGGGATAACAATTACACATAGGTGCGATCACTATCAATAGGGGTAGAATTCTTTCCCTCAGGGAAATTCGTTCCTAGGACAGATTCTCATTATCAGATCAATCCACCCTAGAGTGAAATACCCTGGGTGTGTTTCTTCTCTCCTTGTCCAACAAGCCTGTAAGCATATGTAATATAAATCGTTTTGTGTGGATACAGTAATAAATACCTCAAACTTATAGAATTGCCCTCCCATGGCCATCTCAGTCTCACACTACAGTGCTCAGGCCAGACAGTCTTTCCTAACACTATCAGGGTCCTAGTCTCATCGTTACTTTTGGATCATGACAGCATTTGTCTATGATCAAGCTCTGAACTTATAGTTAAGAATCATGGCACTTTGACCTGGCCCATTTCGATACCAAGGTAGCTCACCACTTGCTCTGGGTCAATTTAGTCCCTCGTCGGGACCTTGCTT
Source organism: Sorex fumeus (assembly GCF_029834395.1). NCBI lineage: Eukaryota > Metazoa > Chordata > Mammalia > Eulipotyphla > Soricidae > Sorex > Sorex fumeus. The sequence goes on from NW_026606227.1 coordinate 1,611,923, forward strand.
TTGGGGTGCTAGGAACTAAGGGCAACTGAGGCTTAAGTCGAGAAAGCAGATGCCCGGGAGTGAATAATATTCAGAGCAAATTAAATCCTAAGTTACAAAGCATAATATCAATGTATCTATACAAAAAGGACATTGATTTAAAGTAAACTGTTCAAGATGGAAAGCCAGGTATGAGCTGGTCATGACAGGGAGACTGAATCCTCATGGGAAGGGGGGTGTTTCCGGCTCGTCCTTCACACCCTACTGAGGTCAGGAGTTGCCCCCCATGAGCGGCTCTCCGGCACGGCCATTGCTCCAGAGCCACAGAAACCAATCTCATAAGTATCTGACTCTCAGCAGAAATACTTCAGGTCTAATAAGTAAAATATCAGAAATCCAAAATCATTTTGGATTTGGACATCATTTGATTCTTGTAACCAGCTGTAGAAAACAAATTATTCCACAATGCCTTTTCAGCATGTCTGATTTGGGGATGTAAACTCTAAATAATAATGATGCATCTTTTGTCGAAACAATGAATCTAATTAAAGTAGATAGAGTGTTAACTAGAATTCATCTACCTCACAGGCATTGGGAGGGTTTGGAGGGAGGGTTTATTGCTGTTCTTGGTGGTGAAAAATAAGTATTGGTGAAGGGAAATGTGTTTGATAATTGCTTGACCGAGACTTAAACCTGAAAGCTTTGTAACTTTTCCCACAGTGACTCAATAAATTAAAAAATAATAAAATAAATAAATAAACTGTTCAAAAGACATAAGGAGAGGAGTAAAGCAATATTTCACTCATACATATAAAATCATAGATTTCTGAGGAAACTAACCTTACAAGTTAACAGAGTCTGATTAGGGGGTAAAAGCTGATTAACTTGTTGCGGAAGAGAGCATAGGGAAGAATTTACAGATAAACACAGTGAAATGGAGGTGCTTCAGGAGTACTGTAATAAACCTGAGTTCCTCGTGGAGAAAGGGAGAAAGAACAAAGCCACGTCATCCTACATTTTTCAACCTGAAATTGATGTTGTCGGATAGTAGTATGGCCACCCTAGCTTTGTTGAGCGAGCTATTTGCTTGCAGGACTGTTTTCTATCCTTTAACTTTGAGTCTGTGTTTGCTCTGACTGTTCAGATTAGTATCTTGTAGGAAAAGAATGTTGGATTCTGTCTCTGAATCCATTTTGCCACTTTTTGTCACTTAATTGGTGAATCTTGACCATAAACATTGAGAGAGATTATTGTTATGGGGTTTTGCGTCGTCTTTCTGTAAGGGTCTGTTGTGCTTGTAGGGTTTGTCTTGTCTTATTGTAGCCCCTTTAGCCCTTCTTCTAGGTTTGGTTTTGAGTCTATGAAGTTCCTGAGCTGCTATTTATCCAGAAAATAGTGTACCGTTCCTTCGAGTTTGAGTGAGAGTGTAGGCGCATAGAGTATTCTTGGTAAAGTATTCATTTCAGTGAGATTTTTTTTTCAATATATCCCACCATTGCCTTCGGGCTTGGAGGGTTTCCTCTGATAGGTCTGCTGTGAATCTAAGGGGTTCTCCTTCCTATGTGATTTCCTTCTTTGACCTTGCTGCTTGCAGTATTGTGTCTCTGTCCGCAGCATTCATGATTCTAACTATAATATGTCTTGGAGTGTTTTTGTTAGGGTCTGTTCGGGCTCCTTGAATCTGAATGGGTGCATTGTCCAGCTCTGGGAATTTTTCAGCAACGATTTGTTTAACCAAGGATTTTTCATTGGGATTGTTTCCCTGACCTTCTGGTAGTCCAATGATTCTAATGTTGTTCCTCTTGGAATCATCTCCTAGGACTCTGATTCGCTCTGGAACTATTTTGAGGTTTCTTGCCATTGTTTGGTGTTGCCTTTTGACTTGGTGAAGCTGATCTTCCAGCTCACTGATTCTGTCTTCAGCTGTGGTCATTCTACTGTTGAGGGCACAGACTGTGTTTTTTATTTCATCTACTGAATCTTTTATTCGTAACATTTCTGTGCGTAGCTTTCCAATTTCTGCTCTCATCTCTTCCCGTAATGTCTCAATTGTTTCTCTCATGTTACTGGATATCTGTCTCACTATTTCATCGAGTTCATTGAACATCTTTATTACTATGAAGTAATAAAGTATCTGAATTCTTTCTCAGAGAGGTCCGTTAGAAGAGTAGTACCTACTGAGGCTTCTGAAGTCTTTTCATCATCCTTCCCACATGGTGGGGATTTGTGTTGTTTCTTCATGTTGGTGTGGAGGTATGGGGACTGAGATGTTACAATAGATTTCTTGGTATAACTAAAGTATCTGTGGCCGCATGAGCATCCACCGCCAGGATTTAGGCCATGCCCACTTTTACAGAAAACACCCCCACTTCTGAAGAGGTCATGCCCCCACGGGTACCTGGTGTTTTTTGCGTGGAGTGTACCAGCTGGGAGGGGAAGAAGACTGGCACAGCGTTGGGGACGAACAGGAATAGGTTCAGGAATGCTGGGCCGTCCCAGAATTCTAGAGGATGCCTCTGGACTTACCATTTAAAATCTTTAAAACTATTCAGTGTTATATTCATATAACAAACATAGTTTACACAAAACTCAGTGAGGCCCTGGTCAGCACCAGAACCCACCCTGCTCATTCCAACCTAGCTCAGGCCCTGCCAGTCCCATGGAGATTATGTCACAGGTACCTGTGGCTGCCTGAAGTTCTAGAGTCTCCGCACTGGTCAGATATTGTGAGCAGAGCACAAATCCATGTCCAGATCACCCAGCACCTAAAACTCTACATTCCACGAAGCACCAGGAATAATAAAAACAAAGGAATACTATGATTTCAATGGGAGGGAACTAAATTAGGTAAACACTCAGATACATTCGAACATTCAATGCTCTCTGTGGAAGACCTGAGAGTAAAACTTCTCTCAGTGGTCACTGAGCTTAAGAAAATACTGACAGGAAATCTGAAATAACTCAGGAAAGAATGAAGGTGTTAATGAAAATATCATTTCAGAGACAGGGGGCTTGTAGAGTGGGCAGGGTGCTGGCCTTGCATATGTCAACAAGGGTTTGATTCTGGTATCCCTAGTGGTCCCCACACCCGACAGGAGCCTGCCCCTGAGTACAGAGCCAGGAGTAAGCTCTGAACTGCGTGTGGAGCCAAAACAAAAATAACCAAAGAGAAAACTTTATTCTAGCTAAAATAAAGCACTTAAGAATGGACTTCAAGGGGAATAGAAAAAGCAAACGTAGAATCAAGAGCTGGGGTTTGAGCACTGTGTGTGCATCTTGTTGCTGTGCCTCATGCTATAGTGAGCACAACCATGCAAACATCTCTCAGATTAATGCTTTTCTTACAAGTACCCAAGGCGCATCTTAGTGTGAAAGGTAAGTCTGAATGTCTCAGACCCCGTGAATAACCTGAGAAATTAGTGGGGGTTATGGGTCCAGTGGCAGTCTGCCCCTGCGCCTGGCTGTTCCTCACCGGGGCCCATTGGAGGAGAGCAGGTTGAGCTTTCCTCCCCGCCCCGACCAGGGCTCCGGCAGCCGAAGACCTCCAGGACCAACCACCACCATGCTGAGACCACTCTCCGCACACCTGAAGGTACTGGCAGAGGGACAAATCCACGCGGGTTCTGGGGCGGAGATCTCCCAGCCTACTCGGATTGGAGTCGAGCATCCTCCACCCAGATCCTCCAAATTCCAGTAGGCGAGGATCACACCCACCACCGGCCCCCCTGGCGCCGTGTAATCCCATCAACGGCCAAGACTCAGAGACTGTAAAATCCAGCACCTGGACGAGAACAGTGCAGTCTGCCCCCGCGCCTGGCTGTTCCTCACCGGGGCCCATTGACGGGGAGAGGGTTGAGCTTTCCTCCCCGCCCCGACCAGGGCTCCGGCAGCCGAAGACCTCCAGGACCAGCCACCACCATGCTGAGACCACTCTCCGCACACATGAAGGTACTGGCAGAGGGACAAATCCACGCGGGTTCCGGGGCCGAGATCTCCCAGCCTACTCGGATTGGAGTCAAGCATCCTCCACCCAGATCCTCCAAATTCCAGTAGGCGGGGGTCACACCCATCACCTGGCCCCCTGGCACCGTGTAATTCCATCAATGGCCAAGACTCAGAGACTATAAAATCCAGCTCCCGGAACCGCGCGGCCGCATTTGCGGCTGCGCGACATCTTATCAGGACATCTTTTTATGACATCTTATTATCTCATTCCTACTTTGGACAAACTTGCAGGCTATCGAATGTAGCCTGCCCACAGGGCAGAGTCTGGCAAACTCCCCGTGGCGTACCAAATATGGCAAATACCAGTAACAATGATGGGTCTCATTCTCCTAAAGAGCCTTGAATATAATCTCAGGGTTAGGATGAAAGAGACGTTACTGGGGCCTGCTCGAGGCAATCAACGAATAACAGGATGATGAAATGAAATGAAAATGGGTCCAGTGTCAGCTCTCTTTTGATTTTATGCTATGGAAGTTGAAACCAGACCCCAGAGAGGTTTGCACAGGGAGACTGAGGGGAGAGCAACACACACTGTGAAGGCACAGAACGGGAGTGTCCCGACTCCAAACTCACCATGATTCACATTCTTCACAATTCCATATCTGAGAATTCACTGACAACCTAGAATGTGTTTGCACTCAGTCCAGAGGATGACTGGTTTTGTGCGTGTGGTCAGCACGGGACAGGCATTGTGGATTTCCAACAACACACACTCCAAGTGCAGCAAGACACATGATTCACTGATTTCTCTCCCCCTGGGCCTGCATGCTGCTCCTCCTGACACACGTTTCTTACATGTAGACAGAAGCTTCGGGTCTGTAGGGAAAGTAGTACTAGTCACCTGCTTTCCACTCAAGAGGGCACATTGGTTCCATTTCTCCTTTGATGAATGTCACCACTGATTTCTGACTCCCCTCCCGACCCCCCACGGCCCCTCAGCCCAGGAAAGAGGTGGATCCTCTTGGGGTTCTGACGTGGTTGGTGCCAACACTCTTCCCAGGAGCACTGGCTCCGGAGCTCAGGCTCTGCAGCTCTGGGGTCAGAGTGGAGGGAAACAAGGTCAGCGTTACCCTGGGGGCTTCTCTGCCTTCCATCTCACCTTACAATGCCCAGGGAAATCACACCAACTCTGGGGACCACTGGCAACAAGGGGACATGAGGAGAGTCAGCCCTATCAAGCACATGCCCCCAATCCAGAATTGACATGCCAACACCATTGTCTCATACTCTCATCGGTTTGAAGTGAAAACGATTTGGAGAGACATTGGCAACTGACTTATCTCAGGAAGGCCCAAATGCCACTGGGCCAAGATCTCTTGACCCTGGGCGAGAGGGGGAAGACCGAGTCCCTGTCTGCACAAGGCCCAGTGTTCCCCGACTGACATCTAGCTCTTGCCACTGCCATAAAATGGTTCATCTTCAAGATTGATCTGAGATAGGCCAGAGAATCACCTGCACTTGAGCGTCAGAGCTCAAACCCTGAGGCCTGCCACCACCTATGCAACTGTGCAACAGCCCCAAACTTCACAGGGCTGCCATCCCAGGAGAAACGTGGGAATTAGATGGGAACATTGAATGGAAGCCCACTGGGTTCATGAGTGAAACACTACCACAGAAGGCCCAAGCTCAACTAACAGCTCAGGAAATACACAGGCTGGGATTGTAGCAACACCATTAGGAGAAATATGCTGTAACAAACAGTGTAGCACTGTAGCACTGTGCTCCAGTTGTTCATTGATTTGCTTGAGCAGGCACCAGTAATGTGTCACAACAAATGGTGAGACTTGTTGTTACTGTTTCTGGCATATTGAATACACCATAAGGAGCTTGTCATGCTTTGTCGTATGGGTGAGATACTCTCGGTAGCTTTCCGGGCTCTCCAAGAGGGGCGGAGGAATCAAACCCGGGTCGGCCTCATGCAAGGGAAATGCCCTACCCACTGTGCTATCGCTCCAGCTCAAGTAAATAAATGAGTAAAAATAAAATGGGGATGACAAGGGAACCTTCCAGGCTGGGGAGATAGCACAAGTGGCAGAGCACAGGTCTAGCATGTCCAAGGCCCTGAGTTCTACCCCTGGTTGCATATCCCCAGCTCTAGCACCACACAACCCTGGGACCTCGAACATCCAACCAGTGGACCCAACCAAAAATAAAAAATGTAAAGTGCCTTGTTCACCATTGTCGTGAGGTGTGGATGCCACACAAACTCCTCACCAGGGGGGTCCGTCATGGGGACGCTGACAAGCTGAGTAAATGTCAGCCCCTTGGCAAATGCTTGGCATTTTGGAAGATCTTCGGGTGCAGACATTTATTTTGGAAAACACCTGTCTGTTGATGGATTACCTGGGAAAGAAAAGAGGGGAGGCTGTCACTCTGCTGGGGAGACCTCATAGGTGAGGTGCAGCCACAGCTCCATCAGGTCTCAGGTTGCCCACTGGCCACACCAGCCTGGGGGCTGGAGAAGTTCCTCCTCTCAAATGGTCAGCACCAGAAACAGGAAGATGATTCCTTCCCTCTCCATTCTGAGCCAGCATTTGCTCTCATTTTTAAAACCATTCCCTGTCTGCAGCCCAAACCTTCCCCCTGCCCTTGGAAGCCCCAGGCTCCAACACACCCAACCGTCATCTATCAGGGTCTCGGCTACCACGAGGGTCCTACCAGCAGTCTCTGGTAGGGTCCTACCTCAGGCTGGCTGGTCTGCGGGGATGAGGACACAGGAAAGGTCTCCACACACAGAGGCTCCTGGGCACATCTTGTAAAAACGAAGTGAAAAGCAGTTCTGGGGCTGGAACCCATGCAACCCCCTGGACTACCGCTAGCTGGGCTAAGCCTACAGGGTCATCCACTCTAAATGGAGTCCTGAAGAGAACATCAGTCTCCCGAACACAGAAACCTTAATAGTAGTGGTTGTTGAAACTGAGCTTCCCCCCATTCCTGGTCCCTTCCCTGCACATGGCCCAAGGCAATCTAGCCCCGGGAATGTTCAGTGGGAAAACAAGCAAGTCCAGGAAACCTTATTTGGGACTTGTCCAAAGCCCCCTTTAAGGGGGTGCTCTTGCAGAAAACTGTATGCAGGAGACTGAATTAACCCTTTTCCACAGCCCCAGACCCAGGAATGAGGCCAACAAGTTGATGCCTCAGGAATGAGTGAGGAGAATACTCAGGTCACATTTTCTGTTTCTTTCTTTTATTTTGTGGGGAGGTAAGCCCAGTAGTGCTCAGAGATAAACAGTATAAAGTCAATTAATTATTGCCTGCTCAGGGATCCGGGTTGGGGGCGGGGAAATGAGATGTTGTTGGAGGGAAGAGCACAAGGATGGTGGGACAGGTGTTGGCATGTTGAATACCTGAAACAACTGTATTGTGAAGAACTTTCTAAATCACAGTGTTTAAAGTAAGAAAGGAGACAGGCAGATAGACAGACAGACAGAAAGGACAGCGTTTCCATCAGTGACCGAGTATGAACAGGTCAGTTCAAACTAAGCTCGTGCCGGGTCTGCAGTGACAAGATTTTTGGGGAAAGGGTCTGTTAAGACGCCCTTCAGTCATCTCCAGAAATCCACTCCTCCCAGGACACTTGTTCCACTTCAGTATCATTAAATGTTAGATGGCAGAGGTACCTGATGGAGCAAAAGAACCGACCGTGGCCCTAGTGGAGGGTGACAAGGGTGGGAACAGCAGGACCCTTGAGCAGGGACACCCAAGCTCTGATAGAGATGAAAGATGCGCAGATACGGACAGAAGCAGAGTGACTTCAGTGGAAACACTGAGACAGGCCAGTTGTGGATAAATTTTTGAAAGTTAGAAAAACTGCAGATTCCATGAAAAATGTAAAAGAAGCATATGGAACTGTTTAAATATAATCTAAAATAAATTTCTACCTCAAGAGAATGCACAGTAGATTCCAACTCCAAAATGCAAAAATCAGAGAACTAGAGTGATAATACAATTCGTAGGGTACTTTTCTTGCCTTCACCAAGGGTCATCCTCAATGTCCCATATAGTTCCTCTGACCACTACCAGGATTAATTTAGTTTTCTTAAGTAAGTAAATAAGTAAAGGCCCTCCCGTTGATCATCAATTTTCTCGAGCGGGCCCAGTAACGTCTCCATTGGAGACTTTGTTGTTACTGTGTCTGGCATATCGAATACTCTCGGTAGCTTGCCGGGCTCTCCGAGAGGGGCGGAGGAATCGAACTCTGGTCGGCCATGTTGGCTACGTGCAAGGCAAACGCCCTACCTGCTGTGCTATCGCTTTATTTTTATAAAGCGGTTCACAATATTTGATTACATTCAATATTCGAACACCAATCCCACCAGCATTTTACTTTCCCACTACCATATTTTCCATCCCAAATCCCAAACCCTGCCCTAAAAGCAAAACCAAAATAATCTATTTTGTATTACTTGTTATGAATAGTCCACTAAAAATGAAAGATAAAGATTTTTTAGAAGAAAGTGTGTGAAGATTGTTGTATTTCACCCAGCCATTAAACCCTTCTATAATAGATTAGTAACAATTTGTTAAAGATAGAGCATTGTATGATTATATATACATCTCTGTAAATATATTACCCACTGAGATGGTTGCCTTCTACTTATATCCCATCAAATGTGGTGTGCTACTCTTGGTACATTGTGCTGTAAAGTGTGTGATGTCCAAGAATAGACTCACTCCTAACTGAGATCCTTCCAAGTGTGTAGAGAGTGGCTGTGAGCAGAGCAGCAGTTGAGTTCTGGAGGTTTTTGGCTATTACGGCTGGCTTGGTTGGGGTAGGACGGGCCTCACCCGAACCCCCTGGGTCGCCCCAAATGAAACAACCATTGCCAGGAGTAATTCTTGAGTGCAAAGCATCACTGAGTGTGACACAAAACAAAAAAACAAAAATAAAACAGAAGGAGAAATTTTCTATTAATTATGTACTTTTTAAAGAGTTATCAGATATAACTATGTCATAATTTTTATGGAAAGAAATAAGTACTGGGAAGGATGATTTTCATTTGGGTATTATTTGTAGAGACACAGATGCTCGAGTAAAGTAAAGGCCCTCCTGTTGTTCATCGATTTGCTAGAGCGGGCCCAGTAATGTCTCCATTGGAGATTTTGTTGTCACTGTGTTTGGCATATCAAATACATCACGGGTGGCTTGCCAGGCTCTGCCGTGTGGGCGAAATACTCTCGGTAGCTTGCCAGGCTCTCCAAGAGGGGTGGAGGAATCGAACTCGGGTCGGCCATGTTGGCTGCGTGCAAGGCAAACGCCCTACCGCTGTGCTATCGCTCCAGCCCAGAGACACAGGTTTGAGTATGATTATGATTATAAGCATTCTAAATGGTGGTTATATTAAAAAGTTTTTTAACCATAAACAATGCAAACTATTTTCATTAGCAACTTGAAATTGAAATAATTGTAATTATTTTAACTTGCTAAGACAGATTATTGAAATAAGTGAGGAGCCTCCTATGACCTGTTTTAATGTGCTTTATTGCCAAGTGCTCAATCCACCAGACAGCGTGTGTGAGATCAGTGTCCCACTGGGACAAGGAGGTTCAAGGTAAGAAAGTTTCCCCTTATAACAGGCTGGGTCCCCTCATGCAAATCTCTCTCAGGCTCTGGGGTCAAATGCTCTCTGGGCTGTGGAGCTCACAGCTGTCTCCTCACTCAGGGCTGAGTCTCTGGGGAAGGCAGAGCTGTGGTTGAGAAGAAGATGATTCTGTGGGGTCTTCTACTCTGCCTGGTGACAGCCCCCCTGGGTGAGTATCCCAGATGTGACAGGGTTTAGGGGGTGGGAGTGACTGCAGGGACTGAAAGTAAGTGATATCCCTTGTTCCCAGGTGCTGTGTCTGCTCTGACCCTGCAGGAGTAGGACCCAGGACTGGTGGCCCCCTCCCAGACCCTCTCCCTCACCTGCTCTATCTCTGGGGGCTCTGTCACCAGCAGTTACTGGTGGAGTTGGATCCGCCAGCGCCCTGGGAAAGGGTTGGAATGGATGGGGGGCTGGTATGGTAGTACCAACTACAACCCAGCGTTCCAGGGGCGCATCTCCATCACGGCTGACACCTCCAAGAACCAGTTCTCCCTGAAGCTGAGCTCAGTGACCCCCGAAGACACAGCCATGTATTACTGTGCGAGAGACACAGTGAGGGGAAGTCAGGGCAAGCCCAGACACAAACCTCCCTGCTGGGAGAGTGTGGACTGAAGGAGACCACGGCCAGCAGGTGGTGCTATGGCCCCTACCTAGAGGAAACATCACAGAAGAGCAGGAGCTGATGGCTGCCTGATTTTCTGCTGCTCATCTAAGGTCTATCCAGGGAACATTTCTAGCATTCTGACTCTGCGTCTTCCACTGTTGTCTCCGAATTTGATACGGCACGTTTACTTCACAGGACTATATCAAAGAAATTCAGTACCTTAGGAATCACAAGAGAAACATGCCTGCTATTAACTGATTTTTATTTCTTTGTTTTTGTTTTACAGAACAGGTTCTCTCTGCATCACGAGTACATAGAAGTTTATCCCTCCAACGAGCCAAAAGACAGTCTCCTGGAATCCTCAGGACTACAGATGGATTAAGACGTGATGTCCTCAGGTTGCTGAGGGCACTTATTCTTCATGCTAAAAAATGAGGTTTATTTTGGTCAGAGCATCGGCTCATCTTCATCCACCTCCTTCTCTTCATCACTTCATCACTATATGAACCATAGTGTTTTGCTGAAGCCTCCTTTCTTCTGCCATATTTTCTGTCATAAATAACAAAGGAGATCACTTTTATGGTTAGAGTCCCCTTCACAACAGACGATGAGCCCATGGTTGTCCATTCCACAGATGGGCCAGGTGGGTGATACCCAGTCATGGAATATGCATGACAACAGCATCCCGTGTATCCTTGGGTTTCAGAGAGACATTCCCTTAGAGTGTGGGCCCATTGATCAATCTTTAATGCTGTTGACTTTTCCCATTGATACTCTATTCTTCACACAAGCAACTCCGAGGGACAAGCATTGCACAGGGAGCAGTCTCTCAGAGTGACCTGAGGAAGAGTATCAAGTCCATTTAGGTCACAACAACTGGCTACGGGTAAGAGTCATCTCAGATGAACACGGTTTATCCTTGATAAGGGACCCCTGAAGCTCCTCAACTCCCTCCTCAGTTCTGGGCTTGAGACTTTACATCAAAAAAGCATCCCCAGACTTCCTGGGGAGCAGGACATGGACTCTCTGTTCCTGAGAAGGGAACAGGCATTGCCCTTGCCAATGTTTATGGAGCATCTCATCTTCATACTGTGGTGCTCACGGACCCCAGATACCTGCTAGGAATAGCAGCATCTCAATTCCTACATGCCTTTGTGTGAACATATATGCATGCAGGGAAGGGAAGGGTCACCATTAAAGTACATACCTTCATTAACTTACCTGGCCTAAAAAAGACCAACATTAAACAGAAAATAGCAGTACTAGGTAGTAAGCTAAAATATCCATTATTTGATGTGAATGAATACCTCACATAGTAATAGAGAATCTTTCCCATAGTGAACAGTGAACATAGCAGCAGGATTCCCATGAGCCACAATTCCTCAACTTACTTTCCTCCATTCCTATGACTCCCCAGATCATTCTAGATCTACTAATTCCCTGTTGTTCCACAGTCCCAGTTCTAACGCACACTCTCTCTTCATGTGTTACCTACTGACATACAGCTGAGATCACCCCATCTGTCTCACTCTCACCCCTCACCTGTAATTAGCCAATCCCTCAGCGTGACTCTGCCTCTCTCCCTCCGTCTCTCCTTCAGTCCCTCCATGGTCTCGTCTCTGCGTCCTCCAAACCCGTCTGTCATTAACATCAACAGCATGTCTTTAGAGTTCTTCAGAATTGTTGTCACTCACGTCTCTCAGTCGATTCAGGTACATCTCAAATTTCTCCACTTAAAACAAAATCAGTCAATAACCACTCAATCCTAGATATTAAAATAAATTTTAGAGATATAAGAAAATTTTGGAGATTCTCTATACTAAGAGCTATTGTCAGTGCAGCAACGGTGATTAATATTGGTAAACAGGTCAGTTATCTAAGTTACACTGGGGGAAGGATTAGTGAAATAATGATATTCCTGGTTATGCTGAGGCGTCGGTGTCCTTGTCAACACAAACTTGGCCAAGAGCATTGATTCATTCGAATGCCTAACAACCCGAATCGGACGTTTACATTTGAATAGATGTGGCTCACTGCCTGCAGTTTCTATCTTCGTTGTCTACGCACCAACATCTCATTATGATGAAAGAGAAATCGAGAAGTTCTACATGGAGCTAGAGAAGTTCTATAAAGAAGACCACACCTTCTACAAGATCATTGTGGGTGATTTTAATGCCAAGATAGGACCGAGAAGATCAGCTGAAGAACTTCACATCGGGACCCATGGCCTAGAATGGAACGAACAGGGTGAGAGACTGTCTGAGTTCATCATGTCGACCAAGACCATTCATGGTAACTCACAGTTCCAGAAGGCAGAATCTAAACGATGGACATGGGAGTCTCTCGGTGGACGATTCCACAATGAAATAGACCACATCATATAAAATCGACGGTTTTGCCTGAATGATGTTGCTGTTGTCCCAAAATTTCAGAGGGGATCGGACCACCGTCTCCTTCGTGCAAAATTCTACTTCACAGAGCGGGGAGAAAGGGCTGCAAAGTTCAAAAAGAGAACTACCAGAATGACCACCAACTGGGAACTCTTTGGTACTATTGCGGCAACATGGGAAGATGCCATTGTTGACAACATTGACGAGGAATACGATTGACTGGTTCAGCACCTCCATGAATGTGCGAGGAACGCCAAGAGAGACTGGTTCAGCACCTCCATGAATGTGCGAGGAACGCCAAGAGAGAGATAGCCACAAAAAGTCGCCTATCTTCGAAAACTCTTGAGCTAATTCGCCAGCGTGGTTTGGCGCATGCCTCAGGCAACCGCAAGCTAACGTCCGAGCTTGCAAAGCAGTGCAGAGATGCGATCAAGGAAGACCTCAAAGAGAGAAGAGCAGAAGTACTGATAGATGCGGCAGAAGCCGGGAAAAGTATTCGTAAGGCCCGCCTGTCCTTCGCCAACTATAAGACCAAGATGACTGCCCTCCGACGTCCTGATGGATCCATCACATCCTCCAGAACGGCAATGGAGAAGATTATCCATGACTTCTACTCAAATCTCTTCGATAGCCATGTCCACTTGCCGACATACCAAATTCCACAGGATGGGTATGTCGTTCCTAACGTTCTCCCTTCCGAAATCCGACACGCCATTTCGTTGGTAAAGAAGCAAACAGCACCCGGCCCAGACAAGGTCAGACCTGAACACCTGAAGAACCTGCCGTCAGTACTCATCAATACACTGGCTCGGCTCTTCACTCGCTACCTGTCTGAATGCAAGGTTCCATCCCAATGGAAAACCAGCAGGACCGTACTACTGTTCAAGAAGGGAGACATCCATGACATTGGCAACTATCGCCCGATCTGCCTATTGTCTGTCATCTACAAGCTGTTCACTCGAGTCATCCTGAATAGGATTGGCAGAACACTAGATGAAGGACAACCATGCGAGCAAGCCGGGTTCCGCAAAGGATTCAGCACCATCGACCATATCCACACGGTAACCAAGCTCATTGAGGTTTCTCGGGAGTTCAAGATGCCGCTCTGCTTAACGTTCATTGATTTAAAGAAGGCCTTTGATTCTGTTGAGACGGAAGCGGTCATTGAAGCCCTAGCCAATCAGGGCATTCAAGCCCAATACATCAGGATCCTCCGTGAGCTGTATTGCGGATTCACTACCAGGATCTCACCATTCTACAAAGAAGTGATCGTTGATGTCAAGAGAGGGGTGCGGCAGGGTGATACCATTTCACCGAAACTCTTCAGTGCCACCCTCGAGAACATCATGCGACGACTGGAATGGGAAGGAATGGGAGTGAAGATAGATGGTCGGCAACTACACCACCTCCGCTTTGCTGATGACATTGTTTTAATAACACCAAACATCAGCCAAGCGGCACAAATGCTGGCCGACTTTGACCGTGAGTGTGGAAAGGTAGGACTACAGCTGAATCTTACGAAGACAATGTTTATGAGAAACAGCCTTGTTCCTGACGCCCCATTCGCTCTCAATGGAACGACCATCTCCGAATGCAACAGCTATGTGTACCTAGGTCGAGAGGTCAACATGAGAAATGACCTGGCACCCGAGCTGCGCAGGAGGAAGAGAGCGGCTTGGAACGCCTTCAAGAACGTCGAAGAAATAGCTAAGAGGACGAAGAACCTCCGTCTCCGGGCACATCTCTTTGATTCCACTGTTCTTCCTGCATTAACATATGCCTCAGAGACCTGGGCCCTACGCAAACAAGATGAGAACGCCATTCAGGTCTCCCAAAGAAGAATAGAAAGAGCTATGCTTGGAATATCACGTTTCACTCAAATGAGAGAAAGAATCCGGAGTTCTGACATCCGTCGACGATCAAGGATCAGGGACGCTGTCTCATATGCCAAGGTGTCGAAAATCAGATGGGCTGGTCACGTAATGAGATTTAAAGACGACCGTTGGACTAGAGCTGTTACTGATTGGATTCCACGGGATGTCAAGAGACCGCGTGGCCGCCCACCTACCAGATGGTCAGACTTCTTTGTCAAGATCATGAACGATCGGTTTGAGGCCCTCCATGTTCCCGGAGCGAAGAGATGCCATTGGGCTACACTAGCACGCGACAGGGACAAATGGAAACGTTACTGGCGCCCGTTCGAGCAAATCGACGACTAACGGGAAGTTAAGTGATTAAGTGATGCTGATGGGGAACACACAGACATAGAGGGTTTATACAGATAGATATACAGGACATATTAGTGGCCGTGCAACACCTAATCTTCTAGAGCACTGATGTACGAAGAGTAGCACACCACATTGGATGAGGTGTAAAGTAGAAGGTAACCTATCTCAGGAAGATAAAAGTACATATATATGTATATATATATATATATATATATATATATGCACACAAGTCTCACCCTTTAACAATCATGTTAGTAATCTCTTATGCATGACCTTATGGCACAGGGGAGAATACAACAATATTTACACACTTTCTCTAAGGAAGCTTTTTTGGATCATTTTCAGTGGACTATTATAACAAGCAATCACTGTCACTGTATCACTGTCATCCCGTTAATCGTCGAATTACTTGTGCGGGTGTCAGTAACATCTCTATTCCTCCCAGTCCTGAGATTTTATTTTAATTTTTTTAAGTTTACTTTTTTATTTATTTATTAATTTTTATTAGTGAAACACCATGAGGTACAGTTGCAAACTTATAAACTTTTGTGCTTGGGTTTCAATTATACAATGATCAAATACCCATCCCTCCACCAGTGCCCATTTTTTCCACCACCACGGATCCCAGTATCCCTCCCACCTCCATCCCTCCCATCTCACTCTGCCTCTGTGGCAGAGAATTCCCTTTTGTTCTCTCTCTCCTTTTGGCTGTTGTGGTTTTCAAAAGAGGCATTGAGAGGCAATCATGTTTGGTCTATAGTCTACTTTCAGCATGCTTCTCCCATCCTGAGAGTATCCTCCCAGGAGGATTTACTTGGTGCTTCCTTCTCTATCTGAGTTCCCTTTTCCCCTAGCATGTGTAGCTGGCCTCCAAGTCATGGAGCAAATCTGGTACTGATCTCGGCTACTCTTGGGTGTTCATCTCCTATTTTGTTACTTTATGTTCCCCAGTTAAATGCAATCTTTCTATGTCTATCCCTGTCTTTCTGACTCATTTTGCTTAGCATGATACTTTCCGTATAGTACCACTTGTATTTAAATTTCATGACTTCATCTTTTCTAACAGCTACATAGTACTCCATTGTGCAGATGTACCAAAGTTTCTTTAACCAGTCATCTGTTGTCGGGCACTCAGGTTTTTTCCAGATTCTGGCTACTGTAAAGAGTGCTGCAATGAACAAACAAGGGCAGATGTCACTTTGACTATACTTTTTTGCCTCTCTGGGATATATTTCCAGGAGTGGTATTGCTGGGTCAAATGGGAGCTTAATTTCTAATTTTTTGAGAATCGTCCATACTGTTTTCCAGAAGGCCAGTCCTGAGATTTTAACAGCCTCTTCTTATTTGTCTTTTCCCAACGATTGGAAGCTCTTTCAGGGTGAGGAGAATGAGACCTATTGTCGTTACTGTATTTGGCATATGGATTACACCATGGGGAACTTGCCAGGTTCTACCCGTGCAGGCAGAATACTCTTGGTAGCTTGCCAGACCCTCTGAGAAGCATAAATGGGTAGGAAGTGTTTTATAATGTGTTGCGCGGCTGCAAAGCGGCCATGTGGTCCAGAAAGCGACTTGGAACGTGGCTGTGTTTGGGCAGTGGAGGTCAGCTGCTGGGTCCCTTGGGGTGGGGAGGGCTCTCACCAGCCCCACAGCCTGACGCAGAGTCCGGCAGCATGGCTCTGGTAGCCCTCTTTTATAGTCCGATCTGGGAAGAGCATCCGTGAGTTCTAAAGGGTGACCGATGAGGAGACCATCTGGCATGGGCAGAGTGCGACTTATGGGTGTGATCTCTGAGCCACCGCAGACTGGGGGAAGCAGGCAGAGGATCTCCGTTCCTGGTTCCATTGAGTCTAGAGTCCAAGGTCACAAAGTTGTTATGCATTTGTGACCTATCCGATAACAAGCCAAACAAAATAAATTATTTAGGACCTGCTTTCGGGACAGAGTTTGGGAATCAGGGTAGAAACACTTAAAATATGGTAGTGAGAAGGTGTAATAGTAGTGGGATTGGCGTTGGAATACTAAATTTAATAAACTATTGTGAACAAATTCATAAAAATAAAATAAATTTAAACAATAAATATAAACAAAAATTTTAAATAATAAAAAATATTTTCCTGGTTGTGCTGGTGGAGGCCAGGAGGCTCCACTATAGTGTTTGAGATGAAACACGGGTGTGAATCAGGTCAACATACTGGGCCACCCCAGGCCCGGTCAGTTATCAGGAGAGCTGGGCCCTAGCAGGGAGCTGAACCCTTGGGCGGCATGAGGGGCAGAAAATGCAGGGCGGAGGGTGTGGCTGAAACACCTTCCTGCTTGACCTTTGGCTTCCCTCCTGCTGTATCTGTCCCAGAAATGTTGAAAACTCTCCTCTTCTTCCTCCTATGTGTCACCTCTGAGCCTGAAATAAGAACCATTTGTGTAACACCAATACTTAAGAAAGACATGCATTGTGTTTCATCTGATATTTCAGATGATCTGCCCATATAAGGAAAGATGAGAACAAACCAACTTATCTACACTCTGTACAATGAGGATGACCTTGGACTCTTGGCATTGATAAAAAATTCAGAAGGCGAAATGAAAAACTCAGTGGGTGACCTCAATATCAGTGATAAAATAGGGGAAACCAGAACAGGTAAGCTTGAGGGTTAGATGCAGAAAACCTACGGGAAACAACTAAACCCCTCAAAATAACTCAAGGGTAGAACAGAGAATTATAGGATGAATTAAAGAGCAGTAACATAAGAATCCTCAGAGTCCCAGAGAGTTAGGGAGGTAACCCCAATGAGGTAATAACAGTTACAGACATCATTTCTGAATAGTTCTCAGAGTTGGAGAACACAGGCATCCATATCCAAGAAGTCCAAAGGGTACCAGCTAAAAGGGACCCTAACAAAAAGACTTCAAGACATATTTCTATCAGAATGATGAATACTGTTGACAGATACAAAATAATGAATGCAGCAATCTAAAAGAAGAAAATTAGATTTACAGGAGACAGATGGAATAAAACCCTCTGGCCTGAGGTCAATGGTGAGATACAGTTAAAAACAATGAAATGGAGGCTTCACCAAGAATACTTTACCCAGCTAGACTTTTTTCATATTTGAAGGAATGATGCACAAATTAATTCAAGGATAAAAAAATATCAGGAACTTCATATAATCCAACCCAACTTTGATAGAAGAAGAGGAGTTGCTGGGTAAACTGGGCAGCTACGTGCAATAAAATTGAACTCAGAATTTTATCAACACTATGCACAGAAGTCATATTAAAATGACTTAAATCATTAAAATCAGACTCAAGAACATAAGGCACATGGTAGAAAACACAGGCAAAATCCTCCATGACCTTGAAGCTAAAGGCACCTTCAAACATAAAACACCACAGACCAAGCAAGTTGAAGCGAAGATAAACAAATGGAACTAATTTAAACTAATAAGCTTCTGCACTTCAAAAGAAATGGTGCCCAAAATACAAAGACAGCCCATGGAATGGAAAATTATTTATGCATTACCCATCTGATAAGTATTTAATACCCTATATATAATGCATTGTTGAGCTTTATAAGAAAAGACAACCAACCCCATCAAAAATGGGTAGAGAAAATGAACAGAAACTTTCTCAAAGAAGAAACTCAAATGGCCAAATGGCCCGTGAAAAATGCTCTACATCACTAATCATCAGGGAAATGCAAATCAAGCAACAATGAGATATAATCTCACACTACAGACACTAGCACACATGCAAAAGAACAAAAGCAACCAGTGCTGGTGCAGATGTGGGGAGAGGGGAGAAAAGTGTTCTCTTTAACTCTGGGAATGCCGACGAGTCCATCCTTTGAGGAAAACTATATGGACATTCCTCGATAATGTATAAATTGACCAGCAAAATCACTCTGGGTAAATACTCTGGGAGTCGAAACACACAGCAGAAATGCCATCTGCATTTATATGTTCACTGTAGCACTGCTCACAATAGCCAGAACCTGGAAACAACCCGAGTTGCCCAAGAACAGATGATTGGATGAGGAAACTATGGTACATCCAAACAATGGAATACGAAGTATCCACTAGGAAAACTGTTGTCATGAAATTTTCTTATAAGTGGATGTACATCGAAAGTGTTATGCTATGTGAAATGATTCAGAAGGACAGAGACAGACATAGAATGACTGCATTCATTTGTGCAATATAAAAATAAAATAGTATGAGCTAATATCTAAGTTCGGGAAAGAAAGAATAGGGGACAGAAGAACTGGTTCACAGTTTGAAGCCAGACACAAGTGTGGGGGCACAAGGGCAGTTAGGATAGAGAAGGGATCAGAAAGACAATAATTGTTGGAATTGATCACTTTGGACAGGAACGAAGTACTGAAAGTAGGTAAAGGGATATACCTGATTACTTTCAGTATCTTTATTGCAAACCGTAATTCCAAAAGGAGATAGAGAGACAGAGAGAGAAAGAGAGAGAGAAGAATATTTCCTGCCATACAGGCACCTGGAGGGGGGCTGGAGGGCAAGAGCGAAACTGGCACATTGGTGGTGGTAAGTGTACCCTGAAGGGATGGATGTTCGAACATTATATGACTGAAACCCAATTAGGAACAACTCTGTAACTGTGTATCTCTCTGTGGATGAATTAAAAACTTAATAAATTTATATTTTAAATTATGAATATCTAAACATTATATAAAATAATATTCAAACATTGACCATCCGTGTTTTTCTTTAACTTGGTGAATACACCTGAAGTACTCTGTGTTTATTTTCTGTGTCCTGGTTCCACCTACAGTGCTCAGGTATCAATTTGTGGTCCTGGAAAATGATCTCGGGATACTCATGTGGAAAGCATTTCATTGAACTCACACAAATTGCTATTATGAACAAAATTTAAAGCTAATTTTTGTGCCAGCAGTGTCTAAAAAAGAGAAAATAAAAAATGAATGATCTAGCCTTTAATTCATTTCTAATTGATTTCTTACCTTCTTTCTAATAAATTACTAATAATGAAAAAGGATATTTTTAGTATTCATTTCTAAGACTGAAACACACAGAAAATGGGTCAAGAAGCACTGAAAAAATAAATTCATCTTATTTATTATACTGAAAATAATTTTTAAAATATTTTTAAAATCTACAGTTATAGTCGTTGGTTGAAAACAAGTTTTCATAGGTTTAAGAAAGTTCCTGTTGATATGGTGAAGTAGCTTTAGGAAACGGTCCCATTATTGTGCATCTCCCAGTCCATCCAGATTATATCTGAGGTCTGGGGATCCATCTCCCCCCGGAAACTGTTGCCAGTGATGGAACTCACAAGACAGTGAAGCTGGAGTCAGATCTGTGAGGATTCACCGTCCTGGGCTTGCAGGTGCTCCGAGACAGAGCCACAGCGAGTCATGTGCTTTATGTAAGAGAACGTGTATTAATTCTATTAGAAACACCTTGTATATGAGGTGTAACATTCATCCATCTCAATAATCATGTAGCTGAAGTTGCTCTTTCTCTACCTATGTGTTTATTTTTAGTAGGATTTTGTTGAACTTGTTGAGTGCTTTGATTACTTTTGATACTTAATGCTGACTTTTTTAAACGTCAAATGATAAAGCAAACTCTCTGGCACATTAGATTTAACTGAACCCTCTGGTGTTCCATGAATTAGGGGTATAGTATGTGACATAGTCTGTGTCTCAGTTCTAGGCATTTGGGAGCATGATAGGGCCTCACGAGTCACTGCTCAGAGCTTGCACACTGTACTTGTATATAATGTGTGAATCTTTGCAGAAAGACCAAAACTCTGACCCAATAGATTGTGTGCAGAGGACCCTTTACTGTGTCTTTCTAAGCATCATACAGGGTTGGAATTCTTCGGTGATGAACCCCAAGAAAAAGGTCCTGATGTTCATGATCATCTTTTGGACACTGAGTTGTACATAGGACGGAGTAGGTTTAGATGCCATTGGCCAGGACAACCACACCAGGAAGGTCACCTGGGCAGAAGCATCTTCCTTGTCCCAATATAAAAGAGAATAAACAAATCCACCCTGATAAGCATCGTGGACAATAAGGATTGAAGCTGCCCCAATGTTCATGCAAGATGAGAGAGTAACTGTCACTGTCACTGTCCTCCCATTGTTCATGTATTTTCTCGAGTGGACACCAGAAACGTCTCCATTGTGAGACTTGTTGTTACTGTTTTTGGCATATCGAATACATCATGGGTAGTTTGCCAAGCTTTGTCATGCAGGCGGAATACTCTAGGTAGCTCTCCAGGCTCTCCGAGAGGGGTGGAGGAATCGAATCCTGGTAGGCCACGTGCAAGGCAAATGCCCTACCTGTTATGCTACCAACCCAGGAGAAAACAGGAAATAAAAAAGAATTCTTCATCCTTTTTCACAACGACATGCAAACCCACACTGACTTAAACTTCAAAAACTAAAAAGGTAATTTATTTAACATGTATTTTTAGAATTAGAAAAAAATGAGGACAAGAGTAAATAGACTGAAAATTGATTAACCATGGATTGGACCAGAATAAGTCATAATTTACTGTGACAATTATACTGTGTATTACGTGCCAGTATTTTCTTATGAAGTAGGAGAACAGTAGCCACCACTGAGGGTCAGGGGCCTGTCTATATGGTAGAAGCCCTGGGGGGGGGGGGCTGGGTTTGGTCATCAGGGACCTGAGACACGGGGACTCTCCTCCACTGCTGCCATTTCTGCCTCAGCAATTCCTGTTTCCTGAGAGCTCCTCAGCACGTTTCCTGTGCTGGAGGAAGAGGCCCAGCTTTCCCGGCCCAGGGACAGGCCCAAGTGCTCTGAGCCAAAGTCAGCACCGCCTCCCAGGGAGGCCACACACCAGCTTCCGCCGAGTCCCCTCCTTCCTCTACAGAGGCTCCCCCATGCAAATCTGCTCTCCAGACCCAGGGTTAAAACCATGTTCACACTCACCCCAACTCGGGCTCCCTTTCCCACTGACATGGTCTCTGAGATCATGGACCTCGTGACCAGGAACATGCATCAGCACTGGTTCCTCCTCTTTCTGGTGGCAGCTCCCAGATGTGAGTATCCCCTGAACAGAGGCTCCTAGGTGGGCATGGCTCCTCTGAGCCCGTGACTCTCTGTGGGTCTCTGTCCCTAGGTGTCCTGTCGCAGATATAGCTGCAGGAGTCGGGACCAAGCCTGGTGATGCCCTCGCAGACGCTGTCCCTCATCTGCTCCGTCTCTGGATTCTCTCTAACCAGCTATAGTGTGTACTGGGTCCGCCAGGCCCCTGGAAAGGGTCTGGATTGGATTGGTACTATATGTAATGGTGGAAGCACAGACTATAACCCAAGTCTTAAGTCCCAACTCAGCATCACCAGGGACACCTCCAAGAACCAAGTTTACCTAAAACTGAGCAACTCGGTAACTGAGGACTCAGCCGTGTATTATTGTGCAAAAGACACACAGTGAGGGCAAGTCACTGTGAGCCCAGTCACAAACCTGCTGAGGGACACAGGGCAGCTGTAGAGGTTAATACGGCCACCAGGGGGCGCTCTGCTCCAAGTGATCCTAGGCGGTGTCAGGGGCAGGGGGAGAAGGGACAGTAAGTCACTTTCTTTTGTTCTTTTTCATTTGTTTTTACATATTTTTCTTCTTCTGGGTAGGGGGACCATTTTCCTATGTATTATAATATTTATACCAACTTAAAAAAACAAGTATATATACTTTAGTTATTACTTCCTCTCCATGGGGACTCTCATGCTTCTGGTGGGAATAAAGGCGACGACTGCACAATTTTGTGTTCCCACCAGCAATGAATGAGATCTTCTGTTATTATGTATCTTTACCAGCATTTGGTGGTGCTGGTATTCTGAATTTTAACCCTTCTGAAAGGTTGTCCTGAAGTGTGGTGACGGCTGGGTACTGGAAGTAGTGTCGAGAGTGGAAGTGTGCCAGTGGGGTATTTATATGGGTAGGGTGGGTCTCCTGTGCGCAATTCGATCCCTGGGTGGTTGATGGAAGCAAACAGGGCAGGGTAGGGTGGGGCTCCTGATTAGAATCCCTTTGTCACCTGTGGTTGGTGGGAGCAAGCAGAGAAGCTCTGTCCCTGGGTCTGCCGAGCCTGGAGTCCAAGGCCACAGAGAGTTCCGCTTATCTTGTTCTGTGGCTCTTCAGTCGTGCGTGAGTCTCGGCCGGAGCTGCCACGCGGGTCCGGAAAGCGTCCTGAAGTGTGACGACGGCTGGGTAGTGGAAGTAGTGTCGACTACTTCAGGAACACTTCAGGACGCTTTCCGGACCCACGCGGCCGCAAAGCGGCCTCGCGACACATCATAGGTAAAGGAAAAGGTAAAGGCCCTCCCGTTGATCGTCGATTTACTTGAGCGGGCCCAGTAATGTCTCCATTAGAGACTCTGTTGTTACTGTGTCTGGCATATCAAATACTCTCGGTAGCTTGCCGGGCTCTCCGAGAGGGGCGAAGGAATTGAACTCGGGTCGGCCATGTTGGCCGCGTGTAAGGCAAACGCCCTGCCCGCTGTGCTATCGCTCCATCATAAGACACTAAATACCCATCTTCTGGAATTGTCGTACCGTATTTGATAGGGTTCAAATATGTTAACACTTACAAGGGTGAGTAGAGGTCACCCCAAAAGCCTCTATCCCTCTCGGAAAGACTGGCAAGCTACCGAGAGTATTCCGCCCGCACGGAAGAGCCTGGCAAGCTATCCGTTGTGTATTCGATATGCCAAAACCAGTAACTACAACTGGTCTCATTCACCTGACCCTGAAGGCTTCACCGAGATGGCAGCATTGAGAAGGATGAGAAATGAGAGGCCGACAAAATCTCAAGGTCGACCTAGGCTGCCACAACGAAGGAAGACAAAATGATCGTCTGTACTTTCAATGCACGTACGCTAGCATCAGATGCATCCATCAAGGACCTGATGGTACAAGCGCGAATGATCAATTATGACATCATTGGTCTGAACTGACACAAGAAGGCACAAATCTCACCATGCCGTTTTCGACACTGGAGAAGAATTGTTCCTTGGAACATGAGATAAAAGAGGTGTTGGAGGCGTCGGTGTCCTTGTCAACACAAATTTGGCCAAGAGCATTGATTCATTCGAATGCCTAACAACCCGAATTGGACGTTAGATGTAGCTCACTGCCTGCAGTTTCTATCTTCATTGTCTATGCACCAACATCTCATTATGATGAAAGAGAAATCGAGAAGTTCTACATGGAGCTAGAGAAGTTCTATAAAGAAGACCACACCTTCTACAAGATCATTGTGGGTGATATTAATGCCAAGATAGGACCGAGAAGATCAGCTGAAGAACTTCACATCGGGACCCATGGCCTAGAATGGAATGAACAGGGTGAGAGACTGTCTGAGTTCATCATGTCGACCAAGACCATTCATGGTAACTCACAGTTCCAAAAGGCTGAATCGAAACGATGGACATGGGAGTCTCCCAGTGGATGATTCCACAATGAAATAGACCACATCATATAAAATCGATGGTTTTGCCTGACCGATGTCGCTGTTGTCCCAAAATTTCGAACGGGATCGGACCACCGTCTCCTTCGTGAAAAATTCTACTTCACAGAGCGGGGAGAAAGGGCTGCAAAGTTCAAAAAGAGAACTCCCAGAATGACCACCAACTGGGAACTCTTTGGTACTATTGCGGCAACATGGGAAGATGCCATTGTTGACAACATTGATGAGGAATACCATCGACTGGTTCAGCACCTCCATGAATGTGCGAGGAACGCCAAGAGAGAGATAGCCACAAAAAATCGCCTATCTTCGAAAACTCTTGAGCTAATTCGCCAGCGTGGTTTGGCGCATGCCTCAGGCAATCGCAAGCTAATGTCCGAGCTCGCAAAGCAGTGCAGAGATGCAATCAAGGAAGACCTCAAAGAGAGAAGAGCAGAAGTACTGGTAGATGCGGCAGAAGCCGGGAAAAGTATTCCTAACTCCCGCCTGTCCTTCGCCAAGTACAAGACCAAGATGACTGCCCTCCGACATCCTGATGGATCCATCAAATCCTCCAGAACGGCAATGGAAAAGATTATCCATGACTTCTACTCAAATCTCTTCGATAGCCATGTCCACTTGCCGACATACCAAATTCCACAGGATGGATATGTTGTTCCCAACGTTCTCCCTTCCGAAATCCAACACGCCATTTCATTGGTGATGTCAAGAGAGGGGTTCGGCAGGGTGATACCATTTCACCGAAACTCTTCAGTGCCACCCTCGAAAACATCATGTGATGACTGGAATGGGAAGGAATGGGAGTGAAGATAGATGGTCGGCAACTACACCACCTCTGCTCTGCTGATGACATTGTTTTAATAACACTAAACATCCGCCAAGCGGCACAAATGCTGGCCGACTTTGACCGTGAGTGTGGAAAGGTAGGACTACAGCTGAATCTTACGAAGACAATGTTTATGAGAAACAGCCTCATTCCTGATGCTCCATTTGCTCTCAACGGAACGACCATCTCCGAATGCAACAGCTATGTGTACCTAGGTCGAGAGGTCAACATGACAAATGACCTGGCACCCCAGCTGCGCAGGAGGAAGAGAGCGGCTTGGAACGCCTTCAAGAACGTCGAAGAAATAGCTAAGAGGACGAAGAACCTCCGTCTCCGGGCACATCTCTTTGATTCCAGTGTTCTTCCTGCATTATCATATGCTTCAGAGACCTGGGCCCTATGCAAACAAGATGAGAACGCTATTCAGGTCTCCCAAAGAAGAATAGAAAGAGCTATGCTTGGAATATCACGTTTCACTCAAATGAGAGAAAGAATCCGGAGTTCTGACCTCCGTCGACGATCAAGAATCAGGGACGCTGTCTCATTTGCCAAGGTGTCGAAATCAGATGGGCTGGTCACGTAATGAGATTTAAAGACGACCACTGGACTAGAGCTGTTACCGACTGGATTCCACGGGATGTCAAAAGACCGCGTGGCCGCCCACCTACCAGATGGTCAGACTTCTTCATCAAGATCATGAACGATCGGTTTGAGGCCCTTCATGTTCCCGGAGCGAACAGATGCCATTGGGCTACACTAGCACGCAACAGGGACAAATGGAGACGTTACTGGTGCCCGCTCGAGCAAATCGATGACTAACGGGAAGTTAAGTGATTAAGTGATTAAGTGAAAGGTTGTAGCTCTTTTTGTTTTTCTTTTTGGGTCACACCCCTCAGGGGTTACTGCTGGCTCTGCACTCAGGTATTACTCCTGGTGGTGCTCAGGGGATCAGATAGGATGCTGGAAATTTAACGTGGGTCAGCAGTGTGCAAGGCAAACGCCCTACCCACTGTAATATCACTCCAGCCCCAAGGTTGAAACTTTCTTTGTTGTTGTTGTTGTTGTTGTTGTTGTTGTTGAAGAAGGAGTCACACCTAGCAGAGCTCTGGCCTCACTCCTGGTAGAGCTCAGTGGGACTCTATCTGGTACTGGGATTTAACCCAAGCCTGCTTTGTGTGACTCAAGTGCCCTGCCCACTATACTACCTCTCTGGCTCCCAAGTATGTTATTGTTTTAATTGCAGTTTTCCAACAGTGAATAACATTGAGCATCATTTTCATGAGCGTAATGCTATCTGCTTATCTTCACAGATGTCATTTCAGATATTTAATTCATTTAAAAATTGGATTTTTTTGTAGATGGGCTTTAAGAACTCTTTGTGTTGTGGGGTGGTGGGGTTGGGCCTTACCCATCAGTGCCTGTGAGCATCTCAGTGATCCGTTCCTAGGGGTTTGCTCTTGCAGGGTTCAGGGTACTATGGGGTATCAGGAAATGAACCTGGGCCTCCAGGCTGCAAAGGATACACTGCAGCCCATTGAATTATTATTATTACTATTATTATTCACTTGACCACTTGATCACTTGACTTCCCGTTGTCGTTTTGCTCAAGAGGAGCACAGTGACGTCTCCAATTGTCCCTGTTGCCTGCTAGTGTAGCCCAATGGTGTATGTTCGCTCTAGGAACATGAAGAGCCTCAAACTGATTGTTCATAATCTTGATGAAGAAGTCTGACCATCTCATGGGTGGGCGGCCACTCGGTCTTCTGACATCCAGTGGAATCCAGTCGGTAACAGCTCTACTCCAGCGGTCGTCTCTAAATCTTATTAGGTGACCAGCCCATCTGATTTTTGACACCTTGGCAAACGAGACAAGTGTCCCTGATTTTTGATCGTTGATGGAGATCGGTCAGACTTCTTCGTCAAGACCCTAAATGATCGGTTTGAGGCTCTACATGTTCCTAAAACGAACAGATACCATTGGGCTACGCTAGCACGCAACCGGGATGAATGGAGACGTTACTGGCACCCGCTCGAATACATCGATGAATAACGGGGATTAAGTGATTAAGTGATTAAGTGATGGAGATCGGAACCCCGAATTCTTTCTCTCTTTTGAGTGAAACGTGATATTCCAAGCATAGCTCTTTCAATTCCTCTTTGAGAGACCCAAATAGCGTTCTCATCCTGTTTGCGTAGGGCGCAGGTCTCTGAGGTGTATGGTAATGCAGGAAGAACAGTGGAATCAAAGAGATGTGCCCTGAGCCGGAGGTTCTTCCTCCTCTTTGCTATTTCTTCGATGCTCTTGAAGGTGTTCCAAGCCGCTCTCTTCCTCCTCCACAGCTCTGGTGCCAGGTCATTTGTCATGTTGAATTTTCGACCTAGGTACATAAAGCTGTTGCATTTGGAGATGGTCGTTCCATTGAGAGCGAATGGGGCATCAGGAACGAGGCTGTTTCTCATAAACATTGTATTTGTAAGATTCAGCTGTAGTCCGACCTTTCCACACTCACAGTCGAAGCCGGCCAGCATTTGTGCCGCTTAGCTAATGTTTGGTGTTATGAAAACAATGTCATCAGCAAAGTGGAGGTGGTGTAGTTGCCGACCATATATTTTCACTCCCATTCCTTCCCATTCCAGTCATCGCATGATGTTCTCGAGGGAGGCACTGAAGAGTTTCGGTGACATGGTATCACACTGCCGAATCCCTCTGTTGACATCAATGATTTCTTCTTTGTAGAATGGTGAGATCCTGGTAGTGAATCTGAAATATAGGTCACGGAGGATCTTGATGTATTGAGTTTGAATGCCCTGATTGGCTAGGGCTTCAATGACTGCTTCCATCTCAACAGAATCAAAGGCGTTCTTTAAATCAATGAACGTTAGACAGAGCGGCATCTTGAACTCCTGAGAAATCTCAATGAGCTTGGTTATCGTGCGGATATAGTCGATGGTGCTGAATCCTTTGTGAAACCCGGCTTGCTCGCATGGTTGTCCTTCATCTAGTGTTCTGCCAATCCTATTTAGGATGGCTCAAGTGAACAACTTGCAGATGACAGACAATAGGCAGATCGGGCGATAGTTGCCAATGTCACGGATGTCTCCCTTCTTGTACAGTAGTACAGTCCTGCTGGTTTTCCATTGGGATGGAAACTTGCATTCACACAGGTAGCGTGTGAAGAGCCGAGCCAGTGTATTGATGAGTACTGATGGTAGGTTCTTCAGGTGATCAGGTCTGACCTTGTCTGAGCTGGGTGCTGTTTGATTCTTTACTGACGAAATGGCGTGTCGGATTTCGGAAGGGAGAACGTTGGGAACGACGTATCCAGCCTGTGGAATTTAGTATGTTGGCAAGTGGACATGAATGTCTAAGAGATTTGAGTAGAATTTATGGATAATCTTCTCCATTGCCATTCTGGAGGATGTGATATATCCATCAAGATGTCGGAGGGCAGTCATCTTGGTTTTGTAGTTTGCAAAGGACAGTTGTTCGTTACGAATACTTTTCCTGGCTTCAGCCACATCTACCAGCACTTCTGCTCTAATCTCCTTGAGGTCTTCATTGATCTCATCTCTGCACTGCTTTGCGAGCTCGGACGTTCGCTTGCGGTTGCCTGAGGCATGCACCAAACCACGTTGATGAATAAGCTCAAGAGTTTTCGAAGACAGGATGTTTTCTGGTGGCTATCTCACTCTTGGTGTTCTTCGCACAATCATGGAGGTGCTGAACCAGTTGATGGTATTCCTCATCAATGTTGTCAACAATGGCATCTTCCCATGTTGCCGCAATAGTGCCAAAGCGCTCCCAGTTGGTGGTTGTTCTGGGAGTTCTCTTTTTAAACTTTGCAGCCCTTTCTCCCTGCTCTGTGAAGTAGAATTTTGCACGAAGGAGACAGTGGTCCGATCCCGTTCGGAATTTTGGGACAACAGCGACATCGGTCAGCAAAACCGTCGATTGAATATGTGATCTATTTTGTTGTGGAATCGTCCACTGAGAGACTCCCATGTCCAACGTTTCGATTCAGCCTTCTGGAACTGTGAGTTACCATGGATGGTCTTGGTCGACATGATGAACTTAGACAGTCTCTCAGCCTGTTCGTTCCATTCTAGGCCATGGGTCCCGATGTGAATTTCTTAAGCTGATCTTCTCGGTCCTATCTTGGCATTAAAATCACCTACAATGATCTTATAGAAGGTGTGGTATTCTTTATAGAACTTCTCCAGCTCCATGTAGAACTTCTCAATTTCTCCTTTATCATAATTAGATGTTGGTGCGTAGACAACGAAGATAGAAACTGCTGAGAGTGAGCCCATCTATTCAAATTTAAACTTCCAATTCGGGTTGTTAGGCATTCAAATGAATCAATGTTCATGGCCAGGTTTGTGTTGACATGGACACCGACGCCTCCGACACCTCTTTTACCACATGTTCTGAGGAACAATTGTTCTCCAGTGTCGAAAACGGCATGGTGAGATTGGTACCTTCTTGTCTCGATCAGACCAATGATGTCGTACTTGATTTTTCGCGCTTGTACTATCAGGTCCTCGATGGATGCATCTGATGCTATTATACGTGCATTGAAAGTACAGATGATCATTTTTCTCTTCCTTCATTGTGGCAGACTAGTTCGGCCTTGAGATTTTATCGGCCTCTTCTTTCTTATCCTTCTTAGTGCTGCCAAGTCAGTGAAGCCTTCAGGGTCAGGTTAATGAGACACATTGTAATTACAATGAGACCCATTGTAATTTCTCACACACGATTGAAGACCCACAGAACAAGATAAACAGAACTCTCTGAGACCTTGGACTCCTGGCTCAATGGACCCAGGGACAGAGATTCTCTGCTTGTTCCCACCAACCACAGGTGACAAAGGGATTATAATCAGGAGCCCCACCCTACCCTTCCCTGTCTGCTTCCACCAACAACCAGAGACCCAGGGATCGGATTGCGCACAGAAGACCCACCCTACCCCTACCGGGACCAGATAAATATCCCACTGGCAGACCTCCACTACCAACACTACCTCCACTACCGAGCCGCCGCCACACTCCAAGATGCTTTCCGGACCCGCGCAGCCGCTTCACCGCCGCGCGAGGCATCATAAGTCACTAAATATCCATCTTCCGGAATTGCCGTACCATATTTGATAGGGTTCAAATATGGTAACATCTACGAGGGTGATTAGAGGTTGCCCAAAAGCCTCTATCCCTCTCGGAAAGACTGGCAAGCTACCGAGAGTATTCCGCCCGCAGAGCAGAGCCCGGCAAGCTATCTGTTGTGTATTCAATATGCCAAAATCAGTAATTTCAATGTGTCTCATTCACCTGACCCTGAAGGCTTCTGAAATGAAGTCCCAGGATTCAATCCTGTGTTAGAAATGCCAAGAGGTTAATGCCCCTGAGAGCCCAGAGACTCTCCCTGCAGGATGCGGACCGGGCTGCAGGGGTTCCAAGTCCCAAGAGCACACAGTTGCAGGCCTGAAGTGGGTACAGAGATGGAAAAGGTTTCTCTTCAGAAACATGAAATCAAATCACAAATAGCTTTGTAAGGGTCTAGCTCACAGTGATTTAATAGAAAAAAATAATTATTCAAAAACCCAGAAAACTAAATTTTGCTTTGTTGAGAAAACCAAAATAAAAATAAGTATAGGACACAGAAGGTTAAATTGTGCATACTTAACCATTTTCGGAGGAACATTTATCATATTGATAAGGCAGTAAAACCTGTATGCAAGTGGTGTGTCTGGACTTCTTAATATCTCCAATGGAAACCACTGGGGATTACGGTGGTTTTGCAGTCTCATTGTAGTATACCTTGGGGAGTTACAGGTTTCCAGAAATAACCTCCAAGCCCAGGTTTGACCAGATGTGTCCAGGCCATAAAAATGTGGGGGACCCTGAGGAGAAGGTACTGACAGGGTTTGGCCCTACTGAGTGGGAGCTCTGATTGCACAGAGTCCTGGGACAGGACAGAGTCTCATCTCCTCAATCAAGGATCGGAACGTGGACCTCTTCACTCTCCTTGAGGATGGACCCGGTGACCTCTACCAGCCCCTTCTCAGGTTGGACCAGGTCGTCAGCTATGAATTCTACCTCCTCATGAACATGCAAATTAGTTGAAGGACACTGAGTTAAACAGAGATGTGTCTGTGTCTTAACAACCTCACACAGCCGAAACACCCACACCTTCAGAAGCCCCTTAGTGCACAGTCCCAACCATGGACTGGACCTGGAAAATTCTCTTCCTGGTGGCAATGGATAGAGGTAAGTGTCCTCATGCTTTAGGCTGAGGGAACGGAGCCAGCCAAGTGGAGCCCACCCACTCCTGTCTGTGTCCACAGGTGTGAACTCCCAGGTACAGCTGGTGCAGCCAGGAGCTAAGGTGGTAAAACATGGGACATCAGTGAAGATCTTCTGCAAGGCGTCCGGATACACCTTCATCAAAGACTATATGCACTGGGTTCGGCAGGCTCAGGGAGAAGGTCTTGAGTGGATGGGATACATACTCCCTTATGATGGTGGAACAACCTACGAACCGAAGTTCCAGGGCAGACTCACACTCACTGCAGAAATGTTCAAGGACATAGCCTACATCGAACTGAGCAGGGTGAGCACTGAGGACATGGCCATGTATTACTGTGTGAGTGACACAGTGTGACAACCATATCCTGAATGTGTCAGAAACCTGATGGGGAGGCAGCTCTACCGGGTGTGGTGATGAGAAGGATGCTGATCCTCCTGATTTCCTCCTCAGAGAATCAGGGTCTGAGGCACAGAATGGAGCTCAAAGGGCCAGGCGTCATCTGAGGGAAAGGCTCAGGATCTGTCTCTGTCCTTCAGCAACAGCCAAGAGGAAGATGGCTTCTCTTGAGAACACCTGGCGTCACTCATATTTTCATCTAGAATTTTGTGTGGAGCGCCCCAGATGGTACAGGAAGAACCACATGGAAGTTTGAGCGGGGGTTATTGCAGGTTCCTGAACTATAGATCTGTACATGGCAGACTCCCAATGTTTCACATTTTGTTTTAAATTCTATATCTGCAAGGACCTCCACAACCTCCACTACCCAGCCACCTCTACGCTCCAGGCCACAAAGTGGCCACGCGACACATCATAAGACACTTAATATGCATCTTCCAGTATTGCCACACCATATATCACTTAATCACTTAATCAAGTAACTTCCCGTTAGTCGTCGATTTGCTCGAGCAGGCACCAGTAACGTCTCCATTTGTCCCTGTCGCGTGCTAGTGTAGCCCAATGGCATCTGTTCGCTCCGGGAACATGAAGGTCCTCAAACCGATCGTTCATGATCTTGACGAAGAAGTCTGACCATCTGGTAGGTGGGCGGCCACGCACTCTTTTGACATCCCGTGGAATCCAATCAGTAACAGCTCTAGTCCAACGGTCATCTTTAAATCTCATTACGTGACCAGCCCATCTGATTTTCGACACCTTGGCAAATGAGACAGCGTCGCTGATTCTTGATCGTCGATGGATGCCAGAATTCCGGATTTTTTCTCTCATTTGAGTGAAACGTGATATTCCAAGCATAGCTCTTTCTATTCTTCTTTGGGAGACCTGAATAGCGTTCTCATCTTGTTTGCATAGGGCCCAGGTCTCTGAGGCATATGTTAATGCAGGAAGAACAGTGGACTCAAAGAGATGTGCCCGGAGCCGGAGGTTCTTCGTCCTCTTAGCTATTTCTTCGACGTTCTTGAAGGCGTTCCAAGCCGCTCTCTTCCTCCTGCGCAGCTCGGGTGCCAGGTCATTTGTCATGTTGACCTCTCGACCTAGGTACACATAGCTGTTGCATTCGGAGATGGTCGTTCTGTTGAGAGCGAATGGTGCGTCAGGAACGAGGCTGTTTCTCATAAACATTGTCTTCGTAAGATTCAGCTGTAATCCTACCTTTCCACACTCACGGTCAAAGTCGGCCAGCATTTGTGCCGCTTGGCTAATGTTTGGTGTTATTAAAACAATGTCATCAGCAAAGCGGAGGTGGTGTAGTTGCCGTCCATCTATCTTCACTCCCATTCCTTCCCATTCCAGTCGTCGCATGATGTTCTCGAGGGTGGCACTGAAGAGTTTCGGTGAAATGGTATCACCCTGCCGCACCCCTCTCTTGACATCAACGATCACTTCTTTGTAGAATGGTGAGATACTGGTAGTGAATCCGCAATACAGCTCACGGAGGATCCTGATGTATTGGGCTTGAATGCCCTGATTGTCTAGGGCTTCAATGACCGCTTACGTCTCAACAGAATCAAAGGCTTTCTTTAAATTAATGAATGTTAAACAGAGCGGCATCTTGAACTCCCGAGAAACCTCAATGAGATTGGTTATCGTGTGGATATGGTCGATGGTGCTGAATCCTTTGAGGAACCCGGCTTGCTCGCATGGTTGTCCTTCATCTAGTGTTCTGCCAATCCTATTTAGGATGACTCGAGTGAACAACTTGTAGATGACAGACAATTGGCAGATCGGGCGATAGTTGCCAATGTCATGGATGTCTCCCTTCTTGAACAGTAGTACGGTCCTGCTGGTTTTCCATTGGGACGGAACCTTGCATTCAGACAGGTAGCGAGTGAAGAGCCGAGCCAGTGTATTGATGAGTACTGACGGCAGGTTCTTCAGGTGTTTGGATCTCACATTGTCTGGGCCGAGTGCTGTTTGTTTCTTTACCAACGAAATGGCGTGTCGGATTTCGGAAGGGAGAACGTTGGGAACGACATACCCATCCTGTGGAATTTGGTATGTCAGCAAGTGGACATGGCTATCGAAGAGATTTGAGTAGAAGTCATGGATAATCTTCTCCATTGCCATTCTGGAGGATGTGATGGATCCATCAGGACGTCAGAGGGCAGTCATCTTGGTCTTATAGTTGGCGAAGGACAGGCGGGCATTACGAATACTTTTCCCGGCTTCTGCCGCATCTACCAGTACTTCTGCTCTTCTCTCTTTGAGGTCTTCCTTGATCGCATCTCTGCACTGCTTTGTGAGCTCGGACGTTAGCTTGCGGTTGCCTGAGGCATGCGCCAAACCTCGCTGGTGAATTAGCTCAAGAGTTTTGGAAGATAGGCGATTTTTTGTGGCTATCTCTCTCTTGGCGTTCCTCGCACATTCATGGAGGTGCTGAACCAGTCGATGGTATTCCTCATCAATGTTGTCAACAATGGCATCTTCCCATGTTGCCGCAATAGTGCCAAAGAGTTCCCAGTTGGTG
The DNA here is from genome assembly GCF_029834395.1 of Sorex fumeus. Lineage (NCBI taxonomy): Eukaryota > Metazoa > Chordata > Mammalia > Eulipotyphla > Soricidae > Sorex > Sorex fumeus. The sequence continues at coordinate 1,646,256 of NW_026606227.1, forward strand.
GTCATTCTGGGAGTTCTCTTTTTGAACTTTGCAGCCCTTTCTCCCCGCTCTGTGAAGTAGAATTTTGCACGAAGGAGACGGTGGTCCGATCCCATTTGAAATTTTGGGACAACAGCGACATCAGTCAGGCAAAACCGTCGATTGAATAGGATGTGGTCTATTTCGTTGTGGAATCGTCCACCGGGAGACTCCCATGTCCATCGTTTCGATTCTGCATTCTGGAACTGTGAGTTACCATGAATGGTCTTGGTCGACATGATGATCTCAGACAGTCTCTCACTCTGTTCGTTCCATTCTAGGCCATGGGTCCCGATGTGAAGTTATTCAGCTGATCTTCTCGGTCCTAAAAGGTAAAGGTAAAGGCCCTCCCGTTGATCATCGATTTGCTCGAGCGGGCCCAGTAATGTCTCCATTGGAGACTTTGTTGTTACTGTGTCTGGCATATCGAATACTCTCGGTAGCTTGCCGGGCTCTCCGAGAGGGGCGAAGGAACCGAACTCGGGTCGGCCATGTTGGCTGCGTGCAAGGAAGACGCCCTACCCGCTGTGCTATCGCTCCAGCCCATTCTCGGTCCTATCTTGGCATTAAAATCACCCACAATGATCTTGTAGAAGGTGTGGTCTTCTTTATAGAACTTCTCTAGCTCCATGTAGAACTTCTCGATTTCTCTTTCATCATAATGAGATGTTGGTGAGTAGACAACGAAGATAGAAACTGCAGGCAGTGAGCCACATCTATTCAAATGTAAACGTCCGATTCGGGTTGTTAGGCATTCGAATGAATCAATGCTCTTGGCCAAGTTTGTGTTGACAACGACACTGACGCCTCCAACACCTCTTTTATCACATGTTCCGAGGAAAAATTCTTCTCCAGTGTCAAAAACGGCATGGTGAGATTCATGCCTTCTTGTCTCGGTCAGACCAATGATGTCGTACTTGATCATTTGCGCTTGTACCATCAGGTCCTCGATGGATGCATCTGATGCTAGCGTACGTGCATTGAAAGTACAGACGATCATTTTTGTCTTCCTTCGTTGTGGCAGCCTAGGTCGACCTTTGAGATTTTGTCGGCCTCTCCTTTCTCATCCTTCTCAGTGCTGCCATGTTGGTGAAGCCTTCAGGGTCAGGTGAATGAGACCAGTTGTAGTTACTGGTTTTGGCATATCGAATACACAGCGGATAGCTTGCCAGGCTCTTCCGTGCGGGTGGAATACTCTCGGTAGCTTGCCAGTCTTTCCGAGAGGGATAGAGGCTTTTGGGGTGACCTCTAATCACCCTTGTAGGTGTTACCATATTTGAACCCTATCAAATATGGTACGACAATTCCAGAAGATGGGTATTTAGTGTCTTATTATGGTCGCGCGGCCGCTTGAGGCCGCGCAGGTCTGGAAAGCGTCCTGGAGTGTGGCGATGGCTGGGTAGTGGAAGTAGTGTCGAGAGTGGAAGTCTGCCAGTGGGGTATTTATCTGGGTAGGGTGGGTCTCCTGTGCACAATTCGATCCCTGGGTGGTTGATGGAAGCAGACAGGGCAGGGTAGGGTGGGGCTCCTGATTAGAATCCCTTTGTCACCTGTGGTGGTGGGAGCAAGCAGAGAAGCTCTGTCCCTGGGTCCGCCGAGCCTGGAGTCCAAGGTCTCAGAGAGTTCCGCTTATCTTGTTCTGTGGGTCTTCAGTCGTGCGTGGGTCTCGGCCGGAACTGCCACGTGGGTCCGGAAAGTGTCCTGGAGTGTGGTGACGGCTGGGTAGTGGAAATAGTATTATGGGGTTCAAATATGTTTGGAACCATGGGAACACCTACAAGGGCGAATTGAGGCTGCCCCAAAAGCTTCTATCCCTCTCGCAGAGCCTGGCAAGCTGCCAAGAGTATCCCGCCTGCACGGTAGAGTCTGGCAAGCTATCCGTGGAGTATTCTCTATGCCAAAATCAGTAAATACAATGGGTCTCATTCCCCTGACCCTGAAGGAGCCACCAATATGGCAGCATTGAGAAGGATGTGAAAGGAGAGGCTGAGAAAATTTCAAGGCCGAACTAGGATGCCAAAACAAAGAAAGAGTAAAATGACTGTCTGTACCTTTAATGCAGGTGTGGTGCCATCAGATGCATCCATCGAGAACCTGATGGTACAAGCGTGAATGATCAAGTACGAGATCATTGGTCTGATCGCGATGAGAAGGCATCAATCACATCATGCCTTTTTCAACAATGCAAAAGAATTTTTCCTCAGAACATGAGATAAATGAGGCATCGTTGGTATCTCTGTCCTTGTGAACACGAACTTGGCCATGAGCATTGCTTCATTCAAATGCCTAACAACCCGAATCGGACTATTACACTTGAATAGATGTGGCTCACTGCCGGCAGTTTCTATCTTCGTTGTCTACGCACCAACATTCAGTTATGATGAAGGAGAAATTGAGAAGTTCGACATGGAGCTGAAGAAGTTCTATAAAAAAGACCACACCTTCTACAAGATCATTGTGGGTGATTTTAATGCCAAGACAGGACTGAGAAGATGAGCCCAAGAATTCCACATCAGCACCCATGGTCTACAATGGAACAAACAGGGTGAGAGACTGTCTGAATTCATCATGTCAACCAAGACCATGAGTAGTTACACACAGTTTAGAAAGGACGAATCTAAACATTGGACATGAGAGTCTCCCGGTGGACTGTTCCACAAGGAAATCGACCACATCATATTCAATGGACAGTTTTGCCTGACCAATGTCACTGTTGTCCCAAAATTCCAAACGGGATCGGACTACCGTCTTCTTCGTGAAAAATTCTACTTCACAGAGCGGGGAGAAAGGGCTGCAAAGTTTGAGAAGAGAACTCCCAGAACGACCACCAACTGGGAGCTCTTTGGCACTATTGCTGCAACATGGGAAGATGCCGTCGTTGACAACATTGACGAGTAATATGATCAACTCGTTCAGCACCTCCATGATTGTGCAAAGAACGCCAAGAGTGAGATAGCCACTAAAAAAAGCCTGTCTTCGAAAACTCTTGAGCTTATTCTACAACGTGGTTTGGCGTATGCCTTAGGCAACCGCAAGCGAATGTCTGGGCTCGCAAAGCAGTGGAGAGAAGTGATAAAGGAAGACCTCAAAGAGAGAATAACAGCAGTGCTGGTAGATTCGGCAGATGCTGGGTAAAGCATTCGCAATGCCCGCCTGTCCTTCGACAACTACAAGACCAAGATGACACCCCTCCGACGTCCTAATGGATCTTTTACATCTTCCAGAAGAGCAATGGAGATTATCCATGATTTCTACTCAGATCTCTTGGATAGCCACGTCCACCTGCCCACATACCAAATTTCACAGGATAAATATGTCCTTCCTAAGGTTCTCCCTTCCAAAATCTGACACACTCTTTCGTCAGTGAAGAAATGAACAGCACCTGGCCCAGAAAAGGTCATACCTGAACATCTGAAGAACTTTCAGTCAGTACTCATCCATACACTGGCTTTACACTTCACATGCTACCTGTCTGAATGAAAGGTTTTGTCCCCATGGAAAACCAGCAGGAGTGTACTACTCTTCAAGAAGGGAGACATCTAGGACATTGGCAACTATCGCCCAATCTGCCCATTGTCATCTACAAGCTGTTCACTCGAGTCATCCTGAATAGGATTGGCAGAACACTAGATGTAGGACAACCATGCAACAAAGCCGAGTTTCACAAAGGATTCAGCACGATCGACGATATCCACATCATAACCAAGCTCATTGATGGTTCTCGGGAGTTCAATATGCCACTTTCTCTAATATTCATTGATTTAAAGAAGGCCTTTGATTCTATTGAGACAGAAGCGGTCATTGAAGCCCTAGCCAAACAGGGTGTTCAAACTCATCAGGATCCTCTGTGAGCTGTATTACGGAATCACTACCAGGATCTCACCATTCTACAAAGAAGTGATCACTGATGTTATGAGAGGGGTTTGGCAGGGTGATAACATTTCACCAAAACTCTTCAGTACCACCCTTGAGAACATCATACAATGACTGAATTGTGAAGGAATGGGAGTGAAGATATACGGTTGACAAGTACACCACCTCCACTTTGCTGATGATATCGTTCTAATAACACCAAACATTAGCCAAGCAGTACAAATGCTAGTCAACTTCGACCATGAGTGTGGGAAGGTCAGATTACAGCTGAATCTCATGAAGACAATGTTATGAGAAACAGTCTCGTTCCTGACGTTCCATTCACTATCAATGAAATGACCTCTTCGAATGGAGGCAATAGTTATTTGTACCTAGGTCGAGATGTCAACATGACGAATGATCTGGCACCTGAGTTGTGAAGGAGGAAGAGAGCAGCTTGGAACGCCTTCAAGAGGGTCAAAGAAATAGCTAAGAGGACAAATAACCTCTGGCTCCGGGCATATCTCTTTGATTCCACTGTTCTTCCTGCATTAACGTATGCCTCAGAGACTTGGGCCCAACAAAAAAGGATGAGAATGCGATTCGGGCCTCCCAAAGAGGAATCAAAAGAGCTATGCTTGGAGTATCACGTTTCACTCAAATAAGATAAAGAATCTGGAGTTCTGATCTCCATAGATGGGCAAGAATCAAGGATGCTGTCTCCTTTGCGAAAGCATCAAAAATCAGATGGGCTGGGCATATAATGAGATTTGGAGACGACCGCTTAACCAGAGTCATTACTGCCTGGTTTCTCTGGAACATCAAAAGACCACTTGGCCGCCCACCTAGGAGATGGTCAGACTTCTTCGTTAAGACGCTGAATGATCGCTTTTTGGCTCTTCATGTTCCCAGAACAGGCAGATGCCATCGGGCTACACTAGCACGTGACAGGGACGAACAGAGATGATACTTATGCCTGCTCGAGCAAATTGATGAGTAACAGGATGTCAAGTGATCAAGTGATCAAGTGATTTGCAAGAAATCCTTTTCTCTGAGATAAAGTCCTGGTGTTGGTCAGAGCCCCTTCTGGAATTTTTGTGCAGCCCTGCCCCTTTGTACATCTTTATATCTCTTTATTCCTGAGCTGGAATCTTGCCATTGCACAAGAGGCAGTGGAGAAGATAACCCCATATTTTCATGTGACCAAAGTCACATTTCTCCTATCACATTTTCATGTGACCAAGGTCACATTTCTCCTATAGAAAAAAATTAGAGGATATCATGCTGAATGAATCAATCAGCAGGAATAGGAGAGATACAGAATGATCTGTTTCATAATAGCACGTGGTGGTAAGGAAATGGTCAGGGTCAGGGTCTGTGAAGTCCTTATGTTGGGGGCATCTCAGTAGAGCTCTGGGGAAGTTCATTACCAAAGGAGAGACACAAGGTCTGGGACGTGCCCAGGAGGGACGGAATAGCATGGACCAGCAGTCAGGATGTAGAGCGAGGTCTCAGGGCTGCTCCCTCCACCCCAGGGTCATGCATCCCAGCTGAGTATACCTGGGGTATGACCTCACGAATTGACCAATATTCCTGGGAAATAGATGGTATTGAGTGAACATTAATTTCATGCATGGTTTGCAATCTGGGAAAAAATAATTACAATTTATCACTTTTTCTCAATTGATATCGAGGAAATATATACATGGATGTATATCCATGCACATATGTAAAGACTAGGTGAGTGGAAAACAGAAATATATGTATATATGTGAATATATATATACACACACACACATATTTATGTCTCTTATTAATGTCTACTGGGAAGTCTCAGACAGCATGACTACATGATGGGCTATCCTTCATGCAGACCAGAGTACTACTGGGAATATTCGTGTTTCTGTAGTTGGACTATGAGGTTTGCTTCTTAGGTTGAAACAAAGATTCATACCTGCACTTTGAAAAATGTTCCCAAATTTATCAAAATGGTCAATTTACATTCATTTTTTTCATTTCATTTCATCATCTGGTTATTTGTCGATTGCCTCGAGCAGGCCCCAGTACCGTCTCTTTCATCCTAGCCCTGAGATTATATTCAAGGCTATTTAGGAGAATGAGACCCATCATAGTTACTGGTATTTGGCATATTTGGTACGCCACGGGGAGTTTGCCAGACTCTGCCCTGTGGGCAGGTTACATTCGATAGCCTGCAAGTTTGTCCAAAGTAGTAATGAGACAATAAGATGTCATAAAAAAAAAGTTCTGATAAGATGTCAATTTACAAATAGTGAGCAAAACAATTCCTTCCCAATGACAGAGAGAATGCTCATATCTGATGTGAGAGTATTTTCATTCTTTCCCCTACGAGAACTTTGAATATACATGAATCAGGACAACCCTTCAATTCCTGAAGGCACGATGAGCACAATATGGGCGAAAGTTCTGACCGAGGTCAGTGCAGAGCACAGAAGCAGTGGCCCGACCTGAAGGCCAGCCTGGATTGTCAATGTGGTAGAGCAGAAAGGCACAGACATATTCCTGGGACAGGGCAGTCCAGAAATCAGACCTCGAGGATTGTTCTCAACGCACCCTTCCTGCCTCTGCACAGAGCAGGCATCTGAATGGGTCTCCTTGGTGACTGAACTGCTATCTACAGTTCTGGTGTGTCAAACTGTTCTCAGTCTCCCCACTGTCCTCTGTGTGTAGGGACAAGTCCAAGTGACACTGGGAATGCTACGTTCTCAAATGACCAACCACTCTCTAGTGTACACACTTCCAACTGAATGAAGAAAGTCTGAGGCATTGCCCTGAAGACATTTTACTCATAAATTTCACATCCATGAGGAACACCTGGAAAGAGTTCTGATCCTGTCTACACTCTAGGGGCCTAACCATGCTTACTGGGTTGAAAATCACTCAACTTTCTGCAATATAGAAAAAAAATTAGAAGAAATCATCCTGAATGAATCAATCAGCAGGAATGGGAGAGATACAGAATGATCTGTTTCATAATAGCACTGTAGCACCAAGTGCCAGGGGCTCAGAATGATTGTCCCAGCTGCACACACACAGGGCACTGAGGCACAAATAGCTCCCTGGTGAGCAGAGGTGTGGGAGAGTATCCTAGCCTCACCCAGGTCTAACAATCCTGTGTCTTGGGACAGACAAGAACCTCAATTTCCCTAACTCAGTCTCTGGAGGAGACTTTCAGTTTCCTGTTCTGGGGAGGCCCAAAGCACACAGGTTCTTATCTTCAACAGCTCCTCCAGGGACCCTCAGCTCACATTCTAAATGAGAGGAAGAAAGGAAATGTTTTGGCTGACACTGGGGGCATGTTTTCTGCCCTCTCTATGGTCACAGGGTCACGGTCCTCCCGTTGTTCTTTGATTTGCTCGAGCGGGCCCGTTAATGTCTCCATCATGAGACTTGTTGTTACTGTTTTTGGCATATCAAGTACGTCACGGGAAGCTTGCCAGGCTCTGCCCTGTGGGCGAGATACTCTCGGTAGCTTGCCGGGTTCTCCGAGAGGGGCGGAGGAATCGAACTCGGATCGGTCATGTTGGCCGCCTGTAAGGCAAACGCCCTACCACTGTGCTATACTTAAGTGGGCCCTACTTAAGTATAGCCATACGTCTTCATCTACGGCCATACCACCCTGAACGTGCCCGATCTCGTCTGCCCTCTCTAGAGTCTCAGGAAAATCCTCTCCTCTCAAAGGTGTTGAGTTCAAAAATCCCAGATAATTCGTCCATGACCTGTCTTCCCTGATGAGGTCTTAACATGAAGTGAGAAGCATCTCCGTGGGATGGGGAAACGTCCCCCTTGCAAAGGACATAGATCAAATACGTGAACCCCATCTCGCTGAATGCAGTTACCACCTTACTACAGGGACTCTGGGAACGAGGATATGGTCCATCTGTCTTGGGCAGTAGATGCTCAAAGATTTATGAGTGCAGCATGGCCAAGACATAGCCGCCTGCCCACCTGGGCCCTAGACCCTTAGTCATATGACAGTTTATTAGGAGATAAATGGTCCATAGGGGCTGAGGGAGAATGCCTGTGTGTGTGTACTAAAGAGCAGGTGGCAGAGAGAAGCAGCAGATTCTTATGACTGGAGAAGCTGGAGCGCTGGTCTTGATGCTGTAAGGCAGAGGCAAGGTTGAAGTATTGCTGACAACAGAGCTCCTCTTTCCCAAGTCTTGAGTCACTGGGCACCAACAAATCAAGGCCAAATTATCCACATTATACTTAGAAATGTCAGAGAAGTTGGGGCCTGGGGAACTCTCTACAGGTAGATTCCTCTAGTGGCCAAGGGGCTATGCCAGGGAGAACTTCTAACCTCCAGGCAACTGGTGGGACACTTTCCCATTAATAACAATCCTATTGTTGGCATAGTCCCCTGAGTATTCTGGGACTATTTAAAGGGAATCTAAAGCAGGCAAGATTAGAAAACTCTCAGGTCTGTGCTCCAGGAAAGAATAGAGTAGGAAATTATCATCACATTGTCATGCTTTAAATATAATCGCTGGATGTGTAATCACCCTAAGGCCACAGCGGTGTGAATATCCCAGTCCTGCTCTTAAGCTATCAATCTCTTCCATTTGTTAAAGGAAACAATGGCCCAAGTGTCTGGAGCCAAGGTGCCGGGGTAATGTAGCAGATTTTGTGTTCAATAAATGGCCTAACTGGGGACAGAGAGATGGTACAGTGGGCAGGGCCTTGCCTTGCATTTGGCCTGATCAATATGGATATCATTTGCCACCCCTCACTCTCCCTGCCAGACACACAAACCCCTAACCACACAACAGTGATTCTCTGAGCACAGAGTCAGGAAGAAACCCTGATTACTACCAAGTGTGGTCCACCTCCTCCCCCTTCATGTTTTTGAAAACATCAATGAAGAAACTTTCCAGGCTATTTACTTGGTCAAGGATGTTGAGGATAGCTTGCAAACAGGACTGTCTAACCTTTTAAGACTAACCATGAGGGACAGAGAACAAAGTCACCAAAGTTTTTGGCTTTATAGTAGTAAATTAAAACAGCATCTGAGTTGTCCCATTTCTACTTTGAATTTGGCAACATTACTTCAGTTCTCTGATAATTGAGAGATAGCTGTTCCTTAGCTGCTCCCTAATTTTCATCTGTTATGTTTTTTCCATAATGCTATCAACACTTCTTCACCTCTCCCAATCTACAGAGTGAGACTGAGTGTCTTTATAACTGCCAGGCACTGAGCAAATTCCAGGTGCACATTCATGTGTGTAGAAACAAGCTCAATATGTTGATACAGTGGATCACTCCTCAGCAATGAAGCAGTCTCTATATGACCCGTTTAACCTGTATGCATTGTCTGGCAGCATGTGAGTGGCTGGGTAGGGTGGGAAAGAGGAATTACTGAGACAACAGAAAGCACCTGGGGTGAGTGATCAGTACATTGTTCTATGGCAAGGGTTGCATAGAGCCAGTACTGTAAACAAGATCAATGTGCAGACTTTATGGCATTTCTAACAACTTTTTAAGCAGTTTTTAAGAAAGTGTCCTATTGGTTTTGGTGCAGCAGCTTTAGGAAATATTCCCAACATTCCCCCAGGCAGTCCAGCTCCCTTTCTGAGGTCTGGGGGCCCAGCACCCCTGGAAACTGCTGACTGTGGAGATACAGAGACAGCGCAGGTGGGTCAGGTCTGTGAGGATTCGCTGTCTTGCCCTTGCAGGAGCTCTGGGACAGACACCTAGGGACAGACACACTGACTCACGTGCTTATACACGAGTGTGGATATGAATCCTATAGCCACTGGTACATGAGGTTTGAAGTCATCCATCTCAATCCTCACGTTGCCTGAGTTGATGTCTGTGTGTCTTTGTGTCTTAGGCAGAATTTTGTAGACCCTAATGAGTGTGTAGATTGCTTCTGATACTTAATGCTGACTTTTTTAAACTTCAAATTTTAGAGCATATTTTCTGGCCCCTTAGAATGAACTCAACCTTCTGGTCCTTCATGGAATTAGGGGGCCCACGTATGTGACACAGCCTATGTCTAGGTTCTGTGCATTTGGGAGGGGGTGGAGGGTCATGCCTGGTGCTTCTCAAGGCCAGCACACTTGTGCCCTTGTAGAATGTGTGAGTCTCAACACTAAGACCAGGTTCCAGGCCCAATAGATTGTGTGCTGAGGGTCCTCCACAAGATCTTTCTATGCTCCTGACAGGGTCAGGATTCCTCAGTGATGACCCAGTACAGGCTTCTGAGGTTCATGCTGGTCTATGAGATATAGATAGACAGAGCAGGATAAGGTGCTATTACCAGGCCAAACACACCAGGAAAGTCACCCATCATCAGGGAGCATATGTGTTCTAACAACGGCACTGAATAAATAATTCTGGGTAAATCTGCTCCAGGAAAAGGAATTTTCATCCAAGGTAATTGTGAGAAGAAATGACTATAATATTTCACTGACATTGAATTGAACCAAGTTCTTTCAGAACTTGTAAGAATAAACCTGGCTACAACCATATTTCTACCACAAATATTTCACAGAGAAAGAAGAAGAGCCACCACTGAGGGACAAGAAGGGGAAGGGGCCTGTTTACAGGACAGCTGGGTTTGGTCATCAGGGACCTGAGACTCCGGGACTCTGCTCCCCACCTGCTGTTTCCCCTCAGCAATTCCTGTTTCCTGAGAGCTCCTCAGCACGTTTCCTGTGCTGCAGGAAGAGGCCCGGCTCTGACAGGGCCCAAGGACAAGTCTGAGTGCTCTGAGCCACAGTAAGCACCTCTTCCCAGGGAGCCCAGACACAAGCCTCCCCAGGTCCCCTCTTTCTCTACAGAGGCCTCCCCCTCATGCAAATCTTCACTCGGGACCCAGGGTTAAAACCATGTCCACACTCACCCCAACATTGGCTCCCTCTCCCCTTGACACGGTGACTGAGATTATGGACATTGTGGGCAAGAACATGCATCAACGCTGGTTCCTCGTCTTTCTGGTGGCAGCTCCTGGATGTTAGTGTCCCTGGACAGAGGCTCAAAGGTGGGCATGGGGCTTCTGAGCCCGTGACTCACTGTGGGTCTCTGTCCCCAGGTCTCTTGTCCCAGGTACAGCTGCAGAGTCAGGACCAAGCCTGGTGACGCGCTCGCAGACGCTGTCCCTCACCTGCTCTGTCTCTGGATTCTCTGTAACTAGCTATGGTGTAACCTGGGTCCGCCAGGCCCCTCGAAAGGGGCTGGATTGGGTTGGTGTTATTCGGAGTGATGAAAGCACTGATTATAACCCAAGTCTTAAGTCCTGAGTCAACATCTCCCGGGACACCTCCAAGAACTAAGTTTACCTAAAATTGAGCAACTCAGTAACTGTGTACACAGCCGTGTATTATTGTGCAAAAGACACACAGTGAGGGCAAGTCCCTGTGAGCCCATGCACAAACCTGCTGAGGGAGACAGGGGAGTTGCAGGGGTGCTTATGACCACCAGGGGGCGGTCTATTCGTGATCTACAAAGGCTGGGCTCTGTGGGTAGGTTGTAAAGAACTCCATTTTTATTTTAAAGTTTAAATATATAAAGGATATTTAATCAACTTAAGTAGGCATACATCAATATGTTCTTTTACCCTCTAGTATAAATTTTTAATGCCATTTTTTGGAAGACTACTAAATACTCTCTGTTGTACTCTGTGTTCCTGAACAGAAATTCTTTTCAGAGGAATAGCACTGTTCTCCCATTGTATATCGATTTGCTCGAGTGGGCACCAGAAACGTGTCAAGAAATTGTGAGACCCGATGTTACTGGTTTTGGCATAATGTATATGTCATGGGGAGCTTTCCAGGCTTTGCTGGGTGGGCGAGATACTCTCAGTAGCTAGCCGGGCTCTCCAATACGGGCAGAGGAATCAAACCCATGTCAACCGCATGCAAGGCAAACACATTACCCACTGTGCTATCGCTCCAGCCCTTCAGAGGAATAAGTCTTGTTTTTCCATTCTCAGTCTTTTGTAATTGGTGTACATATAGATGCATTTGTCTTACTGTCCATCTGTGGTTTACAGAGTTACTGCACTTTCTATGAGCAACTCATTGCCAAGGAGCGTCCACACATGCTGTGTCATTTGTAATCGGCTTCTTCTTCCTGGTAAACAGAAAGTGTAATTTTTGTAAAACTGAATATTTTTAATTCAACCTGTGCCTTATATTGTGGATAGAAGTTTCCTTTTGGTTATTCAATGTGGGATAAAAGAAATATAGAAACTTAGAGTTCTTGCGAGCAGCATGGTACTTGATACTAGACTAAATGTAGTTCATAAAAATTAATGGAGGTTAAATAATTGTAAGGGAAACCTCATCCACACATTCATGCCATTACGCGATAGGAGGAAGTTCATTGGAAAGAACTGAAAGGCTGAGGAACACATTCACCGCAAATTCTGTTGGAATTTTACAACTGATACCTGAACAGTGAAACCATCTACAGCAGAAGGCAATTCCCCATGCAGGGAGCTCGAATCCTGAGCACAGTTGTGACTGAGGGTGGGAGAGCTCCTGCAGGTGGACTGGGCTCCCTGCCCTCTGGTCAGTCCTGCTGAGGTGTACTCTGATACTGGGACAAAGAGAAACAGCAGATCCGGACTCAGCCCAGAGTGTCCAGGGCTAACGGGAGAGAGAGAAGCTGAGCAGGGGCCCAGGAGGGGCTGAGACTCGGGACGGGAGGGGAGAGGGAGAGGCTGCCCCGCTGCAGAGTGAGCTCGCCTCCGTGTCTGCAGAGTGCTCACAGAGCGCCCTGGAGAGCACGATTCTTTCTGTACTGACGGCCTTAGCCCCGTGTCCTCGGACGCCCTGTCACGGCCACTCCTGCTCTAGAAGGAAAACGCTTGGGGAGGAAACTCAGATTTCACATCCACCAGGACCCACCCAGCGCCTCCTCTCAGCAGATCCCAGAGGGGAGCGAGCAGCCGTGGACTCCTGCCCCTCCCTGCACAGTTTGTCCACTGCTGCTCACCTTTGGACTCCTGGGAAACACAGCCCCTCTGCTCTCAGGGCAGGAGCCCCTCAGGGACAGTCTCTGAGGATCAAAACTCAGCCCCACAGACGCTGAATTTCTCTGTAACTTCTCTTGATGACAGCTACACCTGTGAGCATCTTTGGGAAGTTTTCACATGGGGGACAGTCTGACAGGGGTGTCCACTGTTCCCCTTGACCACGGGAATCTTCAGAATCTGACCCCGGCTATGGAAGAGATGGATCAGGAGGAGAAAAGCCCACGCAGACACAGCCTCACTGTCCTGTCTCTGGGTTCCCAGCAAACCCTCTGCTTGTGGCATGGCCAGATCACCAACCTCCAGGGAAGGGCTGGAGTGGACGGTACCTTTGGTACTTCTCAAGCTCAGACTACACACAACCCCCACGGTGACCCATCCCAGGGACACAGCCAAGGGCACCGTCCTCTGTGCCCTGAGCCCAGCGGTCACAAGGACAACAGAGCTGTGTGTGTGGGACCCAGGGTGGGAAGTAGGTGGGATCCCAGACACATGCCTTCCTCTGGGGGACAGAGGGCTGATCTGCAGGTTCCTGGGACTTACCTCTCTTTGCACTCTGGGTCAGCACAGCAACAGGTTCAGAAGGAGGTAAAAGGGCTCCTTGTCTAGAGTTCCTCAGGGACTATTTAGATCCAAGATTCTCTGACTATTTTCCTTGGTCCCCTGGAATATGGGGGTGCATCCTATTTGGGTTTCAAAGGCAGAATATTTAGGGGCTCTTGACCTGGTCAGAAGTTGTGCAATCAAAAAAAAAAAACGAAGCCCGTGGCTCTCTCTCACCTGCATTTGGTGGTCTCGCCCACTTACCCACTTACCCTTCCTGGGACGGCCAATGGCAATGGGCAGACAAAGGAGGAAAGAGGGCCAAGCCCGTTGGTAATCAGTTTCCGTTTATTCTCTCTTCCCCACACACCTGTTCCAGTCTCACCAAGTTCCACATTCCAGTCTCACGCTGCCCCTCATTCCTGTCTTGCAGCTCAGATCTAGCATCCAACCACAGAGCATTGGGGGTAGCAACCATACCTAGGTCTAGGTAGCACAATCAACATATGAAAGCCCTTCCTGATCTCCTGCAGCCAGGATATCTGCTCAATGGCCGAATACCACCGAGAGGTGTGTTTCTCCTTTCCTTAGTCCAATAACCATTGAAACATTTATCTTAATTCTATTTCTTAATATTAGTCATTTTTATGGACACAGTAAGAGATACATTAAGCTATAGATCTCAGACTCCAGTGCTCAGGCCAGATTCACAATCACAAATCACAAATCATTCTGTTATTCATCGATTGCCTCGAGCAGGCCCCAGTAACGTCTCCTTCATCCTAGCGCTGAGATTTTATTCAAGGCTCTTTAGGAGAATGAGACCAATCATTGTGACTGGTATTTGGCATATTGGGTACACCACGGGGAGTTTGCCAGACTCTGCCGTGTGGACAGGCTACATTCAGTAGCCTGCCAATTTGTCCAAAGTAGGAACGAGATAATGAGATGTCATAATAAGATGTCGTGCGGCTGCATTTGCGGCCGCGAGGTTCCTGGAGCTGGTTTTTATAGTCTCTGAGTCTTGGCCGCTGATGGGATTACACGGCACCAGGGGGCCAGTTGGTGGGTGTGACCCCCGCCTACTGGAATTTGGAGGATCTGGGTGGAGGATGCTCGGACCCGATCCGAGTAGGCTTGGAAATTTCAGCCCCGGATCGCGCGTGGCTTTGTCACTCTGCCAGTACCTTCATGTGTGCATAGAGTGGTCTCAGCATGGTGGTGGCTGGTCCTGGAGGTTTTCGACTGCCGGAGCCCTGGTCGGAGGCTCAGACCAGATTAGTATTTTTAAACACTAAGCAGGGTGCTTATCCGTTGTTACTCTTTGGATCATGGTAGAATTTTCCATGACCAACTCTTAATTAGCATTTAAGTATGGTGCTTGGCCTGGCTCGTTTCAATGCCAAGGTAGCTCACAGCTTGCCCTGGGTCCATCCAGTTCCTTGTTGGACCCTGCTTTTGGGGTGCTAGAAAGTAGGGGAACTGAGGCTTAAGTCGAGAGAACAGATGCCCAGGAGTGAATATCATTCGATGTCAATTAACTACCAACTTACAAAAGCATAACATTAACTGACTTCTTGTGCCTATACAAAAAGGACATTGCTCTGATGCAAACTATGCAAAAGGACATAAGAGAAGGAGAACCGAATATTTCACTTGTAAATCAGAAATCAGAGATTTCTCAGGAATTTGACTTCACGAGTCACAGGTACTGCTTAGGAGAAAATGGTGATTAATTGGTTGGGGGAAGAAAGCACAAAAAAGAGGTTAAAGATAAACATACACAAATGAGAGTGCCTTGGGAGCACTGTGAATGCTGTAACCCAACAACCCTAAGCTCTCTGTGGCCAGGGAGAAACGACAAACCAACATTATCCTACAAGAAGCCAAAGGTTAGGGCTTCCTGAGAGTGACTGACCCCTCTCACCCTCAGGGGAAAGCTCAGGCCTGTGGGAACTGTCCCCTTCCCACTCGGGTCCCCACAGGAGGAGGGGGGCACGCTGAGTCCCCCACCCTAATTTCTAGCTCACGGTTCCTGTGTACTGCCTGAGGATCAGCCATTAAGAGGAATGCAGTACTGTCCTAAGGAAAATGGACACACTCAGGGGAGGGTTTGGTCTGACTCTGGGTGTGGGTAGGGACAGGGGCCATTACAGGCCATAGAATTCCTACTTGATACTTCTTCAATACCCCTCAGATGCCACAAAGAATTTGACAATTTGTCAGAGGCAGTTGATGGAGGAACAGCAATAGACTGTGGCATTATGGAGGGTGACAAGGTAAGCACAGCAAGAAACTCAGGCACGGATAATTCAGGGTAACACGACAGACAGAATGAACAGAAACATACCGATTTCCAGTCAAAGTTGTGAAGTCTGACATTTTTTGTGTGATTAAGAAGATTAAAGAAAACTAGAGTCTGAAGAACAATTTTAAAATATGTGTTGGAATTTGGTGAAATATAATCTATAAGAGTTGTCTGCTCCAGGGTATAGCCCAGCAGGCCCCAACTCTAAACCATCAATCCTAGAGTCAGGGTTCGAACCCTCCATACACTCTGTCTCGTGGCTCGTCAGTAACTGCCGTAGTTCTGTCCTAGAAAGCAGTGGGGTCTGAGAGGAACACGTCTGTCCTTTGGGTTTGTCTTGGAATCTCAGACAGGAGAGAGTTTTAATCAAATCTTAGATATGAATATTAGGCAGCCACACCCACGCCCACAGCTGCTTCATGCCCGCTCACCCACCAGACCTCTCCCAGGAAGGACAGCCCAGCAGCTGGAATTCCCGGACACACCGACCCCGACTGAGCACTAGAGGGCGCTCTACAGGGCACGGGCCCTGTCCCCACCCTGCTGAGGGCCCATTAGCCGCACCCACCCCCACTGACCCACCACACCTACTGCCCAAGGTCTAACTCCAGGGCTTCACTGAGAGTCTTCTCAGACTCATCCCAGTCCTACACATCCTAAACTTTCTGGACTCAGTGACACCTCCTGATTCTTCAGAACTGAAGTTCCAGTTGCAGCCACTAAACTAGATGAGAAAGTAACATAGAAGCCAACTAAACTTAACAATAAAACAATAATATAGAAGGCTCAACCAGTGACCAACAGCTTAGTAAATTCTCAGACAAAGGCTCCACAACCCTGAGGTGAGATAGAACAGTTGCACAAATATTCTTTCACTGAAGTAATTTCATAATTCCCTTAGTCTTTTGATTGTAATAAGTAACATAGAATAAATGATTATGTGCCTGCTGAAAGGTCAAGCTTGTTGTGTTGGTTGGGGAAATGGGGACACTGAGGAAAGAAGGTCACTAGAATGTGGGATTGGTGGTGGAATATTAAAAACTTATTACATCTGCGTTAGGAACAACTTGAAAACCTTGGTGTTTAAATAAGGAAAACAAAGTTTAATTTTAGAGTTTCTGAGAGATAGAAAAGAGAAAAGGTGAACTAATTAAGGAATTTTGATCCTTTCATCTTCTCCGACCAGGGCTCCGGCAGCCAAAGACCTCCAGGACCAGACACCACCATGCTGACACCACTCTCTGCACACCTGAAGGTACCGGCAGAGGGACAAAGCCACGTGGGTTCCGGGGCCGAGATCTCCAAGCCTACTCGAATTGGAGTCGAGCATCCTCCACCCAGATCCTCCAAATTCCAGTAGGCGGGGGTCACACTCACCAACTGGCCCCCTGGCGCCATGTAATCCCATCAGCGGCCAAGACTCAGAGACTATAAAAACCAGATCCCGGAGGGAGAACAGTGCAGTCTCCTGCCCCCGCGCCTGGCTATTCCTCGCCGGGGCCCCTTGGAGGGAGCGGGTTGAGCTTTCCTCCCCGCCCCGACCAGGGCTCCGGCAGCCGAAGACCTCCAGGACCAGACACCACCATGCTGAGACCACTCTCCGCACACCTGAAGGTACCGGCATTCGCGGCCGCGCGGCATCTTATTATGACATCTCATTCCTACTTTGACAAACTGGCAGGCTACCGAATGTAACCTGCCCACACACCAGAGTCTGGCAAACTCCCTGTGTCATACCCAATATGCCAAATACCAGTAACAATGATGGGTCTCATTCTCCTAAAGAGCCTTGAATATAATCTCAGTGCTAGGATGAAGGAAACATTACTGGGGCCTGCTCCAGGCAATCAACGAATAACAGGATGATCTGTGATCTGTGATCTTCTCTGATTATGAAGATGAGTAAGTCATGATCCCCCTATGACTGTTATAATATGCCCCAATGACTGTTTTAATGTGCCCCAGTGCTCAATCCACCAGACAGGGTGTATGAGTTCAGTACCCAATGGGACAAGGAGATCCAAGGTAAGTAAGTTTCACCTTATAACAGACTGAGTAACCTCATGCAAATCCCTCTCAGGCTCCAGGGTCAAATGCCCTCTGGGCTGTAGAGCTCACAGCTGTCTCCTCACTCAGGACTGAGTCTCTGGGGAAGGCAGAGCTGTGTTCAAGACGATGATTCTGTGGGGTCTTCTCCTCTGCCTGGGGACAGCCCCCCTGGGTGAGTGTCCCATATGTGACAGGGTGTAGGGGAGGGAGTGACTGCAGGGACTGACAGTGACTGATTCTCCTTGTCCCCAGGTGCTGTGTCTGCTCTGACCTTGCAGGAGTCAGGCCCAGCACTGGTGGCCCCCTCCTAGACCCTCTCTCTCACCTGCGCTGTCTCTGGATTCTCCATCACAAACAGTGGTTACTGCTGGGAATGGATCCGCCAGCCCCCAGGGAAGGGTCTGCTCTGGTTGGGGGCAATATGTTATGATGGAAACACCTACTACAGCCCGTCCCTCAAGAGCCACATCTCCAACGCCAGAGACACAGACAAGAACCAGTTCTCCCTGCAACTGAGCTCAGTGACCCCCGAGGACACAGCCATGTATTATTGTGCAAGAGACACAGTGAGGGGAAGTCAGGGGTAGCCCAGACACAAACCTGCTGAGACAGGCTGGGCTACAGGACTCTCCAGGGCCACCAGAGGGCGCTCAGGACTGAGAGGGGCACAAGGACTAGGAGTGTTCAGGCCAAAAAGGGAATCCTAACAGCACAGTAATTAACCCACACTGTACTCAGAGTGACCGCAGGGTCACACAGGAGCCCCTGTCCTGCCTTCACTCACTCTCAGGAGAGGTCCATTCTCAAATCTCCTGCAAGGATCTCTGTACCAACTTCCTCCAGGATCTCACACTTCCTGCAACCCCTGTTTCCGCCCAGCCATTTGGAGTTTATGGTCTCTGACTCTCCCTGCAGTGAACCCGCACATTCCCCTCCTATCTGCTCCCCAGAGAGAGTCTCACTCCCGTGCTCAGGGACCCCCAGAGATGGGCTCAGCTGAGTCGCATGACAGGGTGCCTGCTTACCTGAAGAACCACCTGTGACCCCTGAGCCTCCTCTTCTTCCTCACTCTGCTGTGTCCCTCTGTGCGGGGCTAAGGGAGGGGCTGCAGGAAGACTCGTTGTGAAGCTCCAGCCTACACCCCTCAGCTCACTCCTGGGCACTCGCCTGCAGGGCCTTCAGGAAGGTTCTCTGTCACTCACTAGTGACTACGGTCAGGAAAATGCTGTGGACATCACAACTGCACTGGATAAAAGTAAAACACTGATCCTGTAGCTAGAAAGCTCATTGATTGCCATGAGATGTATGTCTGAATAAGAGACATCAATTATGATTAATTATTCACGTCTTTTGCCCTTTGCACGTGGGAAACCTGGAAATCAAGCGATCAATTCCTTCTCATTCTACACCCTGAGATCCAGACCCCTCAGTGTTTTCCCCAGACGAGGTCAGATAAGTTGAGATGCCCAGAACGAGGCAGGAATAACACTTATTCCTCCTGCATCTGATTTTAGACGATTGGAACCTAAATGGCCTGGTTGGTGTCACACTTTATAGAGAAAATCAATTTTTTTGAGAAAAATGTTCAGATAATATTCAAAACACTGAATTCAAAGACACTACAAGAAGTATTTCCGATCACAGATATTTGTTATTCAAATTTTCACAAGATGTCAAATTCCCAGCTTATATTCCAAATCCCTTTAATGAGACTTGGAAATTCTACTGGTCAATGAATCAAACATCCATGTAAACTACTGACAGTGACATTGATTTTCACAGGTTATTTATTTCTTAGCATTTCCACCTCTATACCGTGACCCTTTGCAGGACTCCCCCTATCCAGGCCTTTCTCTGTAACCCAGACTTACTCTAAGGTCTCTGTGAGCTCTAATGTGGTTCAGGCAGAGTGACCCCCACGTGGACGCAGGAAGGATTCCCTTCTCCTTGGGGAAGGGGCTGCAAGGGCGCTGCCGACCACCAGAGGGCACTTGAGAGCCACCTGGGAAAAGGTCTCAGCCCCACCAGGGGCAAAGAGGGTCACCATGTGCTAGAAGCCCACACAGGCCAATATTCTGTCACAGCACTAAGACACTCAGCCCCCATCAACCCCCCCACTCCCACTCATGCCCACTTCCAGCGTCTTTCCTAGGACCTTTCCCCGTCGCTCCCAGAGCAGCTCCCCTCTCAGTGATATCCTCACACTCCCAACCCCCTCCCTGTGATATGTCCTCCCTGCCCCCCACACTCACCCCACCAGGCTTCTAGGACTCCATACTCGACTGGCAGGGTGAATATTAATCGGTACTTTCCTGTTTGTTATTATTTGTATAGCTTCTTCTTTGATATTCATGTAAGATGAGAACAGCTTTTCTTCATTTTTCTCCCTCCTTCTAGAAAGCTCGTGTGACCTATTTTAAAGATCCAGGACTGCGAGTAATCCAAGACGCCTTTAGTCACGAGAAAAAGCCATTATATATCCCTATAGTGGGAGGCTATTGAGAGTGAGTCTCCGTCATCACACCCTACACACACTTACACAAATAGGAAGCACTGCAGAGAGCATGAGGAAGGGATGAGGCGTGGGGGAGGAATACTATGGCCCAGAGGAAACACTGTGGTGACGGGCTTATGCACTGTTTTGGGTGTGATGATCACTGCATGGGTGTACATATATCTTAGTGCTCATTAAACATTACTGATCTATAATTCTTATTCTGTTTAGGTCATGGCCTGTTGTGAATTTTATTACTAATCAAATGCTTACATGGTAAGAAGGAGAGACAGAGCCAAAATTAATGTGAAGTCACACTCCATCCACCTTCATGCACCCTAGTCTCTAACATACTCCAGGTAAGCACACAATAAAGACATCCTGTTCTTATTACAGGAAAAAAGTTCTTGACAGTTATCAAGCCCATATTTTATTGTGTTGCTAGTTCGGGTTTATTTTTCATTTGGTTTTAGTTTTAGGGCCAGACCCAGTGATCCTCAGAGGTTCATCCTGGTTCTTTATTCGAGAATTACTTAAGAGTAATTACCTAAGGTGCAAAGAGTCCTCGTGGAATATTAGGGATAGAACCTGAGTCGTCCGTGTGCAAGGCAAGTGCCATGAAGATATGGACATTCCTGGGACTAATGTGTAAAACTAGAAAACACTTCAGCATCTAAATATTCACATATTCACCAGTTGTGGGCCAGCAGGAAATACTTCTCTCTGAGATGGAATCCAGGTCTTGGGAGACCCCTTCTGAGAGGCTGTGGGCCCTGCTCCATGTGCATATTTGCATCTCTGTATCCCTGAGCTAGAATCCCGCCACTAGACACACGGGGAGTGGAGAAGGTGAAATCATGGTCGTGGTCACAGTCAGAAGCCCAGGATCACGTGGTGTTGGGTAATGAGAGCGTGTCCGTGTTCTGTCCCAACCTCGCTGTGACTTTTCTCTGTGACCATTATGCAGTAGAGTGAACCATGCATGCCTCTCCCTCTGCCCCTGTGATCCCTGACCTTGGAGGCGTCATGGCCATGCTGAGGAGATGCTTCACTCGGAGAGTGCAGGGCCACCAGGGGGATGTGTTCGGAAGGGCTGATCCCCAAGCGACAGCAGCAGCAGTTCCTGAGCAAGGTTCAGGTGATCCTGTTGGCAATGCCAGAACTCAGCACTTCCAGCTTAAAGGGTGTGTCACCTTAATTCACCTGCCATAAAATTCCTAGAAAATAAATGCCATTTACTGAGACAGTTTTGGAAGTACAGAACAGAACGACTATAAAGAAATGCATAAGTCTGAGGTGGTATTTTAAGAAAGAAATTGTGATCAAAAACTGTATTGTTATAAAAACCCTTTAAATTATATCTGCAGAATTGTTCTAGTGTCTAGACTTCTATTACAGTGCTCTTAGACAATCGGAAATTGAGATTTTCAACATGGGATTAAAAAGACTAGTTAAGATGTTGTTAAACTGTTGTGTTCTGTCTCTGCAGATGTTGGTGCTTAACTAGAACTGTTAGGTTGAGCCCATAGAGACTCACCCGCAAGCGGGGAGGAACACAGGACCTATGAAAATGGGTGAGCCATGACTCCTGTGTCCGAACTGATCAGGACAGGATTAACATCTCTTCCTTTGCGACTTTTAGCTCTTAGTATCACAAAGAAGCAATCATCCCTTTCTCACAGATCGCTAACCAAGCTCAGCTTTGGAATACAGACATTCTCTCACATTCCTTATCTCTCAAGGTGCAAGAGGCTGTAGCTCATGGTGCCAGGCTGCTTGACCTTGCATTCCTCTCTGGAGGCTGTGACCCTTGGGCTTTCAGACTTGACAGAACAAAGTAGCCTTGATGTCCTGATGTCCCTCCTGTAACCCCTTTTCCACGTTAATGCTTTCTTTGTACTGAGTGCATTAGGTGTGTGTACATCACTGTCACTGTCCTCCTGGTGTTCATCAATTCGCTCGAGTGGGCCCAGTAACATTGTGAGACTTGTTGTTACTGTGTTTGGTATATCAAATATGTCATGGGTAGCTTGCCAGGCTTTGCTGTATGGGTGAGATATTCTTGGTAGCTTGCCGGGCTCTCTGAGAGGGGCAGAGGAATCGAACTCGGGTTGACCCAGTTGGCCTCATGCAAGGCAAACGCCCTACCCACTGTGCTATACTTCCAGTCCTGTGTGTACATAGGATAGTAAATAAAAGAGACCGTGGGACGCTTCTTCGCAGCTGCCCTGGCAGAGTGAGCTAGCAGCTCTCCAGCCATGTTTAGAATTCTTCTCGAGGTTCTATTTTTGCACCCCCGACAGAAAGAATATTCACATAAGACTTTATGTATTCTGTTTTAGTTATTTCGTTGTTGACGTATATATTTTTCACTAATACTGCTATATAATAAATTTGTTGGCAGCTGTGCTTAACTCATGCCTGATTTATGAAGTCTTCATTAACTTAGCAAATTTAATATAGAATTTTTGTTTAAAATCATTACTTAAATAAATTATCTTTTATTTTGATCATTTAAATTATTTTTATTTGAGTGAATGACTTGTATCGATTTAGAGAATCTCACAAAAGAACACTCAGTATCACCTTTTCATTTATATATATATATTAATTTGATTTGTCAATATTTTCCTAGGATGTATCTACCTGAGCTATCCCTAAACACAGAGCCAGGATTAGGCCCTCAGTAGTGCCAGATGTGACTGAAAACCAAAACAAAGGTCCATAAAAGAATATGACTAGTGAACAAGGCTTCTGAAGTAAAGGTCCAGGATTCTATCCTGTATTAGAGACACCAAGAGGTTAAACTCTGAGAACCCAGAGGCTCTCCCTGCAGGGTGGAGACCAGGCTGCAGGGGGCGCCAAGTCCCAGGAGCACTGAGTTACAGGCTAGAAGGGGTGCAGAGGTGAGAGTGGTTTCTCTTCAGAATCAGGAATACAATATGAGAGAAATCTAATCATGAACAGCTTTGTCAGGGTCTATCTCCCTGTGATTTAATAAAAAACATATAATAGTAATAAAAAATTTAAAAATCAGAAAAATAAATGCTGCTTTCATTAGAAAACCAAAATTAAAATATATATAGGACATGATCACGATCATCCTATTGTTCATAGATTTCCTCGAGCAGGCACCAGTAACGTCTCCTTCTTCCTAGCCCTGAGATTTTAAAAGAGCCATTTCAATGCTCTTTCAGGATTAGGAGAATGAGACCCATCGTTGTTACTGGTATTTGGCATATTGATTACGACATGGAAAGTTTGCCAGACTCTGCCGTGCAGGCAGGATACTTTTGGTAGCCTGCCAGGTTCTCCAAAGGAAAAAAAATAAGATGCCGCATGGCCGTGAATGTGGCCACAGGCTTCCGGGAGCTGGGTTTTATAGTCTCTGGGTCTTGGCCATTGATGGGACCAACCTGGCGCTGGCCGCAGCTGGTGGGTGTGACGCCTACCTACTGGAAGATGGGGGGGTCTTAGTGGAGAAGGCCCAGTCCCAATCCGAGTAGGCTTGGAGACCTCAGCCCCGGACCCGCATGCCAGTTCCTCTGCCAATTTTTTCATGCATGAGGCTCATCTGGATGTGTGGAGAGTGCTCCCAGCATGGCCGTGGCTGGCTCCAGAGGTCCTCAGCTACTGGGGCTCTGCTCGGGGCGGGGGAGAGAGAAACTCAACCCTCCCACCTCCAAGGGGCCCTGGTGAGGACAGCCAGGCGCGGGGGCAGGAGACTGCGCTGTTCTCCAGGAGCTGGGTTTTATAGTCTCTGCATCTTGGCCGTTGATGGGACCAACCTGGTGCTTGTGATAGCTGGTGGGTGTGATGCCTACCTACTGGAAGATGGGGGGTTCTGGGTGGAGAAGGACACAGAAGGTTAATTTGTGTGTACTTATCACTTTGGGAGAAACACTTAACATATTGATAAGGCAGTAAAACCTGTATGCAGGTGACTTCTAATATCTCCAATGGAAACCACTGGAGCATTATTCTGGCTTTGTAGTCTCATTGTAGTATCCCTTGAGGGAGTTACAGGATGCCAGAAACAACCTCAAAGTACAGGTGTGTCCAGATATCTCGAGGTCATAAAAATGTGGGGGCTCTGAGGTAAGGTCCTGACAGGGCTTGCCCCCCTGAGGAGGATCTCTGTGTGCACAGAATCCTGGGACAGGGCAGGGTCTTATCTTCTCAAACAAGGATCACAACGTGGACCTTTTCACTCCCCTTGAGGAGGAACCGGTGGCTTCCACCAGCCCCTTCTCAGGTTGGACCAGGCCTTCAGTTATGAATTCTACATCCACATGAATATGCAAATGACACGAGGAGCACTGAGTTAAATACAGATGTGTCTGTGTCCTGACAACATCACACAGCACACACACACCCACACACCTTCAAAAGCTTCTGAGTGCACAATCCTCATCATGGATTGGACCTGGAGAATTCTATTCCTGTTGGCAGTGGCTGCAGGTAAGCGTCCCCATGACTTGGGCTGAGGGAACGGGGCCAGTCAAGTGGAGTCCACCCACTCCTGTCTACTGTCCACAGGTGTGAATTCCCAGGTGCAGCTGGTACAGTCGGGGCCTGAGGTGGGAAAACCTGGGACATCAGTCAAGATCTCCTGCCAGGCGTCTGGATACACCTTCACCAGCTATGGGATGTACTGGGTGCGGCAGGACCTGGGACAAGGGTTCGAGTGGATGGGATGGATAAACACTAACAGTGGTGGTACAGGCTATGCACCAAAGTTCCAGGACAGACTCACCTTCACTGTAGACAAGTCCAAGGACACAGCCTACATGGAACTGAGCAGGCTGAGCACTGAGGATACGGCCGTGTATTACTGTGCGAGAAACACAGTGTGACAACCACATCCTGAATGTGTCAGAAAACTGAGGGGGAGGCAGCTGTGCCAGGTGAGGAGATGACAGGGACTTGATCCTCCTGACTTCTCCTCAGAGTCAGGGTCTGAGACAGAATGGGGCTCACAGGGCCAGGCTTCATCTGAGGGAAAGGCTCGGGATTTCTCTCATTCAGCAACAGCCGAGAGGCAGATGAATCTCTAGAACACCTGGAGTCACTCATATATTCTTGTTGGATTGTGGTGGTGCTTCCCAGATGCTAGTCAAAGAATCACTTTTAAGTATGTGCTGAGGACTTTGCAGATTCTTGGACTGTTTTCTCCAGCACAGTCATTCACTCCTGTTTCCTGTGTGGCTGAGCTCCTTGTGTTTCACAGTTACCACAGGAGCTATCACATACCAGTGTGTGCTGGGACCATTGCAGATTTGGGACCATGGCTCCAGCTCCAGGAAAATCTTTGATTATTCTACATTTTAGGGCAAAAGAAAGTTGTTCTTTGGAAAATTTAAATAGACAGAATTCAGTGCTGACCTTCATTTCCTCTTCTCAGCATCATACACGTGGCACTTAGCAGGATATGGGACACAGGACACCAGTTGTGGGGAGGAGTTACCCAGGTTCATCAGCATCTGTGCCTCAATTCCTGACCTCCTTTCTGTGGTTTGTCCTGAAAAGACAGGGACATTCCTGGAACTAATATGTAAAATAGAAATAATTGGCGCATCTAAATATGCACATTTTCACCTGCTATGGGTCAGCAGGAAATCCAGGTGTTGGAATCCAGGTGTTGGGAGACCCCTTCTGAGAGGCTGTGGGTGCAGCCCCGTGTGCATATTTGCATCTCTGCATCCCTGAGCTGGAATCCCCTCACAAGACACAGGCAATGGAGAAGGGGACACTAAGATAGTGGCAACGGTCAGAAGTCCAGGACCACAGGGCTTTGTGTAATGATAGTGTGTCCGTGTCCTGTTCCAACCTGGCTGTAACTTTCTTCTGTGACCATGATGTAGTGGCGTGAACCTTGTGTGCCTCTCCCTCTGTCTCTGTGACCCCTGACCTTGGAGGCATCTTGTCCATGCTGAGGAGATGCTTCACTCAGAGAAGACAGACACCCAGGGAGAAATGCATGGACACTTACCATTAAAAATGAGCCTAGTTTTAAGAATCTAGAGAAACAAGTTTGACAAAACCCAGAAATTAAAACTAGAGAATTGGTACTTAGAGAGATAAGCACATCTCCCATTAGTGTCCATGGAGACTCCATGCAGACCTGAAAGAGGACATGGTACGGGCCGCCACATGCTGTTTGTCCACAGTCTTCCTGGACATCTGGGGGCCGACTCGGGCTGTCTGGGGGCGCCAGGCCCAGAGAGAGTTGGATGGAGAAGCGGAAGGGGCAGGAGCTGAGCTGCTGACCTTTGTCCCCTTTGGAAACAGCTCCTGAGGGCCAGCAGCGGGGAGTGGCGGTTTCAGAACCTTCCAGGGCTCCTGCATCATGTACACTGCTCCCCTTTCTACCTCCCTACATCTCTCTCTCCCTCTCTCTCTCCCCTTGTCCTTGTGTCCTTCCCTCTCCCTCTTTCCCTCTCTCTCTCCCTCTCTTTCCCTCTCCCTCTCTCTTTCACCCTCTGGTCCTTGTGTCCTTCTCTCTCTCTCATTCTCTCTCTCTCTCTCTCTCTCTTTCTCCCCCTCCCTCCCTCGTCCTTGTGTCCTTCCTCCCTCCTCTCCCTTGACCCCTGGAGCTTTTCTGAGGGACCGAGGTGTGGGTGCTGGGCACTGGGGCTCAGCGGAGGGGGAGGTGCCCTTTCCCCCTGTGCTTTCCTCCTTTATTCAGCCCTGTGGGAGACCCAGGCCACCCTATGTTCTCTCTGTGTCCCTCTGCCTGCACGGGGAGTTCTGCTTTGCTCTGGGTTTCTGGAAGGCACCAGAGCAGGGCCTGGGCCGGCATCTCTCAGTCACTGGCTGCCCACCCAGGCCAGACCCCTTGTTCTCAGAACAAGAGAATTTGTCCCTGCAAATGACTCCCTGCTCCACTTTTGGTCACCCTTGTTGCTCTGCCCTCTCCACAACTCCATGCACCCCCACCTCAGACAGGAAGAGGGGTGTGAGGTGCAGGAATGTGTCACAGCATTTAAACCACTCAGCTTCTGTGTGGATACAGAGTGCCCTGGGAATTGTGTGGAGATTCATCCCGCTGCTCCCAAACCAGCTCCCTGTTGGGGAGGGGAGAGTGAGGTGCAGACACAGGATCTCCTCACGCCTCTTCTGTCTGTCTCCGTGGGCACAGGCTCTGTCCTCCACCAGGCTGACTGACTCTGAGGTCCCATTGGGCATAGAGGTAGGGCCCATATTGACAGCTTGAGTGGATCATCTCCATGGCTGTGTCCAGTCTGCCATGGGACAGGAGGCTTGACTGCTGCTTTTGAGTTGACATATGAGTGTGAACAAGGGGTATCCCAAGTCTGGTCAATTATCAGGAGAGTCTGGGCTCTAGCTGGGATCTGAGCCCTTGGGAAACATGAGGCAAGTAGGGTCTGGGTCAGGGTGCATGAGCCCCTTTCGAGCCGGTCTCTCAGCTTCCATCCTTCGTTTTCTGCCATGAGGTCCCAGCAATGGCCAGAACTCTCCCTCTTCCTCTACCTGTGATGTCTGCTTCTGAAATAAGAAATATTTGTGGAACACCAAAAGTTAAGAAAGACATGCATTGTGTGGTCACGTCACTCGATGCTCTCAGATGACCTACTTACATCCACAAGGTGGACAGAGTAGAATAAACAAATTCATCTACCTTCTGGAAAACCAGGCTGACATGACAAACAGAAATGGAATTAATAAAAAGTTCTGTAGATGAAGTTAAAAACTCAATTGTTGCCCTCAATGATAGAGTAACAACAGGGGAAAACAGTTTCAGTGACCTTAAGGATGGGATGCAGAAAACCTCTAGGCAACAACAAAACTTGGTAAAAGACCTCAAAATAACTCAAAGACAAACTAGAGAAAGAATTATTTTTAAGAGTAACAACATAAAAATCCTCAGAATCACAGAAATATAAGGAGGTAACTGCAATAAAGTAGTAACAGTTAAGGACATTATTGCTATAAACTTCTCTGAGCTGGACATCAGAGGCACCAAGATCCAAGAATCCCAGCGTGTACCAGCTAAAAGAGATTCTAATCAAAGACTTCGAGATATCCTAATAAGAAGGACCAGCACCATAAATCGAGATCAATGCTGAGAGCAGAAAGATCAAAGAAGGAAAGTACATACAAAGGAGTGTCCTCATATTGACAGCAGAGCTATCAAATGAATCCTCTGGGTCCTAAGACTATTGATAGATATAGTTTTTAAAAAATTAGCAAATTGGAGCTTCATCAAAAATACTTTACCCAGTAGATTCTCATTCATATTCAAAAGAAAAGATACATAACTCATGGACAAACAACAGCTCAGAAACTTCAAGGACTCAAAATATTATTGAAAGAAAAGCTCAAGGAATGACTATAAGGCAAGACAAACACAATAATCCTCTAAAGAAAGATAGCACAAAATGCCATGACACGAATCATTCTCAATGGTAGTGGTCTAAATACACCAATTTAGACACAGGATGGCAAAATCAATTGAAACATTGACTGCAACATTCTTCAGCCTGATAATACACTTAAAGGAACTGATAATACACTTAAAGGAACTGATAATACACTTAAAGGAAGACATTGGTAGTGAAATCTATCAAATCCTTTTTTAATTATTATTAGTGAAAGACCATGAGGTATAGCTGTAGACTTACAAAATTTCGTGCTTGGGTTTCAGTTATACAGTGATCAAGTACCCAACCCTCCACCAGTTACCATTCTCCACCACCAATGAATCTAGTAGCCCTCCCATCCCCCCAACTCCTCACCTCGTCCCACCTCTGTGGCAGGGCATTCCCTTTTGCTCTCTCTTTCCTTTAGGGTGTTGTGGTTTGCAATAGAGGTTTTGAGTGGCCATGGTGTTCAGTCTATAGTCTACTTTCAGCATGCATCTTGCATCCAGAGCGAATCCTCCAAACACCCTTTTCTTAGTGTTTCCTTCTCTATCTGAGCTGCCTTTTCCCCAACCATGTGCTTCCGGCTTCCAAGCCATGTAGCAGACCTCCTGGTATTTATCTCAACTATTGTTGGGTGTTCCTCTCCCATTCTGTTTATTTATATTCCCCAGATAAATGCAGTCTTTCTATGTCTGTCTCTCTCTTTCTGAATCATATCACTTAGCATGATACTTTCCATGTACAACCACTTGTTTGCAAATTTCATAACTTCATCATTTCTAACAGCTACATAGTATTCCGTTGTGTAGATGTACCAAAGATTCTTTAGCCAGTCATGTGTTTTCAGGCACTCAGGTTTTTTTTCCAAGATTTTGGCTATTGTGAACAGTGCAGCAATGAACATGCAAGTGCAGATGTCATTTCGACTATACTTTTTTTGCCTCTCCGGGATATATTCCCAGGAGTGATATTGCTGGGTCAAATGGGAGCTCAATATCTAATTTTTTGAGAATCGTCAAAACTCATCCCTTTACTTCTTCAGAAACACCTGGACTGGCTCCTCACAGGATACAAGAAAACGTGAGCTGACCCTGAGCCAAGTAAAGGAAATTGGTTCCTCCCATTTGCTCATATGACTAAAACACACCTTGTTCCCTCACGTCTTGTTAGGATGTGAGGCATTGTTTTTTCAGTACAAACAAAAGTTCATCTTGTCTGCTCCGAGTTACATACTGGAATGTAGTTTTAAGGTATGAATCTGACAGGAGTGTTGGGGTCTTTGGTGGAGGTTAGAGACCCTGACCCAAAGTGCAGTGATGGAAATATAAGTAACACTTCTTGTCCATCTCCTATTTGCCTCCAAGAGCTCTCACTGAACTCAGGATAACTCGGGTGCCACATTAGAGCTACCGTGGCTGTGAAGGGGAGACTCACCCACTTCAAATATTCACACCGTCTGACTTTTAAGGAAATCTGTATTTATTTTAGTTGGTTTTTTTTTGAGTATTTGGGTACGTTGATGATTTTTGACCCTTAATGCTGATTTTTTTCTTTTATGGGGGGTCACACCCGGTGATGCACAGGGGTTACTCCTGGCTCTGCACTCATAATTTACTGCTGGAGGTTCTGGGGAGACCATATGGTATGCTGAGAATCAAACCCGGATTGGCCGCGTGCAAGGCAAATACCCTACCCACTGTACTATCGCTCCAGCCCCAATACTGAATTTTTAAAAAAAAATTAGAACATATTTTCTAGCCCCTTGGATTTATCCCAATCCTCTGGTGCTTCATGGAAATAGGAGGTACAATAAGTGACACACCCTGTGTCTAGGCTCTATACATTTGGGGGCTGTGGTTGGGCCACCCCTGGCAGTGTTCAGGGCTTGTACCCTTGTCAAATGTGTGAGTCTGAACACTAAGACCAGTTCCCTGTCAAATAGATTGTGTGCTGAATGTCCTCCATGAGATCTTTCTATGCTCCAGACAGAGTCAGGATTCCTCAGTGATGACCCCAGTACAGGGTCCTGAGATTCATGCTGGTCTATGAACACTGAGTTATAGACAGGACAGAGCAGGATCAGCTGCTGTTAACAGGCCAACCACACCAGGCAGGTCACGGGGCAGAGGCTCTTCCTTGTTCCAGTTAAGCCCATCATAAGTTACTATGACCATTCTTAAAACTACTTTGAATAGTTAAGGGTAAATCTGCTTCAGAAGAAGGAATTTTTATCCAAGATAAATCTGAGAAAACACAACTACAATTTTATTAACTTTGGGTTCAACCCAGCTCTGTCAGAATTCACTGCAACAATAAACCTGGCTGTTCAAACCTAAAATTTCCACAGACAGTTCGAGAACAGAAGCCACCACACAGGAACATGGAGGGATAGGGGCCTGTCTATGGGGTAGAGGCTCTGGAGCAGCTGTGTTTGGTCCTCAGGGACCTGAGACACGGGGATTGTCCTCCCTAGCTGCAGTACCCCCTCAGCAATTCCAGAGGTACCAGGGTTACTCCTGGCTCATGCACTCAGGAATTACTCTGGCGCTGCTTGGGAAACCATATGGGATACTGGGAATTGAACCCAGTTCAGCTGAGTGCAAGGCAAATGCCCTACCTGCTGTGCTATTGCTCCAAACCCAAATGCTGACTTTTTAAAACATCACATTATAAAGCACAGTTTCTGGTTCGTTAGATTTAATTCAACCCTCTGGTGCTCCATGGAATTAGGGGTACACTTATGTGACACAGACTGTGTCTAGGTTCCATTCATTTGAGGGCAGAATAAGATCGCACTCAGGGCTTGCACACTGTACATTTGTAGCATGTGTGAGTCTTAACGCAAAGACGAAACCTCTGGCCCAATAGATTGTGTGCTGAGGACCCTTTACTGGGTCTTTCTAAGCATCAAACATGGGTTTGGATTCTTCAGTTATGAACCCCAAGAATAGAGTCCTGAGGTTCATAATCATCTTTTGGTTTATTTATTTATTTATTTATTTATATTAGTGAAACACCGTGAGGTATAGTTGTAGACATACAAATTTTTGTGCTTGGGTTTCAGTTATACAGTGATTGAGTACCCATCCCTCCACCAATGCTCATTCTCCACCAGCACTGATCCCAGTTTTCCTCCCACCCCCAATCCCACGCTGCCTCTGTGGCAAGGCATCACAATCATCTTTTGGACACTGAGTTGTACACAGGACTCGCCAGGTTTAGATGCTGTTGACAAGGTCAACACACCAGGAAGGTCACCTAGGCAGAAACATCTTCATTTCCCAATACAAAACGATTAATAGTGAAAAAAATCCACTTTAATAACAACCTTGAAATTAGGGAGTGACGCTGCTTCAGGGGAAGGAATGTTCATGGAAGATAAGAGAGTAAATGCAGTGAAAATTGATTAACCATGGATTGGACAGAACCAAGTCAGAATTTCCTGTGATAGTTACACTGCCTGTTTGGTCCCCCAGGTTTTCCATCTGTAGTGAGAGAACAAGAGCCACCACAGAGAGACATGGAGGGACAGTGCACTTTCTACAGGGTAGAGGAACTGGGGGGGGGGGGGGCTGGGTTTGGTCATCAGGGATCTGAGACACAAGGACTTTCCTTCCCAGCTGCCAGTCCCCCCTCAGCAATTCCTGTTTCCTGAGAGCTCCTCAGCATGTTTTCTATGCTGGAGGAAGAGGCCCAGGTCTCACAGGGCCCCAGGGAAAGACCTGAGGGCTCTGAGCCACAGTCAGCACCTCCTCCCAGGGAGCCCACACACCAGCCTCCCCCGGGTCCCCTCCTTTCTCTAAAGTGGCTCCCCCGTGCAAATCTGCACTCGGGATACTGGATTAAAACCACGTTCAGACTCACCCCAACTCGGGCTCCCTCGCCCCCTGACACAGTGTCTGAGATCATGGACCTTGTGGGCAGGAAAGTGCATCACCGCTGCTTCCTCCTCTTTCTGGTGGCAGCTCCTGATTGTGAGTATTCCCTGGACAGAGACTCCAAAGTGGGCATGGGGCCCCTGAGCCTGTGACTCATTGCAGGTCTCTGTCTTAGGTGTCCTGTCACAGGTGCAGTTGCAGGAGTCGGGCCCAGGCCTGGTGACGCTCTCACAGATGCTTCCCTCACGTGCTCAGTCTCTGGATTCTCTCTAACCGACTATGATGTGGACTTGATGCTCCAGACCTCTGGAAATGGTCTGGATTGGGTTGGTGCTAAAGGGTATGATGGAAGAACATACTATAAGCCAAGTCATCAGTCCTGACCTAGCATCTCCAGGGACACTTTGAAGAACTAAGTTTACCTAAAACTGAGCAAGTCAGTAACGGAGGACACAGCCGTGTATTATTGTGCAAAAGAAACACACAGTGAGGGCAAGTACCTGTGAGCACAGACACAAACCTGCTAAGGGAGAAGGGGGAGCTCCAGCGGTGCGTTTGACCACCAGTGGGCGCTCTGCTCCAGGAGATACAGGGCTGTACCTGGGGCAAAGGGAGAAGGGCCAGTAAGAAGTCACATTCTTTTTATTCTTTTTCATTTGTTTTTACATAATTTCTTCTTTTTTTTATGTAGGAGTACTGCTATTTATTCAGCCACTGATTAGCTGATTGAATTGGGCATAAACTCCACCTTACGTTTTTTTCATAATTTTATTTTTTTTCTTCTTATATTTATTTATTGAATCACTGTGGGAAAAGTTACAAAGCTTTCAGTTTTAAGTCTTGTTCATACAATGATCAAACACCTTTCCCTTCACCAGTACTCATTTTTTCACCACCAAGAACCCCAATATACCCCCTCCCACCCCTCCCAATGCCTGTAAGGGAGATGATTTCCACTTAACTCTTCTCTACATTGATTACATTCATTAGTTCTACAAAAGATGCACCATTATTGTTTAATAATGTTGGTAGAATTTCCCCCCAACAATCAGAATTGCTGAAAAGGCATTGTGAAACACTTTGTATTCTATAGCTGCTTATGAAAATCATATAATCTCGTGTGGCCGCAATAGTGACCTCACAATTTTGGATTTCTACAAAGAGCCAGATAATTACGAGACTGGTTTCTGTGCGTTTGGTGTTATGGCTGTGCCGAAGAGCTGCTCGTGGCGGGCAACTCGTGACCTCGGTAGGGCAGGATGAGCCAGTACCGCCCCCCTTCCCATGAGACTGCAGCTGCCCCGGCAACAGTGGCTCATACCTAGCTTTCCAATAAGCTGTGAGGCAGTGGCCACCTTGCTGCCGGGGGTGGGGGAGCGGAAGGGAGCAACACAAGGGGAGGCATGGCGCCCAGTTTAACACATAGTCCATTCACTTTTCTGCTGCAAGCTGCTGGGCTCTGGATTAAGTCCTTTTGCCTCTGGAGCCATGGCTGTGCTGGAGAACCGCTTGGGGGACAACTCGTGACCTAGGTAGGGCATGAAGGACAAGCCGGTACCACCCCCCTTCCCATGAGACTGCACTTTCCCCATCACTGCCAGCTTATATCTGGCTTTTCAAGAAGCTTTGAGGCAGTGGCCACCTTGTATGCAGTCCAGATGCATTTCTGTCAAAAGCCACTGGATTTTGAGATTTGTTTCTAAGTCTCTGGAATCATGGCCGTTAATTAGCTTAATCAGGAGCCAGAGAGGCCGTTTGTAGGTGGCGAATCGGGGTCTCTCTGGGATGGGGAGAAAAGGGCTGGTTCCACTCCCACCTGGTGAGGCCCCGCATGTCTCGTCACTGCAGGCCCAAACCTGACTGTCCAGTGGCCTCTGGAGGATGGTGGTCACTGGACCACCAAGGGCAATAGGCCAAAGCATGAAATCTATTCCCACCTGGAATGGCCCAGCGCCAATAACCTACTGCAGGAACAGGATGCATTTCTGCCAAAAGCTTTTGGGTTCCGAGATTCCCTTCGGAGTTTCTGGGATCATTAAGACCATTAAGCAGTTTGATCAGGAACCAGAGAGGCCATGCCTCCAATTATATAGCTAAGGCGGAGGTGGTTTGTGGCTGTGTCTCCCACATACCTAACTTTTGGCGGTTTATTTTCTTGGTAAACTTTTCCCCAAGTTTTTGGGGTCGAGTCCAGCATATCTGAAAGTCTGACAGTGCCATCAGGCTGCTGATGCACTCGCCTCACAGGTACAAAGCATTAGGATCATTTCCGTGTCCTACCCAGTATATCAAATACTTCAATGTATGTTTTTCTTAAAAAAGGCCCTCCCATTGATCGTCGATTTGCTCGAGCGGGCCCAGTAACGTCTCCATTGGAGACTTTGTTGTTACTGTGTTTGTCATATCGAATACTCTCGGTAGCTTGCCAGGCTCTCTGAGAGGGGCGGAGGAATCGAACTCGGTTCGGCCATGTTGGCCGCTTGTAAGGCAAACGCCCTACCTGCTGTGCTATCGCTCCAGCCCAGCAGTGGAGCTGGAGCGATAGCACAGCAGGTAGGGTGTTCGCCTTACAAGCCTTACAAGCGGCCAACATGGCCGACCCGAGTTCGATTCCTCTGCCCCTCTCAGAGAGCCCGGCAAGCTACCGAGAGTATTCGATATGCCAGAAACAGTAACAACAAAGTCTCCAATGGAGACGTTACTGGGCCCGCTGGAGCAAATCGACGATCGCATGTTTTTCTTATAAGTTCTTAATTTGATATTTTGACCTATAGATGAAGGTATCTAGCTTTAATCAGTTTGTTAAATGAAAACATTATTTTCACTTTTTAGAGAAATCTTCTACTGTTTTTCATAGACATTAAATCAGACAATATTTCAAGCTAATGAGGAAACAGATTTGCTTTTGACAACATCCCAAATCTTGTTCTTTTGAGTCTTTTTCTGAAAGAGGTCTTTCTCCGTGATATCTCTCACTGTCCCTCGGATCTATATTTCCTTTACATTCCTGTCATCTTTCTGTACTTCTGGAAGCACAGGCAGTCACGCACATGCCCCAAAGCCGCCACCAGTTAAAGCTTTAACTTCATCTATATTACCCCGTTAAAAACTCTGGATTTCCTGGAGCGACATATCAAAAACACTACAACTCGATCAAACAGAAGTAGCACAGCAAATTGGACATTGGATGGGATGTAATGTGGAAGGCTCTCCTCTCAATTAACAAGACATAATCACTGAGGGCTTAACCTGGAGAAAGAGAGAGAGAGACAGAGAGAGAGAGACAGACAGACAGAGACAGAGAGACAGAGACAGAGAGAGAGAGAAAGGAGAGAGAGACAAAGACAGAGATGAGTCTCTCCAGTGAGAACTCTGGTAGGCAGCTCCTGGATGACCTGGTCACCAGGCCCTGGGAAAGGGCAGGACTGTTGGCTGGACAATCAACCCGTGAGTCTCTGGGAAGGGCTGATTCACCGTCTCCAGAGACCCAGGAACCCTGTGATCTGCCTGCAGGGGAGCATCCTGAGATCAGGTGAATCTGGGGGTATGACTGTGCGGGGGACTCTGGGTCAGTCAGGGGAGCCCAGACACCAACTCCTGCTGGGGACACAGGAGCAGCTGCAGGGGCGCTGCGCACCACCAGAGGGCACTCGGGAGCAACCTGGGAAAGGCCTCAGCCCCTGGGGATAACCATATGCTAGAAGCTCACATGGACCAATATTCTGTCACAACACAGAGACATTCAGCCCCCATCACCCCACGCACTCCCATACATGCGCATTTCCAGCGTCTTTCCTAGGACCCTTCCCCGTTGCTCCCAGAGCAGCTCCACTCTCTGTGACACCCTCACACTCCCAAACCCCTCCCTGAGATCTGTCCTCCCTGTCCCCCACACTCATACCACCAGTCCCCCAGGACTTCAACGCTTGGAAGGGTGAGTATTAATCGGTACTTTCCTGTTTGTTACTCTTTGCATAGCTTTCTCTTTAATATTCATGTAAGATGTAGAACAAACAGCTTTTCCTCATTTTTCTCTCTCATTCTAGAAAGCTCGTATGAACTATTTTAAAGGTCCTATACTGAGAGCAATCCAAGACACTTTTGGTCAAAACCCAAAATATATACCAAGCGTGGAAGGCTATTGAGAGTGAATCTCCGTCATCACACCCTACATACAATTACACAAAGAGGAAGCACTGCAGACAGCATGAGGAAGGGGTGAAGCGTGGGGGGAGGAATAACATGGGTCAAGGGGAAATGTAGGATAACACTCTTTTGTCCTTCCTCAGGTAGCTTAGGTTTGTCAGGTCATACCCATCTAATAACACTGAACTTGTATTGTAAGCAATGTCCTTTCTGTGTGGACACAGGAAGACAGTTAATATTATGCTTTATAACTTGGGAGTTGATTGACTCCGAATAATATTTACTCCTGGGCATCTGATTTCTTGACTCAGTTGCCCTTAGTTCTTAGCACCCCAAAAGCAGGGTCCCGACGAGGGACTGAATGGACCCAGGGCAAGCAGTGAGCTACCCTGGCATCGAAATGGGCCAGGCCAAAGAGCCACGATACTCAACTATAAGTTGAGGGCATGATCATGGACAAATGTTGTCATGATCCAAAAGTAAGTAACGACAAGACTAGGACCCTGCTGGAGCTAGGAAGATTAACCTGGCCTGAGGACTGCGAAGTGTATAGTGAGATGTTCTCAGGAAGAACCAAACTAAATTTATATCTCTTACTGTGCTCATACAGAATGACATTGCTAGAAATATTAGA
Source organism: Sorex fumeus (assembly GCF_029834395.1). Taxonomy (NCBI): domain Eukaryota; kingdom Metazoa; phylum Chordata; class Mammalia; order Eulipotyphla; family Soricidae; genus Sorex; species Sorex fumeus. The sequence goes on from NW_026606227.1 coordinate 1,683,584, forward strand.
AGTAGATTTATTACAACTATTTAAGTAGATTACTAACTGAAGGAAGAACACACCCTTGTTGGGATCCCACCCTTGGGTGGATCTCCTAGTAATCTGAAGTAATCTCTGTAGATGAGATTTTATCCTTGAGTTAATCTCCTGGAGGAGTGGCCTTACCTCTCTTTGTTGATTCGTCAGTATTCAACCCACCTTTATGTCACCGCCTTAAGTGACTGCTATATAAACTAAGACTTGTAAGCTCGGAAAGGGAGTCAGAAGTGAGAGAGCTCGGGCTCCAGAGATCCAGAGTCAGAGCCAGAAGGAGAGAGCTTCCAAGACTGGGGCCCAGGAGAGAAGGATGCAGAGAAAGACAGGAGTGAAGAGGATTGGAATAAACTACTATTGATATAGACCGGCCTGGCCCCCGTTTTTTCTTCCATCTGCCCTTGGCCAACGGCTGTTCCGATCCAGGCCACACACAGTGGCTCAAGAGCACCGAACGCAGGCGGTGAAACAGTGCCATCCAGTGAGCCCGTGAACATACAACCTTCGGCGTGATAAGATTTTACAGGGAAACACTGGGGTGAGGGATTTATTCACTGTTTTGGGTGTCATGATTACTGCACAGGTGTCCATATATAAGAGTGCTCATGAAACATTAATGATCTATAATCAGTATTCTGTGTAGGGCTTGGCCTCCTGTGTTTTTTACTGCTAATCAAATATTGATATGGTAAGAAGGAGACGTGGGGTCGGGCTGATGTGAAGAGGCACACCCCCTCCACCTCGATGCACACTAGTCTCCAACATTCTCCAGGTAAAAGCAAAATTCAGAATAAATACAATTTGTTCTCATTACAGGAAAGAAGTTCTTGAGAGCTGCTAGCCCATATTTTGTTTAGTATTATTTGTGAGTTTTTTTTCTGGTTTGGGGGCTATGCCTGGCTATGCTTAGGGATTACTACTGACTCTGCACTCAGAAGTTACTTTTGAAATTGCTGGGGGAAGCATATGGAATACTAGAGTTCAAAACTGGGTCAGCCATGTGCAAGGCAAGTGCCCTGCCACTGTGCTATCCTTCAGCCCCAGTTGTTTGGGGTTTGTTATTGTGTCACTCTTGGTATACTGCTGGCTCTGTACTCAAGGATCACTCTTGGTGGGGGCATGGGAAGCCATATGAAGTGCAGGGAATGAACCTTGATCGGTCACATGCAAGGGAAGCTTATCCCTCTACTGTCTCTTCATCTCTTGTTACTGGGGAAGAAACCTGGTGGACAGGGACAAACCATGGAATGCTGGGAGTATTTTAAAGATAGACTTAAGAGAGAAGGGGTGGGGGATCAGGGGACAAACAGGCTCATGGATCGAGAGCTTCTAATTCCCAACACAGTGAGAGTTTTCACTTAGAACCAGGAATCAACAGAAGAATGGCATTCTTAGGACAGCTACCTGACTTAGTCTATATGAGCTGATCTTTTACACATTCGAGGGCCTTTGATATAAGGACAAACATGTTTAACCTCGGGGATGTTTCCTCTGGGAGAAACAGCAGAGACAGAGCAGACACAGGATCCTGACTCAGGTTTCCCAGATATCATGGCTGTGCTATCTGGTCATTCTGCCTTTCTCCTGATTCTGTTTTAATTCTCGGTTTCCAACTCATTCATAACTCAGTGTCATTCAGTGTATTACTTTTGTCTCAATAATGGGACAAACTCTTACAATGTGTTGTGAGAATATTATATAAAATACTTAAGCTTTTTTGTGACAAATAATGCATGAAACAAAAGTATGAAACAGAAGAATGACTATAGATATTACATGATAGTCATCAAAAATAAGGACAAAATATCATAAATTAAATTTGTTGTCATAAAACAATTGCATGACAGAAACTTTTCCGGGTCACAAGTCGCCCCAAGAAGCAAACATTTGCTCAGGAGTCCTTCACTTACTCTTTAGGTTCAAGCAGAACGTTTTGTGCTGGCGGAGGATATGCAAATAAGCTTCTCCTTGCTATGATGAAAACAGGCCAGCACAGCCTCAGCTCCAGGAGAAGAGTCAGTTCAGGGGTTCCCAGGGGCTCCATCCTGACTCACACATAACCAACATGGCGTGTGGTCTGAGCTGGCTTCTCCTGGTGGCTGTGTTAGGAGGTAACTCATGGGCGACAGGGACACGGAGCATGGGAGAGATGGGAGGGACAGATCCTCTGTGTGAGGAGAGTTTTCTGACCAGGATGCCTTTGTGTTTGCAGGAGTCCAGTGTGAAGTGCAGCTGGTGGAGTCTGGGGGAAACTTGGTGCAGCCTGGAGGGACTCTGACTCTCTCGTGCAGCCTCAGGATTCACCTTTAGTGACTACTGGATGAGCTGGGTCCGCCAGGCTCCAGGGAAGGGCCTGGAGTGGATTTCAGACATTAGTGTTAGTGGTGTTACTATAAGGTATGCAAACTCTTTGAAGGGCCGATTCACCATCTCCAGAGACAACAGCAAGAACACGCTCTCTCTGCAAATGAGCCGTCTGAGGGAGGAGGACATGGCCCTGTACTATTCTGCAACAGACACAGTGAGGGGAAGGCCCTGTGGGCCCAGACACAAAACACCTGCAGGAGGAAGCAGGGTGAGCTTCAGTGGCGCAGGCCCCCAGGAGGCTTTAAAGACTCTTCCCTGAGGAGACTTTGCTCATAACAGGTGAATCATCTTTCTGTGGAGATCAGGTCTGACCTGCCCCTCAGCTCTCAGATGACACCATGGGTTCATCTGTTCTGTGGGTTTTTTTCTCTGTGTCCCCATTCCCACTTGGGACAGGAAAGAGTTGGTCACACTCTCTGCCTCCTGATGGACGATTTCAGTGATGGTACCATGACTTCACTGGAGCATGAGTGGCACATTATATTCTTGCACAAATTAAAATTATCCTCTAAGGATGTTCATCATCCCCTTGGCAAGTTTAACTTCATCAACGTGAATCATTGGCATGTATTCGGCTCTGGGAAAATCCCACAGGCTTCTGTGCTCTGAACAACACCCTATGGGCTGAGACACATGGCTTCATCCTCATCAGATTACTGGGATCGACTTGTTCTTAGGTCTTAGGAACTCTTTTTTGCTATATAAATAATATTTATTTATTTCCCAAATGTTGAACTGAAGGTGAGCAGAAGGAATGGTGCACATAGCAAGTGTGAGGAAGGATCCAGAGTCAGTCTCTCTCTGAGCACATGTCCTCCCTGATTTCCTGAGATGCATCAACCCTGAAACTACTTAGCTCTTTACACTGAGTTCCCAAGACCACTGCAAATGTCACATCTTAATGATGAGTTTGTCACTATCAGCTAACCTTATTCTCTTGTAAAATTAACCAAGAATAAGAGATTTAAGGATTAGAATTAAAATCCCTTCCCACCAGTCACATGGTGACCCCACTGAGTCAGCACTCAGTTCTGGTGTCCTTCCAAAGACACCTCTTTAACATCACAAATGCACCATTAGGTCTTCAGTTACAGTCACAGATCACAGATCATCCTGTTATTCATTGATTGCCTCGAGCAGGCCCCAGAAACATCTCCTTCATCCTAGCCCTGAGATTATATTCAAGGCTCTTTAGGAGAATGAGACCCATCATTGTTACTGGTATTTGGCATATTGGGTACGCCACATGGAGTTTGCCAGACTCTGCCATGTGGGCAGGCTACATTAGGTAGCCTGCCAGTTTGTCAAAGTAGGAATGAGATGTCATAATAAGATGTCGCGCGGCCGCGAATGTGGCCGCGCGGTTCCGGGAGCTGGTTTTTATAGTCTCAGAGTCTTGGCCGCTGATGGGATTACACGGTGCCAGGGGGCCAGTTGGTGGGTGTGACCCCCGCCTACTGGAATTTGGAGGATCTGGGTGGAGGATGCTCGACTCCAATCCGAGTAGGCTTGGAGATCTCGGCCCCGGAACCCACGTGGCTTTGTCCCTCTGCCGGTACCTTCAGGTGTGCGGAGAGTGGTCTCAGCATGGTGGTGGCTGGTCCTGGAGGTCTTCAGCTGCCGGGGCCCTGGCCAGGGCGGGGAGGAAAGCTCAACCCGCTCCCCTCCAAGGGCCCCGGCGAGGAATAGCCAGGCACAGGGGCAGGAGACTGTTACAGTACAGTTACAGTAGTGAATGAGTTTTAAAAACCGATGCCAATAAAAGACAAGGATTGAAGGTGTGTTTCTTATTGGAAGTCACACTATCAGACAAGATACCAAAAGAATAAAATAGATAAAAATTAGGATCTAATCCCTATGTTAAAATGATGTCATCCAAATATGGAGGTATGTGTTATTGTTTGATTTGGAGAACACACCTGCAATTGCTTCACCTTTAATTCCTGTCTGTGTCCTGGTCCCACCAGTAGTGCTCAGGTATCAATGAGTGGGCCTGGAAAAAGAGCTTAGGACACTCACGTGCAAAGCATTTCATTGAACTTGCCCAAATTGCTATTAAGAACAAACTAGAAAGTGCTTTTGTCATTCCAGGAGTGTTAGTGACCAGAAAACACAAAATGAATAATCTAGGCTTTCATTTATTTCTAATTCATTTCTTGCCTTGCTTCTACTAAATATATTCCAGAATGTTTTATTTACTCTACATCCTTAAGAGGAAAACACACACAAAATTAGTGAAGTAGCATTGAAAAAAGTAAGAAATTTATCTTATTTAGTATGTTAAAAATAAGTCCCTAAAGGTTTATGAAATCTAAGTTAAAGTTGGTGGTTTGAAACAAGTTTCTACAGGTTTAAGGAAGGTCGCTGTTAGCTTTGGAAAGTAGCTTTAGAATACGCCCCATCCTTGTGCATCTCCCCGTCCGCATGGATGACTCCTGAGCTCCGAGGGTCCAGCTGCCCTGGACACGCTGCTGTGGGGGAGGAAGGGACAGGAGGAGGCCACGGACAGCGCTGCCCACAAGGCCCCGTGGTCGCACCCAACTCGGGCTGTCCAGGGGCGCAGGGCCCAAGGGTTGGTCAGAAGGAGCGGGAGGGGCAGGGGCGGGGCTGCCTGACCTTTTCGCCTTTTCCAGGAAACAGCTCCTGAGGGCCCACAGTGGGGAGCAGTGGTTCCAGAAACTTCCAGGTATCCTGCGCTAGGTACTGGCTGCTCCCCCCTTCTACCCTCCCTCCCCTACATCTCTCTCCCTCTCTCTCTCTCTTTCATTCTCTCCCTCTCCCTCCCTCTCTCTCTCTTTCTCTCTCCCTCTCTCTCTCCCTCTCTCTCCCTTTCTCTCTCCCTCCTTCTCTCTCCCTCTCTCCCTCTCTTTCACTCTCTCCCCCCTCGTTCTTGTGTCCTTCCCTCCCTCCTCTCCCTTGGCCACTGGAGCTTCTCTGAGGGACCGAGATGTGGGTGCTGGGCACTGGGGCTCAGCTGGGGCGCCTTCTCCCCCTGTGCTTTCCTCCTTTCCTCTGCCCCATGGGAGTCCCCAACCTCCCTGTTTTCTCTGCGCCCTTCTGCCTGCATGAAGAATTCTGCTTTCCTCTGGCTTTCTGGAATCTCCAGAGCGGTACCTTGACCAGCATCTCTCCCTACTGATCGCCCTCATGGGTCAAGCTCCTTGTTTGCAGAATAAGTATAAAGTATCTATGGATCTTTGCAAATGTCTCCCTGCGCCACTTTCTGTCACCCTTGTTGCACTGCCCTCTTCCCAACTGGATGGACCAAGTAATGGGCATTCCAACTTCAGTCAGGAAGAGGGGTGTGAGGTGCAGGGATGTGTCACAGCATTCAAACCCCTCAGCTTTGTGTGGCAACAGAGTGCCCTGGGAATTGTGTGAAGACTTATCCTGCTGCTCCCCAATCATCTCCCTGTTGGGGAGGGGGGGTCGCTGAGAGAGGTGCAGACACAGGATCTCCTCACGCCTCTTCTGTCTGTCCCTGTGAGCACAGGCTCTGTCCTCCACCAGACTGGCTGGCGCTGAGGTCACATTGTGACTCAGAGGTAGGGCCCATATTGGCAGCTTGAGTGGGTCATCTCCATGGCTGTGTCTGCCCTGCCAGGGGACAGGAGGCTTGGCTGCTGCTTCTGAGTTGACACATGAGTCTGAACAAGGGTTATCCCAGGTCTGGTCAATTATCAGGGAAGTCTGGGCCCTAGCAGGGAGCTGAGACCTTGGGTAGCATGAGACAGATAGGGTCTGGGTCAGGGTGCACAAGCCGCTTTCCAGCTGGCCCCTCAGCTTCCTTCCTGCATTCTCTGTCATGAGGTTTTAACAATGTCCAGAACTCTACCTGTCATGTCTGCTTCTGAAATAAGAAATATTTGTGGAACACGAATACTTAAGATAGACGTACATTGTGTAGTCATGTCAATTGATGAGCGATAGCACAGCGGGTAGGGCGTCTGCCTTGCACGCAGCCAACATGGCCGACCCGAGTTCGATTCCTCCGCCCCTCTCGGAGAGCCCGGCAAGCTACCGAGAGTATTTGATATGCCAGACACAGTGACAACAAAGTCTCCAATGGAGACATTACTGGGCCCGCTCGAGCAAATCGATGATCAACGGGAGGGCCTTTACTTTACAGATAACCTACTTACATAAAAAATGTGCACAGATTGAATAAACAAATTCATCTACCTTCTGGGCAATCAGGTTGACATGACAAGCAGAAATGGAATTAATAAAAAGTTCAGTAGATGAAGTTAAAACTCAATTGGTGCCCTCAACATAGAGTAACAACAGCGGGAACAGTCTCAGTGACCTTAAGGATGAGATGCAGAAAACCTCGGGGCAACAACAAAACTTGGTAAAAGATCTCAAAATAACTCAAAGACAAAACAGAGAAAGGATTATTTTTAAGAGGAGCAACATAAGGATCCTCGGAATCACAGAGAGATAAGGAGGTAACTGCAATGAAGTAGTAACATTTAAGAACATTACTGCTGAAAACTTCGAACTGGAGACCACAGGCACGCAGATCTAAGAAGCCAGCATGTACCAGCTGAAAGAGACGCTAATCAAAAGACTCTGAGACATATCCTAATTAAATAGTCCGAATTAGGATTCATATCCTAATCAGAAGTACCAGTCCATAAATCTAGATCAATACTGAGAGCAGCAAGATCAACGAAGGAAAGTACATACAAAGGAGTGTCCTCAGATTTACAGCAGAGCTATCAAATGAATCTTCTGGGTCCTAAGACTATACATAGATAGAGTTTTAAAAAATTAGCAAACTGGAACTTCACCAAGACTACTTTACCCAGTAAGCTCTCATTCATATTCAAGAGAAAGGCACCCTAATTCTTGGATAAACAATAGCTCAGAAACTGCAAGGACTCGGGGGAGCTGGAGCAAAAGCACAGCCAGTAGGGTGTTTGCCTTGCACGCGGCCAACACGGATTCGATTCCCAGCATCCCATGTGGTCCCCTGAGCACCACCAGGGGTAATTCCTGAGTGCTGAGCCAGGAGTAACCCCTGTGCAATGCCAGGTGTGACCCAAAAAAGTCAAAAATAAAAAGAAACTGCAAGAACTCAAATTAATATTGCAAGAAAAGCTCAAGGAGCTCCTATAGGCAAGACAAATACAATAATCCTCTAAAGAAAGATGGCACAAAACCGCAAGACACTGATTATTCTCAATGTTAATGGTCTAAATGCACCTATTAGAAACACAGGATGACAAAATGGCTTAAAACATTGACGCCACCATTCTTCGCCTATAACTAGTTGGAGCAAACACAGACTCAAAGTCAAATGCTAGAAAACAATTCTTTTAGAGATGAATATTTTTAACAAGTCCTGGGTGTTCATACTAGTATCCAATGGCATATATTTCAGGTAGAACAAGGTTACCAGAAACATTGAAATTCATGCTTTAATAAAAAAGGGTTTTGTACATAAGGGAAAAATCACACTCGAAACATGTATGCACCCAATGACTATACAGGAAAATACATAAAAATTCTCAAAATACACTTAAAGGAAGACATTGGTTGCAACAAAATAGTAGTTGGAGACTTTAGGACTCTTTATCATCTCTTCTCATGGCAGTGAGCATTGATTCATTCGAATGCCTAACAACCCAAATCAGATGTTTACACTTGAATAGAAGTGACTCACTGCTAGCATTTTCTATCTTCGTTGTCTATGCACCAACATCCAGCTATGATGAAGAAGAAATTGAGAAGTTCTACATGGAGCTGGAGAAGTTCTATAAGGAACAACATACCTTCTACAAGATCATTGTCCGTGATTTTAATATCAAGATGGGACCGAGAGGATCAGCCAAAGAACTCCACATTGGGACCCATGTCCTAGAATGGAACTAACAGGTTGAGATATTGTCTGAGTTCATCATGTCAACCAAGACCATCCATGGTAACTCACAAATGCAGAAGGCCGAATCTAAACGTTGGACATGGGAGTCTCCTGGTGGATGGTTCCACAAATTTTATGACTTAATTTTCCTAACAGTTGCACAGTATTTCTGACTGACCACATCATATTCAATCTACGGTTTTGCCTGAATAATGTCCCTGTTGTCCCAAATTTCCAAAGGGGATGGGATCACCCTCTACTTCATGCAAAATTCTACTTCGCAGAGCTGGGGGAAAGGGCTGAAAAGTTTAAGAGAACTCCCAGAATGACCACCAACTGGGAACCCTTTGGCACTATTGTGGCAACATGGGAAGATGCCATCATTGACAACACTGACAAGGAATACAATCAACTGTTTCAGCAGGTTTCCAATCCTATCAAAACTGTGAAGAATAAATGAACAGAAACTTCCTAAAAGAAGAAATTCAGATTGCCAAAGCACACGAAAATTACTTAACCTCACTAATCATGGGGGAGACGCAAATCAAAACAACCATGGGATATCATCTCACACCACAGAGACTGGCACACGTCTCAAAGAACAGGAAGAACCATTGCTAGCGTGGATGCTGGAGAAAGGGAATTTTCTTCATTGTTTGTGGAAATGCTGACTGGTCAGCCTTTTGGAAAAACAATGTGGACATTTCTCTAAAGATAGAACTCCCAGTTGACCCAGAATTACCACTTCTGGGAATATACTCTGGGAGCCCAACAACACACAACAGAAATACCATCTGCACTCCTATATTCACTGCAGCACTATTCACAATGACCAAATCTGAAACAACCTGAGTTCCTGAGAACACACAACTATATAAAGAAAATATGGTGCATCTACACAAAGAAATACTGTGCAACTGTTAGGAAAATGAAGTCATAAAATTTGCTTATAAATGGATCCATGAAGAGTATCATATTGAAAGAAATATTTAATAAAGTTATACTTACTTTAACTTTAATAATACTACTTTAGGTAATACTTTTTATAGTAGAAATCAAGCAATACAAAAACATCAAGCAATAGAAAAATTCAGACTAGAAATTATACCTATAATTTCACTTCTCAGAAAAAAATATTGTTAACATTAATGGATATACTTCCCAGATTTTTTTACAAAGTACTTTTAAAATTTATTTACACATAGTCATTTAAAATTGCCTTTCGGGGCTGGAGCGATAGCACAGCGGGTAGGGCGTTTGCCTTGCACGCAGCCAATATGGCCTACACAGGTTCGATTCCCAGCACCCCATATGGTCCCCTGAGCACCGCCAGGAGCAATTCCTGAGAGCATGAGCCAGGAGTAACCCCTGAGCATTGCCGGATGTGACCCAAAAAGCAAAAAAAAAAAAATTGCCTTTCGCCCTCCCTTCCCCCCCCACTTATTGTATCATGGATATCTTTTCATGTACTGTACAATGATTCTTTATTTTTTGTTTGTTTGTTTGTTTGTTTGGAGGCTCCCAGGAGTGCTGAGGGCAACCAGGACTACCCCAGTGGTGCTAGAAAGAGCTTGTAGTGTGGGGGTGAGCCTAGGGCTGTATGCACACCAGGCATGCACTCTAACTCTTTGGACTAACTCCGCAGCTCTCCATGGCTTTTAATGACCCAGCATTTTGGTGATAGCTACCTGTAGGGAAACCACTATATTTAAGGATTCCCTCTATCGGGCGGGCATTAGGGTTTTTCCAACTCAAGACTTCCATAAACAACATTGCATTTATTTATTAAGGTTGTTTGCAGTTTTGGGGATTTTGTAGTCAACTGCTTCAGCAAAATTTGTTTAAATGCTTATCTTCTTTCCACTGTATTGTCTTTGTTCACCTTTATCAAATATTGTCTATACGTGTGTGGTTCTATTTTGAACTCTATATTCAGTCCCATATATTTATTTATCTTTATGATACCACACGCAGCAGACCCAGCTTCGATTCCTCTGCCCCTCTCGGACAGCATGGAAAGCTACCGAGAGTAACTAGCCCTCACGGCAAAGCCTGGCAAGCTCCCTGTGATGTATTCGATATGCCCAAAACAGTAACAACAAGTCTCACAATGAAGACGTTACTGGGCCTGCTCAAGAAAATCGAAGTAAAACGGGAAGACAGTGACTGAAAGAAATGTATCAGCTATGGAGGAGCAGACATAGAATGACTGCATTCATTTGTGGGAGGGGACAGAAGGATTAATCAATGGTTGGAAACTAGCCACAGGAGTGTGGGGCAAAGGGCAGTTAGGGTAGAGAAGGAACCAGTATGAAAATAATACTTAGAAATGATCATTCTGGCAAATCTGAGTGTTGAAAGTTAGTAAAGGGATATAAATAATAACCTTTCAGTATCTGTATTGGAACCCAGAAAGAAAGAGAGAGAGGGAGAGAAAGAAAGAGACAGAGAAAGAGAGAGAGGGAGAGAGAGAGAGAGAGAGAGAGAGAGAGAGAGAGAGAGAGAGAGAGAGAGAGAGAGAGAAGAAAAAGGAAAAAGTGCCTGCCATGGAAGCAGGCAGGAAGTGGAGGCAGGAGGGAAACTGGGGACTTGGTGGTGGAAAATGTACACTGGTGAAGGTACTGTTGTTGGATTATATGACTAAAATTCAATCAGGAACAATGTTAAAATTGCGTTCCCACTGGGAATCAATTAAAAGAAAGGGAGTAATGTATAATGCCATATCAGTTTCAGTATTTAAACCAAATACCTAGAAAAGAAAATAATTTCCTAAAATAGAGGAGGGGTTCAGGCTATCTGAAGACACTGGTGTGTGGAAGTGGATACTAGTGAAGATATTGTCCTTGGAACATATATGCAAGAAATTTAATTATAATCAGTGTTGCAGCTCACAGTAATCTAATAAAAAAAACCTAAAAATAAGTCCCCAAACATGAAATTTTAGAGTGACTTTCTGGTACCCAATAATTATCTCAACTCTCTAGTTCTCCATGGAATTAGGGTACCTTATTGGACTCTGTCTGTTCCTAAATTCCATTCATTTGTTACAGTGGGTAGGGTCACCCCTGCTCTTCTGAAGTCACGTGCACCATTGTCAAATGTGTGAGTCTGAGAACCAGAAGCAGAATCCTGCTCCAAAGTTTTTATGTGCTGAGGACCTGTCGCACCATGAGTTTTTCAAAGCACTTGACAGGGTTAAGATTCCTCAGTGATGTGCCCCCCAAACACGGTCCTGACGTTCATGGTGACCCTCTGAATGCAGAGCTATATGTAGTTCAGCAGGATTAGGTGCTCCTGGACAGGACAAGCACACAAAGAAGGTCACCTTGGAGAAAGCTCTAACTTGGCCGAACACAAATCCATCACCAGTGAGAATGAACAAATCCACCCCATAGGTTCCTGTGTATTTCAGTTTGAAGCAGCCATAAGCGAAAGGATTTTCATCCAAGCTAATTGTACAAATAAACTACTGTGTAAATTTATTGACTATGGATCGGACCTAGGTGTCTGAATTTCCTGACCACATCACAATGACACTTTGCCCGATGTTGTGAGCATATAGAGGGAGAATAGAAGAAAACACGCAGGGACACGGAGGGGCAGGGGTCTGTCTATAGGGTAAAGTCCCTGGGGAGCTGGGTTTGGTAGTCAGAGACCTGAGACACGGGAATTCTCCTCCACACCTGCCGTTTCTCCTCAGCAATTCTTGTTTCCTGAGAGCTCCTCAGTAGATTTCCTGTGCTGGAGGAAGAGGCCCGGGCTCTGACAGGGCCCCAGGGATAGGCCTGAGCACTCTGAGTCACACTCAGCACCTCCTCCCAGAGGCCCCACACACCAGCCTCCACGGGTCCACTCCATTCTCTATAGAGGCTCCCCCATGCAAATCTGCACTCAGGACCCAGGGTTAAAACCACATTAAGACTCATCCCAAATCGGCCTCCCTCTCTCCCTGACACGGTGTCTGAGATTATGGACCTCGTGGGCAGGAACGTGCATTAGCGATGGTTCCTCCTCTTTCTGGTGGCAGCTCCCGGATGTGAGTATCCCCTGGTCGGAGGCTCCAAGTTGTCCTGTCCCAGATACAGCTGCAGAAGTCAGAACCAAGTCTGGTGACGCACTCGCAGACACTGTCCCTCACTTGCTGGGTCTCTCAATTCTCTATAACCAGCTATAGTGTACACTGGGTCCGCCAGGCCCTTGGAAAGGGGCTGGACTGGATTGGCGCTATATGGGGTAATGGGGGCACAGACTATAACCCAAGTCTTCAGTCCAGAGTCAGCATCACCAGGGACACCTCCAAGAACAAAGTTTACCTAAAACTGAGCAATTCAGTAATGGAGGACACAGCTGTGTATTATTGTGCAAGAGACACAGTGAGTACAAGTCTCTGTGTACCCAGACACAAACCTGCTGAGGGAGACAGGGGAGAGCTGCAGGGGTGCATGTGACCACCAGGGGGCGCGCTCCTCCAGGGATCCCAGGGTTGTGCCCAGGGTCAGGGAGAGAGGACTATAAGAGGTCACATTCTTTTCTTACTTTTTCATTTGTTTTTACATATTTGTCCACTTTGGGGGGATCATTTTCTTCTTTATTATAACATTTAAACCAAATTTAGTAAACCAAGTATATACATTTTAGTTATTACTTCCTCTTCTAGCACAAATTAGTGTTTTTTTCTTCTTGTCTCAGAGTCCTCTAGAGACCGTTACGTCCTGCTATGTCAGGTGAGGTCGATTTTTCTACAATAAAGATCATTCCTTTTTGCATAAAGGAGAGATTTCCCCGTTATCTTCTTTATTGTCGCTGAGGGAACACAATGGCAATAGTCTGAGTGTTGATGTTTGTGGGTGACAAACTCCCTGCGCTTCTCCCAGCACCAAATACCCACACTCTGCTCTGGCCCCAGCAGAATGAAGAGATGTGTTCGATCTCTTCTTCCCAGTCATCTGAGCCCCCACCCGGCTCCTCTCAGCAACCCCAGAGTGTGGTTAGGTTGCAGGAGCCGTTATCGTTGGATCCTGTCCATCCTGACACTTTGCTTTCTATGTATCACAGGTGAATGAGATTATCCACATTACCCTTCTCCCTGGACTTCGTTAATTGAATCTAATAGTTCTCAGTTTCATCCATGTTTCAGAAACCTAATAATTTTTCACCTTTTCTTATATCTGCATAGTGTCCCATTGTGTATTTTCAACACAACATTTTGTCCATGAAATTGTCATTAAGAATTAGGAGACTTTCCATGTCCTTGACCCTATGTAAATACTATAAAAAGCATATGTTCATGTATATCTTCTCAAATTAATTTTTCCCATTTGGCTGTAGTTATCTGGTCGGAATCACTTGGTCATATAGGAACTATTTTTGATAGTTTTATTAAAAATAGTTTTATAAAACCTTTTATTTAAACATCATTAATCACAAAATTACAAATCTATTCATGATTGTTGAAATATTTCCACTTCTTTTGAGAAATCTCCTTGGTATTTTTTATAGAAATAGAACCAAGCATTGACATTCAAAACCTACCTTGAAACCGCGTTTCTCTTTGTGGACATCCCAGCCACACTGGTTGTTTCCAGTCTTGATATCGGCCATTCTCACTGGGCTGAGAGGATCCACCACTAACCTTCTTATTGACATTTCCATGACAGTCAGTGCTGAAAAACACTTCTATACCTACAGCCCACAGGGTTGTCACCTCCAGGGAAGTCTCTGTGCATGTCCCCCCACCATTTATGACGGGGGTTTTACAGTCAGGGATTTCCTGGTGTGAGTTTTGTGAGCACTATCAGTATCTTTGATAGTAGGGCCACAATTATGATGAGTGTGGTATTATGATAACAATTTTGAAATGTTATTTTTTTATCTTAATGTACTTTTCCTTGCCCTGTAAAATCTTTTTAAATGATTATTTTGGTTTATTTGATTTTACTTTTCATGTAAAAGTACATTTTCAATGTGATTTTCAATCAGAGTCAAATTATTGATTATACCTCTCAGAACAGTATTGAGAGCTCTGCCTACATTTTCCTCAATGTTCTTAAGGACTTTGGCCCAGTATCCGGGCCTTTAATGTACCTTAAATAAAATTCTGTAGACGATGTGAGACGTGGATTCACTTGCTTTGTGTTCTCTATTCGTGCACTTTCCTTGTTCTGCTTTAAGTTCAAGCAATCCCTTGCCAAAAATTACTGTGATAGATTTAAGGAATTATCTCTGAGTTGCAGGTTTCATTCAATTGTGTGATCATTTATGTTTATTCTTATAACAAGCACGTATTTTACACAAGAGTCAGTGAGTCCCTGGCCAGCACCAGAACCCATCCTGCTCATTCCAACCTAGCTCCAGCCCTGTCAGTCCCACTAAGATTATGTCACAGGCACCTGTGGCTGCCTGAAGTTCTAGAGTCTCAGCACTGGTGAGATATTTGAGCAGAGCACAACTCCATGTCTAGATCACCCAGCACCTACCCCCTAATCCCAAGGAGCACAAGGAATAATGAAAAATAGAGAAATATTATAATTTCAATGGGTGGGAACTGAATCAGGTAAACACTCAGGTACATCAAAACATTCGATGCTCTCTGTGGAGACCTGAGAGTAACACTTCTCTCAGTAGTCACTGAGCCTCAGAAAACACTGACAGGAAGACTCAAAAATCTCACTGAAGGAATGAATGAGTTAATGAAAATATCATTTCAGGGCCAGAGGGATGGTGCAATGGACAGGGTGCTTGCCTTGCACGTGGCCGACCATGGTTTGATTCTGGCATCCCATGCGGTCCCCACCCCCAACAGAAACCCGGCACTGAGTACAGAGCCAAGATTAAGCCCAAAACTGGGTGTGGCCACAAGACAAAAATGAACAAAAAAGAAAAACGTCATTTCAAAATAAAGGCACTTAAGAATGGGGAATGGAAGAAGACAAAATTGGAATCGAGGGCTGGAGTTCGAGCACTGTGTGTGCATCTTGTTGCTGTGCCTCGTGCTGTATTGAGCACAACCACACAGACATCTCTCAGATTAATGTTTTATGTACAAGTACCCAAGGTTCATGTTTCTGTGGAAGGTAAGTCTGAAGGTCTTGGACCTCATGAATCGCCTGAGAAATTAGTAGGGGTTTATGAGTCCAGTGTCAGTTATGGCTTGCTTTTGTGCAGTGGAAGTTCGAATCGCACCCCCGCCTGTGTTGTTTGCACAGAGACAATGAGGGGAGAGCAACATGCACTGTGAAGACACGAAGGCGAGTATCCCAACTCCAAACAAACCATGATTCCCGTTCTTCACAATTCCATATCTGAGAATTCACCGACAATCTGGAATGTGTTTGCACCCAGCATGGGAGGTGACTGGTTTTGTGCGTGTGGTCAGCACGGGACAAGCATCGTGGATTTCCAACTACACACACTACAAGTCAAGCAAGACACATGATTCACTGATTTCTCTCTCCCAAGTCCTCCATGCTCGTCCTTCTAAAATGAGTTTCCTACATGTAGCTTCAGCTCTGTAGGGAAAGTGCTACTTACCTGCTTCCCCCTCGAGGGTGCCCATCGGTTCCATTTCTCCTTGAAGAATATCACCACTGATCTCTGACTCCCCTCCCTCCCAACCCCCAGAACCCCTCAGCCCAGAACAGAAATGGTTCCTCTTGGGGTTCTGACGTGGCTCATGCCAACACTATTCCCTGAAACTTGCTCCTGAGCTTAGGCTCTGCAGTTCTGGGGTCAGAGTGGAGAGGAACCAGGTTAGTGTCACCCTGAGGGGCTTCTCTGCCTTTCATCTCACCTTACAATGCCCCGAGAATATCATGCCAACTCTGTGGACCACTGGGGACAGGGGAACAGGAGGAGGGTCAGCCCTGTCAAGCACATGCCACAAGCCAGTCTTCCCTTCCCAACACCAGAGTCTCACACCCCCTTCTGCTTGAGGTGACAGTTTTTGAGAGACATTGACAAGTGACGTATCCTAGGAAGGCCCAACTGCCCATGGGCCAAGATCTCTTGACCCCGGGTGGGATGGAAACAGACCGAGTCCCTGCTCTGCCCAAGGCCCAACACTCAACACACGCACATCTGGCTGTCACCACAGCCATTGAATTGCTCGTCTACAGGATTGATCTCAGAGAGGCCAGAGAATCACCTGCACTTGAGCGTCCCATCTCCAAGCCTGAAGCCTGATGCCACCTATGCAAATGTGAAACGGGGCTGCCAGCCAGAAGAAATACAGAAATTAGATGGGAACATTGATTGGAAACCCACTGGGCTCACGAGTGAAACTCTACCACAGAAGGCCCAAGCACACCTAAGATTTCAGGAAGGAAATCCTCAGGCCGGGATTTTAGAAGCACCATTAGGAGAGAGATGCTGTAACAAACAGTGTAAAGTCAATTAATTAGTGTTGCTCAGGGAGCTAGCTTGGGGGGTGGGGAACTGGGGACATTGGTGGAGGGAAGAGCACATTGATGGTGGAACTGGTGTTGGCATGCTGAATACCTGAAACAACTGTATTGTGAAGAACTGTCTACATCACAGTGTTTAAAGTAAGAAAGGAGACAGTCAGACAGACAGACAGAAAAAGAGGACAGAATTTCCATCGGTGACTGAGTATGAACAGTCAGTTCAGACTGAGCTCGTGCCGGGGTCTGCAGTTACAAGGGGATTTGGAGAAAGGGTCTGTCAGACGCCCTTCAGTCATCTCCAGAAATCCACTCCTCCCGGGACACTTATTCCACTTAAGTGTCATTGAATGTTACCCACTGGCGGAGGCACCTGATGGAGCAACAGAACTGATCGTGGCACTGGTGGAGGGTGACAAAGGTGGGAACAGCAGGACCCCTGAGTAGGGACACCCAAGCTCTGATAGAGATGAAAGATGCGCAGATATGGACAGAAGCAGAGTGACCTCAGTAGAAAATTTGAGACGGGGCAGTTGTGGATGAATTTTTGAAAGTTTTTTTTCTAACTTTCTATGGAGTCCATGAAAAATTTAAAAGAAGCACATGGAATAGTTTAAATGTAGCCTATAACAAATGTCTGCCCCGTGAGAATGCAAAGTAGACCCCGAACTACAAAATGCACAATTTAGAGAGCCAGAGAGCCGCATCTCCATCATCAAAGACGCGAACAATTTTCTTTTCTTGCCCTTGCCAATGGGAGATATCCCCACCATCCCATATGGTCCTCCCAAGAACTAGCAGGAGTAATTCTTTTTTAAAAATTTAATTTTATTTTTATAAAATATTTCACAATATTTGATTATATTTGATTACATTCAAACAAGATGAACCAAAATAATTTATTTTGTATTGCTTGTTCATAATAATCCACTAAAAATGAGACAGAAATATTCCTTAGAGGAAAGGGTGTGAAGATTGCTATATTTCACCAAGGAGCCATTAAGCCCTTTTAAACGAGATTTGTAACATGTTGTTAAAGGTTGAGTTTTGTCTATATATATATAGCACTAAGATCAGTTGCCTTCTACTAAAAACCCCATTAAATGAGGTGTGCTATTCTTGGTATACTGGTGGGGTAAAGTGTGACAAGTCCAGGGATAGTTTGGCTCTTGAGTGAGGCCCTTCCAAGCATGTGGAGAGCGCCCTTGAGCATGGTGGCGGTTGAGTTCTGGAGGTTTTTGGCTGCTGGGGCTGCCTCGGTTGGGGCTAAACGGGCCTCACCCAGCCCCGCTCCGGGTTGCCCAGAATGAAACAGCCATTGCCAGGAGTAATTCTTGAGTGCAAAGCTAGGGGTTACCACCAAGCATCACTGAATGTGCTCCCCCAAAAAAATAAAACTCAAACAGAAATTTTTTATTAACTATGTACTTTGTAAACAGTTCTGACAGGCGTTTTTTTGTGGCTATCTCTGTTCTTTTCAAGAAGGGAGACATCCATGACATTGGCAACTATCACCCGATCTGCCTATTATCTGTCATCTACAAGTTGTTCACTCGAGTCATCCTAAATAGGATTGGCAGAACACTAGATGAAGGACAACCATGCGAGCAAGCCGGGTTCCGCAAAGGATTCAGCACCATCGACCATATCCACACAATAACCAAGCTCATTGAGGTTTCTCAGGAGTTCAAGATGCCGCTCTGTTTAACATTCATTGATTTAAAGAAGGCCTTTGATTCTGTTGAGACGGAAGCGGTCATTGAAGCCCAAGCCAATCAGGGCATTCAAGCCCAATACATCAGGATCCTCCATGAGCTGTATTGCGGATTAACTACCAGGATCTCACCATTCTACAAAGAATTGATCGTTGGTGTCAAGAGAGGGGTGCGGCAGGGTGATACCATTTCACCGAAACTCTTCAGTACCACCCTCGAGAACATCATGCGACGACTGGAATGGGAAGGAATGGGAGTGAAGATAGATGGTCGGCAGCTACACCACCTCCGCTTTGCTGATGACATTGTTTTAATAACACCACACATCAGCCAAGCGGCACAAATGCTGGCCGACTTTGACCATGAGTGTGGAAAGGTAGGACTACAGCTGAATCTTACAAAGACAATGTTTATGACAAACAACCTCGTTCCTGATGTCCCATTCGCTCTCAACGGAACGACCATCTCCGAATGCAACAGCTATGTGTACCTAGGTCGAGAAGTCAACATGACATATTACCTGGCACCCGAGCTGCGCAGGAGGAAGAGAGCTGCTTGGAACGAGTTCAAGAACATCAAAATAATAGCTAAGAGGACAAAGAACCTCCGGCTCCAGGCACATCTCTTTGATTCCACTGTTCTTCCTGCATTAACATATGCCTCAGAGGTCTGGGCCCTATGCAAACAGGATGAGAACGCTATTCAGGTCTCCCAAAGAAGAATTGAAAGAGCTATGCTTGGAATATCACGTTTCACACAAGTGAGAGAAAGAATCCGGAGTTCCGACATCCGTCGATGATCAAGAATCAGGGACGCTGTCCCGTTTGCCAAGGTGTCAAAAATCAGATGGGGTGGTCATGTAATGAGATTTAAAGACAACCGCTGGACTAGAGCTGTTACAGACTGGATTCCACGGGATGTTAAAAGACCGCGTGGCCGCCCACCTACCAAATGCTCAGACTTCTTCATCAAGATCATGAACGATTGATTTAAGGCTCTTTATGTTCCCACACTTTGACCGTGAGTGTGGAAAGGTAGGACTACAGCTGAATCTTACAAAGACAATGTTTATGGCAAACAACCTCGTTCCTGATGTCCCATTCGCTCTCAACGGAACGACCATCTCCGAATGCAACAGCTAGATGCCATTGGGCTACACTAGCACGCGACAGCGACAAAATTAAACATTACTGTCGCCCGCTCGAGCAAATCGATGACTAACGGGAAGTTAAGTGATTTTTAAACAGTTATCATATACAACTATGTCATACTTTATGAAAGGAATGAATACTGGGAAGGGCAGTTTTTGTTTGGATATTATTTTGGAGAGAGACGGATGTGAAACTAGTTTAAGTATGATTATAATTATGAGCATCTAAATGATGGATATCTTAAAAAGGTTTTTTAAACATAAGCAATGCAAACTATGTTCATTAGAAACTTGAAATTGAAATGATTATAATAATTTTCACTTGACTAAGACAGATTATTAAAACAAGTGAGGAGCCTTCTATGACCTGTTTCAATGTACTTCATTGGCAAGTGCTGAATCAACCAGACAGGTTGTGTGAGTTCAGCGCTCCAATGGGACAAGAAGGTCCAAGGTCTGAAAGTTGCCCCTTATAACAGACTGGGTCACCTCATGCAAATCCCTCTCAGGCTCCGGGGTCAAATACCCTCTGTGCTGTGGAGCTCACAGCTGTCTCCTCACTCAGGGCTGAGTCTCTGGGGAAGGCAGAGCTGTGGTGGAGAAGATGATTCTGCGGGGTCTTCTCCTCTGCCTGGTGACAGCCCCCCTGGGTGAGTGTCCCAGATGTGACAGGGTCTAGGGGAGAGAGGGGCTGCAGGGAGTCACAGATACTGATTCTCCTTGTTCCCAGGTGTCCTGTCCCAGATGTAGCTGCAAGATTCGGGCCTAGGACTAGTTGCCCCCTCCCAGACACTCTCGCTCACCTGCACTGTCTCCGGATTCTCCATCACAACTAGTGGTTACTGCTGGGGCTGGATTCGCCAGCCCCCAGGGAAGGGTCTGCTCTGGTTGGGGCGTATATGTTGGGATGGAAACACCTACTACAGCCCATCCCTCAAGAGCCGCATCTCCATCACCACAGATGAGAACAAGAACCAGTTCTCCCTGCAGCTGAGCTCAGTGACCCCTGCAGACACAGCTGTGTATCACTGTGCGAGACACACAGTGAGGGGAAGTCAAGGGGAGCCCAGACACAAATCTGCTGAGACAGTCTGGGCTGCAGGGCTCTCCAGGGACACCAGAAGGCACTCAGGAGTGAAAGGGGCACAGGGACCAGGAAGGAGTCAGATCCACAAAGGGAATCCTAACAGCACAGTAACTAACCCACACTATACTCAGAATGACCTCGGGGTCCCACAGGGGTCCCTGTCCTGCCATCACTCACACTTAGGAGGGGTCCATTCTCAAATCTCCCACAGGGATCTCTGTACCAGCTTCCTCCAGGAACTCACATTTACTTTACCCCCTGTTCCCGCCCAGGCATATGGGGGTGAAGGTCTCTGACCCTCCCCACAGTGATCATGCACACTCCTCTCTTGTCTGCTCCCCGGAGAGTCTCACTCCCGTGCTCAGGGACGCCCAGAGATGGGCTCAGCTTAGTCGCATGTCAGGGTGCATTGTCACCTGAAGAACCACCTGTGACCCCTGAGCCTCCTCTTCTTCCTCACTCTGCTGTGTCCCTCTGTGCAGGGCTAAAGTAGGGGCTGCAGGAGGACTCAGGGGGAAGTTCCAGCCCACGCCCCTCAGCTCACTCCTGGCCACTCTCCTGCAGGGCCTTCAGGAAGGGTCCCTGTCACTCACTAGTGTCTAAGGACAGGAAGATGCTGTGGGTTTCACAACTGTGTCACTGTTTCACTGTGCTCCCATAGTTCATCCATTTGCTCGAGTGGTCCCAGTAACGTCTCCATTTTGAGACTTGTTGTTACTTTGTTTGCATATTGAATACGAGTAGCTTGCCAGGCTTTGCCGTGCGGTCGAGATACTCTCGGTAGCTTGCCGGGCTCTTGGAGAAGGGCAGAGGAATCGAACCCAGCTCAGCCAGGCTGGCTGTGTGCA